>NW_028277112.1:5002941-5308088 GCF_059951505.1 Python bivittatus
GGTGATGGACAACAGGTTAAGATCAAGAGATTATGGCTCTTTCCTTCTTACCTGTTGTGGATCATGTGGCTTTTAACCAAATGCCCTGCAGCTAAGGCAGCCA
This sequence comes from Python bivittatus, assembly GCF_059951505.1. Classification (NCBI taxonomy): domain Eukaryota; kingdom Metazoa; phylum Chordata; class Lepidosauria; order Squamata; family Pythonidae; genus Python; species Python bivittatus. Next base: position 5,003,045 of record NW_028277112.1, read on the forward strand.
TTAGAGAGAGTTCTCCTGCCATTACTGTAGCACATACAATTTTAGCAAGTTGACGGGCATTTTCTCCAGGGTTATCTGCACTTGCTCCCTGTACCCCCAGCATCTATATTAAAAAAGAAACAACAATAACCAAGCTGGAATATATTCTATTTAAAATCAGTCAGTCCCTGAAACCTTAACTAGTAACAAGCTCAAGGTGTTTCAAGAAGCAAGGACAGGTAATCCTTGAGTTACGATGGCAATTGGGACTGGAATTTCCGTTGCTAAGCTATGTGGTCATAAAGTGTGATGTCTTATGACTGCATTGCTTAGTGACGGCAATCCTGGCAGTCCCCGCTGCTGTAGTTAAGTGAGGATCATGGGTTGTTAAGTGAGCACCTCCTTGCAACTTCCTGCCAGCTTCCAACAACCAAAGTCAGTGGAGAAGTTGGCAGGAAGGTGCAAGTCCTAGGTGGCTCACAACCCACCAGCAGGTAGGTAAGTGTGAGTGGTGGGAGAGGCATGGCATCAGTGCTGCGGGACTTGGGGTGGCTGCTGCTGGATGAAGGAGGGTGCACAAATGGGGGGAGGCACGGCATGTGTGCAGAGTGGTTTGGAGTGGCTGCTGTTGGGTGTGCAAATACCAGGGAGAGTTAGGGTTAGGGGAGGGTGTGCAGGTGGGGGAGACTTACCCAAGCAACTTGCAACATTCCCCGCCAGCTTCCCTATTGACTTTACTTGTGGAAAACTGGCAGGGAAGGTCGCAAATGGCAATCACGTGATGCAGCAACCATCGTAAGTGCAAGCCGGTTGCCCAGATCACAATCACATGACTGTGGGGGTGTTGGTATGGCCAGAACCTCAAGGACAGGTCATAACCATCACTCATTCAGTACCACTATAACTTTGAACGATCACTGAATGAGTGGTTGTTAACTAAGGACTACCTGTACTACATATGGTTCAGTGCTAGGTAGAGTAAAGCTACAAGAAATAACACTGAAATACTCCATCAGGGCCGATTTATCCTCAGGGTCAGAAAATTCTCCTCATTTTGATTACAGGTAGTCCCCGGGCTAAGAACACCCAAATTACAGATGACCCATAGTTAAGAACGGAGCTTTTTGTAGCAAAATTCAAGTTAAATACACAATGATTTGAGTTAAATACACAATACTATTTATACATTATTATACAATAATACTGTTCCAGCTTACATACAAATTCAACTTAAGGAAAGACCTTGGGAACAGAACTCGTTCTTAAACTGGGGACTACTTATACTGGTCCTATCAATCACTGGACACAGCCCTCAACTGATTTCCACAGAAGTGAAAGATCTATCAGCCAAAAATTATTCCCTTCCTAAAACAGAAAGTTGTAGAAACCACATAAATTTCAGATACCCTCAAGTTTTCATACCTGCAAACAAGCTTGCTGGGGTAACAAGTTGGTTCCTCCACCCACAGTACCAATTTCTATTGATGGCATTGTGCAACTGATATAAAGATCTTCATTGGTAGGCCCAGTAGATTCCATCAATGTAATACAGTTTGAGCTGCTGATATTCTGGGCTGCATCCTGAAATTAATACAAAAAATGAGTATATTAGCATTCACAGATTTTCAAATATGTAATTTATCACTCACAGTTAAGTAAAGGAATATACCTGTCCACATGCTATGTACATGGCAGTGACAATGTTAGCTGCATGAGCATTATAGCCACCTATGCTGCCAGCCATGGCAGAACCAACCAAGTTCTTGTTGACATTGACTTCAATCATAGCTTCTGTGGTCGTCTTCAATACCTAGAAGAAATCCACCAAAACTCTGGTCAAGGAGGTCTATGTTTAGACATAAAATTCTTTCAGATACAGTTGTTAGTAGAAAATAAGGTACACTTGGGGACCCAGGTAATATCAACCATTGTATTCTTCTGGACCACCTCTGTGGAACTCAAGTGGGAGGCAACATTTTATAGTGCTTCTCCTTCCTCCTGAGGTGATTATTCCAATTGGTGGTGATGGGAAGAGAGATCTTCCTAGAGACTTTTATTTTGTGGTGCCCCTCATGACTTTCTTTTTAACGTCTACAGGAAACCACCAGGGTAGGTCAGTCATCCACATGGAGTCTGGTATCATTAGTATGCTGATGTGCACCTCAGACCTAAGCCAAACAGGTAGTGTGGAAGAAGTGCTGTCCAAGTCTGGATAGGGAGGGAAAACTCAGACTAAATTCCTCCAACATAGAATGAGTTTGTGGATTCTAGGGAAACAGCATCTTTGATTTTGATTCTGTGTGGAGTTGCACTCTCCCATTCAGAGGTGGTTCACAATTTGGGGATCTTCCTGGACTCACACCTCCTGCTCTATCAGCAGGTGGTTTCCAGTTGTAATTCAGGATGCTGGTTGTCATCATTAAGGCTTTACATGGCTCCAGACCAGGATATGTGAGGGACCAGTTTCCCCTGTATTAATCTGCCTGTCTAGTAACTTCAAACAGGGTCAACTCCCTCCAGGTTCTGTCTACATGAGAAGTAGGCATTTTTTATTGCTGCTCTCATACTTTGGAATTCCCTCGCCAAGAACATCTGGTCTGGTCCTTCCTTTCTGGATTTCAGGACAGCATTTAAGATCTGGTTGTCCCATCTAGTGCAGGAGAACAATATGTTCTGAAAGAAGGTTGGAATCTGGCAGGGGTATGATTTTGTATATTTTTCTTTTTATTATATTGAAGACAATTTCACTTATATTATAGATAGGCTTATTTATTGTTTTTGAAAGAGGTGCTTTTTATTTTATGCAGAACTTCATTGTTAGTTGCCCAGAATCTTCAGAAATGGGCAGCATACAAATAATGTATGTATGTATGTATGTATGTATGTATGTATAAATAAATGGCTTTGGAACTGGGGAGGACACAGTAGAAAGGCAAGTAAAGGATGAACTGAAAGTGAATTCAGCATAATAATTTCATTAAAATGTTTCACTAAAACAATGTGACTCACATAGCAATACTCACTTCTTTAACAACTTTTTCTGGAATAACTGCTTCACAGACCACAGACTTCCCTCTCCCCTCTATCCAGTTTATGGCAGCTGGTTTTTTATCTGTACAGTAGTTACCACTAACAGCTACAATGTGGAGATCAGGAAATTCTTCTTGCAGCCTTGCAAGTGCCTTTTCAGTACCCTGTTTGGAAGGATTCCGAGAAAAACAACAAAGAGAGAGAGAGAGAAAAGAAAAAAAAATCATCAGCTACTGAGAATACTGGCTGATATTTTCATGAACTGATGAAACAATGAGAAATGAAATTTCCAGTATTTCACGTAACTTGGCATTATGTAACATTGAAGGACAAAGAAGTAATATTTTCACTGTTGTTAATGAAGAGCTAGAAGTGGAGTTGTGTGGGAGCCACTGTCATTAACTGGCTTAGCAGTGGCTGCTGATGACCAAGACTCTTGGATAAGATTTCTCTGGCAATGGGTAGACTCCATTGTGATCACTGCTGGCAGCGAGGGGTTGATTCAGTGAGTTTTATGTGGAAGCTCCCTGCTCTCTGGGTAAGAAGCAAAACATTAGAGGAAAGGGGTAGCCCAATCCCATCCTGAACTGAGAGCACAGGGAAGTCTTTGTGAGCTAAAGGCTGAAGGTGGTAGCTATCTGGTACAGGTGATCAGGAATGAATTGAATGGGCAGTGGTTTGAGGTCCATGAGATATTTGGTAGGATGGCAAAACAGTAGTAGCTGAATGGCCCATACCAACTCTTAATTTATGGTGTGTGGGAAAAATGAATAGGTGGGTTATATTAGTGTTTAAGGCTTGGCAAATGGGGAGGGGTCATTTAAGTTGTGTATGAGGGTGGGAGGCAGATTATGACAGTGTCCAGCAGATGCTGTTTTTGATGCCATCAAATGTGGTATCCTCTTAAACCATAAAAAGAGGGTTGGGAGTTGGGGCACTGCATTAAAGTGGTTCCATTTCTTCCTGACTGAGCATCTCCACTTCATAGTTGTGGGAGTTGAGAGGTCAAACCCATGGCTTCTTGGTGCTCTCCCCCATTATTAACTTCTATATGAAGCTACTCAAAGAGGTCATCCATTAGTTTAGAATGAAGTATCAATAAGCTGATGACACCCACTGTTCAACACTGCCCAGAACCGAAGATGCTATGGAGAACCTTACCATTTGTAAGGGTCCAAATGCCTTTGCCCAGCTATGGCTGGTGAAAGGGTTGTAGCCGTTTTTGGAGTTAGAAGTTCTATCATCCATGCCCACATTAACTCAAGATTGGATTGCTGCAGTGTGCTTTACTTGGGGTTGTCCTTGAAGAGTACTTGGAAACTGCAGTTGGTTCAGAATGAAGCAGTCTGTAGAGTGATTTCTATGAGCAGTTCAGCAGTGTAATATTTATACTGCAGACACTACATTAGCTTCGAATAGGTTTCCAAGTACAGTTCAAGATGATTTAGGTTTAATTTTAAGCTACAAAGCCCTATAGGTTGTAGACTTATGTTATCTACTGGGCTGACTCATTCAAACCAATTCTGGATGGCCTCTTCATTCGGGATGGGATGCTATGGGTATCCTCATTCTGAGAGGAGAAGGGTGTGGTGGTCAAGAAGTGCTTCTCCACTGCTTCTCCAACTCTCTGGAACAAGTTCTGTATCAAAATCTAATAGCTCCTCAGTTCATGTGTTTGGCTGATGCACTACGCTAAGCAATGTTGTGGTTGGGCTGTTTTAGTTACAATCCAAAAAGCTGGTAAAAGATAACTGTTTTACCAACCCTTTAGATAATAATATCTGCATTTTGCTTGCTTGTCATATGTTTTGCACTGTGTGGTTTTAATTTTCTTTGTTTATGAGTGCTACTATGAGGTTTGATATTTGAGATTCTGACTTAGAACCAATAGAAATGAAGTCTGCAAAATACCCCAAAATGCTCATATACTTGCATCAAGCAAAATTCCATTAGTGAATATACATTTTAAGATGTTTGTTCTAAATATTGGCTTCAATCCAAAGTTCAGTCTCCTGAAAGAAGATCCTATTCATACTTCATGGGTGGACTGTCAACAGTTGCCTGCTCCACCTTTCTGCTAGCAGGATCCCTCCACTCAACAGTCTTCTATGGAAGGAAGGAGCCCTTGCATCATGTAAACACAACTGCTATTAACTGTTTACTGATGTTATACAGGTAGTCCTCATTTAATGTCCACTTGTTCAGTGACCATTTGAAGTTACAACAGCACTGAACGAGGAGTACTTATGATGGGTCTTTGTAGTTGTGGTTGCTACAGTGTTCCTGCAGTCACATTATTGCAGTTCGGGTGTTTGGCAACCAGCTTGCAATTATGATGTCACAGCATCCTGCGATCATGTGATTGCCATTTGCAAGCTTCACTGCCGGCTTCTGACAAACAAAGTCAATGGGGAAGCTGGCAGGAGATCACAGATTCACCTAACAATGGCAACTGGGAGTGCCAGAACTGCCGTCATAAGTCGGTGCAGTCACATGACATTATGCCTTACAACTGCGTTGCTAAGTGACAGAGTTCTTGGTTCCAATTACCATCAGTAAGCAAGGACTACCTGTACAGGAGGACCTCATTATCAAAGATTCATTATTTGCATTCACATATCCATAGTTAAGACATACCTGTAACTGTTACCCACAGCAATCAATTTTGTGTATCTGTGATTTCTGGCACAGTTCACCATGTTGTACATGTGAAGAAATATGGAATCTGGACTACTCCCCTCATTCTCTAGTATTCCCAAGGTCACATTCATGTTTGAATGCTAGAATGTTACCCAGATAACAAGGTCCACCTATATATGAACTCAGTCACTGAATCTGATAGGGCAGTACAAAACCAGACTTGTGCAATCTAGGTAACCCATTCCTCAGGAAACAGAACAGATGTTATAAGAATAGTTTTTAATATTTTTTAAAAAAATTAAAGTTTTATAAAAAGCACATGTAATAAAATACATTTCACATTATTTTAAATGCTCAATCTGGACTCCTATGGATGCAATGAATTTGTCTGTTATTTTGGAGGGATACCCAATCAGAAGTGTTGTCTGCTGTGTCCAGAATCTGCTAAAAGGGAATCTGTTACACTGAGATTTCATTGTAGTATTTTCTTGCTGGAATAACACACAGAAGAAGATAGGGAGAGAGAATCCTAGATACTTACCTTTTTTCTTTTCTGTCAGGTTACTTGTACAAGAAGAATTTGAACAAACTACAATATTCTCAAAGCAGAATTTACTTAAATGCAGTAATTAAAATCTAGAACTCACTTTTGAAATCATGTTCATACCCATTGCATCACCAGTTTTAGACTGGAAGCGAATATAAAGGTTGCGGCCAGCCAAACCAATGTGAAGCCGTTGCAGACGAGCAAATCTGTAGAGAAAATACTTGATTAACATATGTTGTCTCAATTTTCTATGCAGTTTTTTTCCTGATTTTCAAATAAAATGCAAATTTCCCCTCTTCTAAATTATATAAAATGCTAACCTGCTAGTGCTATCAAATGCATCTTTGATTATCTTAAATCCTTCTGCTGTTTCCAGCCAAGCCTTCACTTCTGCGGACTGGCACGCTGTGGGTAGTCTTACTACAGGTCCTCGCGTCATTCCATCTGCTAGAATACGGCTACTAGCGCCTCCACCAAGCTGAGATATAAAAATGACAACAGGATGAACAACTAGCAGATGCATATGATCAAGAACAAAAACATTTTTTAGAGTTATACATGGTTACATTCAGTGTTGTGTATTAAACTTGTCTCATAAAACAAGACTCCCTTTCCTCTCCACTTCCCATAGCCACCCAAGTCTGCAATTTCCCCCCCAAATCCCTGGAACACAATCTGTGTGGAGAGGCCTATGGAGAAGAACAGCTGGATTCAACCCACTGTAACTGTTCTAAACAGAACTGTCAGCCCTGCTTACATCATCTTTACTTACACATATTGCTCTGCATCCCCTATTTGTGCTCGCCACTAGGCATCCTTCAGTTGTTGCCATTGGAACTTGAAACTCTTTCTTGTCCAAAAGAAGTGGGCCAACCACACCCACAGGGATTGGCATGTATCCAATCACATTTTCACAGCAAGCACCCATTACCTTCAAAAAGTCAACATGTAAGAATTAAATATTAATAACTTAGTTTGCTGTATTAGGAAATATTAAATATATGTCATGTATAGGTGTTTGGGATTTAGAATAATTAGTGCATTCAGAATAAATACATATGTTCACCTGTTCAACAAATGTGCCATTTTTGTAAATGAATCTACTTAGACAACTTTTATATGTCAACAAGTGACAGACACTGTGCAACCTTCTTTGTGGTCTAGATAATAAATACAATAGAATTCAGCAAAATCTTCTTTAAAGAATGTTTCTATGTCAAATTTGCATAAACCTCAAAGCATGGCCTAGTTATAAATTAAGACAAAGAGGTGAAATACCCTACTACTGCACCTTGAAGGAAACACTAAAAGGAGAAGTATTCATCTGTGCTTGCGAGGACTACTGAAGCACCGATAAACTTGAGGTGGTATTATCATTGCTGGCAAAACACAGAATGTTCAGTATTAACTATAGTTTTTCCCTTCAACTGCAAACCCCCATCTGTTGCTGACAATCAAACTCAGTGGAACTCCAGATGAAAAAGTTTAAAATATTGTACATTTTATGTATATTTCAACTTACATAAAATATATTTGCCTATCCTCCTACTCACCAAAGAATAATTGTAATTCTTGTAAGGCAGATACTGTAGGGATGAAGGCTCAGGAAGCTTCTGAGATAACATCTGTCTACGAATGGATACACCACGTTCCTGAGTTTCCATCAAAGTTTCCAGTTTGTAAGCAGGAATATGCTTTGCATTGACTAAACTAATGACTTCTGAATCAGAGAGGAATTTTGCACCCATCTGAGGAAAGCAAAATATTTAATTATTCCTTAATTTTCACAATTCTGCCTCTTTGCCTGAGGCAACTCATACGATAAAACTAATGTTACAATTAAAGAAATACAGGGAAGGGAGAAGGTGTGGTGATTAAAAACTATGTCAAAATGAATGAATATTATTAATAAACAATATTCTCTTGGGACAAGAGTATTGTTATTACATTTATACATCTTGCTAAATGTCCTCTTATTTTGATTGGATAGAAGCTACGTGTTAAGCTATTTTAAGAATTACTGTAAAGCAATATAAGTTACAAAAGAAAGAGGCTGCCAATAAATAAGCACACTGATGAACAAATAAACCATTATCTACATGCTTTTTGTTTGCACCAATATATTCATATGCTATGTGTCTTCATCTATTTTTTTTTACCTTGCCATTCTGAAGTATACTTAGACATTCTTCAATAGACCGCATCTCTTTAGGCAATTCTATTCCAGACTCTTTTCTATTATTGATCAAGGATGCTTCAGCAGAACTACCACCGACCACAAATATGGCCTTTGCAGGTGATTCAGATAGGAGAGGCTTTACAGTCTCATCTGCATAAAAGTCAACATTGAAATCTGAGGAATTTATCAAAGGCCTTATGTTTCAGGCTTCAGTATGAACTTTTCTTACCAAAAAAAAAACCAAAACAAAACAAGCAAAAGTATCAGTAAAAGATTACCTTTTCCATCTTTGGCAACTTGAGTGTCATCCATTTTTCTTACACTGGGATTATTTTTTAAAGGTATAGACTGTTTTCTGCAGCAGTTTTCAGGAACTTTTTTCTGAATCGTTATTGGGGATATTATTGGATTCTTCAGTGAAAGTGTGGATTCCATCTCTGTTTGCTCAAAGAAGATATATTTGACAGCAAGCAGAAAGGCTAAGCCAAGTGTAATTGTTTGTTCAATGTCCATACTGGCCATTCTAAAAAGGATGAAAGAAAACATCTTTAAATGCCTGCTATTCCCTTTCCTCTTCTCTACCCTGCAACTACTTCCTCCTAACACGTGTTAGTTGGTGGAATTCCTACAGAAACGACTGGACAACAATTAATGTAATTTGATGACTTTTATGCCTGGAACTGCCTTAAGACATCTCCCCTCCTTTAAAGTAAAATTTCTGTCAAGTTCACTTCCTAGTGACTTCATGAACATGTCTAGTGTTCCTGATGACAATACAGAAAGACCCTCTGAGTTGGAGTCTGTTGCATCTGTTCTTGCAAAGCATCATGTACATAAATGGAACTACAGGTAGACCTCGCGTAACAACTGCCCTGTTTAGCAACCATTCAAAGTTACAATGGTGCTGAAAAAGTAACTTTACGATCAGTCCTTGCATTTACGACCATTGCTGCTTCCCCATGGTCACATGATCGACATTCGGGCACTTTGCAACTGGCTTCCAACAAGCAGAATCAACGGAGAAGCCAGCAGTAAAATTGCAAGTTGCAGACATGTGATGTCTCCCTTAACAACCCATGGCGACTCACTTAACGACCAAATGGGAAGTGACATCGTAGATCCACTGCTGTCACATGTTTCGCTTAGCGACTGTGTTGCTGGTCCCAATTGTGGTTGCTAAGCGAGGACTACCTGTATGTACAATTAATCATTTTCCTCCCAAAAGATTTCTACTATTATTGAGTACATACTCAAAATTACTTAGTTTGGATTAATTAAATCTTAATTACTCCAAGTATGTACTCTTTCTCCTAATTATATACATATTAGTGGACTACGGCAATTCTGGTAAATTAAGAGACTGTGCAAGATCAGCTAATACCCAAATTACAGAATCCATCACCAGAAGGAAGATTCATACTCAGGTTTATACTTCAGTAATTATTTCTGTTGTGTTACAGAGGAAATAATGCAGTTAATATTCGGATTTTCCCACTCAGCCAGTATCACTGACATGGGAAGGAACCATATCTACCGGTGTGATTCTGGAATAGTTATAAGACCATGCTATTGCCACAATGAATGAATGAACCATCTAGTCAGCATATACATAAATAGAATAAATATAAATCAGAAAATATTCCATATTCATGATATATATTTATTGGTTCTTGAGACACTTGAAGGAACCTTCCCTAAAATCCTGCCCTGCCAGAATAGTTTCTCTCCTCAAGGACTTTTCTTCTCCATAGAAAAACAATAGTTTTCCATGGATAAACCCCTGTGGGCTGGAGTAGGAGGAGGTACATAGCTCCATAGGCTGAAGAAAGAGCTTTGCAGACCAGTGATCTTTCAACCCTGATATCAATTGGCCAATTAGAACTGAGGATAATTATTCATACTGGCCTGGGAAAGATGTAATGCCTTATTATTTTCATCACATTTAAGTTACTCGTAATAGATCAAAGATTCATATCCCTTCCCACAGAAAACAATCTGTCAGTTCTTCCACAGTGAATCTTATCATGGTGAAGCAGATGCCAGTGTTAATCACAAAGACACTAAAATAAATCATATACAAAATATTCAAGGATAATTGTTAAGCAATTTTGTATATGCCATTTTATTAATCTCAATTCAACTTTACAAAGGAGAGAGTGAAATTTCATCCATTTAAGACATTAGATATGTTGGTTATCTGGTCATTTGTACAGTATAATTTAGTTAACTGGAAATAATCTAAACTTAATGACAGATGCAACTGAATAATAATAAGAATTTTATGATTAAACATACCTGGAAAGGTAGAATTGCCACAAAGAAACATTAGGCTCAATTCTCTTTGGAGCATTTTCATCTAGTCCCATAGATATTTCTGTTGTGCTGTTCTGAGCAGAGGGTTCTGCTATCCAGCGACTGTGAGCATGAACAAGAACCAAACCTAGAGACTGAAATTTAACAAGTGAGTTGTTAAACTAGTCAGCTCATCTAGGGGTATGACTCACTCAGCAATCAATATTTAAATATTAAATTCATCACTAAAATGATTGCACAACATTTTTTATCAATAGAAGAGAATATACAGTATGTAGCTCAGGGTTGAACTGTGGAGTCCTTGGGGCTCCCCAAGGACTCCACAATATTTTTTATTAGGTAGATTATTGTTCCTATAAAGCTGTACTTATTAATAGATACCTGTACTTTTTGTTTGTTTTTACCTTTGTATATATTGTCAAAATTCAACTTCTCGATAGAATTAAAAATATAATTAATTGATCTCACAATTAGAGGTATAAGAAAACAAACACTAACCATAATCATTTTGACCCTCTGTGTTACAGGATTTGGTTTATTTTCTTCTTCTTCCAGAACACGTGCAAAGTGACTAAGCTGCCATATTGGGTGGCCTTCACGACTCTCCCGTGAAAGCTGCAGGAAGAACAGAAGAGGGTATTCAGCACATTAAGGAATTTTCCTCCATAAAAATCAAGTTTCATAGCTTCATTTTAATAGTTTAATGACATTATATTTAACGTCAATTTCAATTTTCAAAATATTTTTGTACAACTATTTTAAGTATTTGAAATACTACAAAAGTTAAGCATTACAGTCATACAAACTCATATGGAAATAGAAGTATTATCCTCCTCACATATTCATAGTGAGGAAAAAAGCAACAGAAGTCATAGGCACGATTGTGTAAGATTAATAACTCATAGAGGCATTACAACCATTGTGAGCAGAACTAGGTCATCAGGATAAGAATTTCACAATTATAAGCAGCCCATGTTCAGTGTGAGAATTTTGAAACATGAAAACTGGTTCCTGAGCTTCCCTTCATCCTCCTTTTTCATTTTCTGTGCCATGTTCTTTTTTTAGATTGTATCTCTGAAGGCATTGACTTTTTCCTTTTTCCTAGTCTATAGGATAATCAGAGAGCTTTAACTATCAATAGTTTGCATTTTAAGTATTAGATATATGTAATTAAAAATAAAATAAAATTAACTATCAAAAGCAAGCAGAAAGCCTAAGTAGAATTAAATTACCAAGTTGGAAAATATATGTTGTGGGTTTCAATGTTGCCCTGAAGCATTTAGGTTACTTGCTCAGTGTAAACTATGTCACAAATACAAGTAAGTCTAACAACTGCAATATAAAATAATAATAACAACAACAACAACAACAAAATTTACAAATGCCCATAGATATTATTTTAATAATTGCTCATCATCAAGATATATTGACAATAAGGCAGGAGGTATGCAAAATGTTTTGAGTTCACTGCATTTTGTATATGTCTTCAGTTAGTATAACTCTAACATCCCAACATGAAATTTTTCTTCCTCAGAATCACAAAAATGACTAGCAACTGAACTGCACAAGTGAAAAGTAATACTACTGTGTACAGCTTTTACTGATTTAAACTGCTCAGAAAAATCTTTCCAGTATATTCTCTATGCTTCTTAAAGTACCTCGGAACCAAAGCATTTCTAAAATGTTATTTATTTAAAACCTTTCCAAAATAACCACAAACAATAAAAGAAACAGAGTGCAACATGGTTAAATTCATTCCCCCTTTTTATTCTTAAATACTGAATTAAAGTTATCATTATGCAAAGCCTCACATTTATCTACTTATTCTCTTAAACATGGGTAAAGTTTCTCATTTCCAAGAGTTCTGACAGGAATGATTTTGCAGAATATGACTCCTTTGTGATTTTAGAGAAGTTAAATATCTGCTTAATTCAAAAGGAAGATAGATTCATGCATCTAATGGAATTACATATTACAGACGAACATGTCCACATGAGAGTAGTTTCTGATAATTTCCTCTCCTATTCTGGAAACAAGGAGAGCAATTGTTTTTATTTATGAGAACCATCTTTTCATGAATTAATAATGGTTTTTTTAATTCTCATATTAAATGTAGTTTATATTATCTCTGAGAATCTCAATAGGTTTGTATTATTTATTTATTTATTATTTATTTATTAGATTTCTCTCCCGCCCATCTCCCAAATTGCAGTTTTTTATTTATCTTGAACCATAGTAATTTAAAGATGTTCAAAAGATTATTATACCACTACCACTGCTGATGTACTTTCTCACCTCTAATACCAGGGACACACATGCTGGAAAGAAGGTCATGAAGACGAAGTAGTTGGCAAGGACAGACATACAGCCAAAACAACACATGATTTCAAGCTGTCTCACTCCTGTTAGAAAGATCGCCATTGAATAATTAAAATCAGAGTCATGTTACCATGAAAAAAGCCATCTGGAAATCTGAACCAATATAAACACGCTAATACAACTTGATATACAATGCAATCATATAATAAAAAAGAGAAGCAAGCAGGATGTAATCTTGCCATTATTCATTTACCTACTGGAAACAGTTAAAATAATTTGCTACTTAATAAGCTGATTTTAGACTTTGTAAAAAAAAAATCAAATTTGCCCTGAGGTGTTTTTACAATCAGCCTTATAGTGTTAAATTAAACAAAGAATAGCTCATCTTCACTAACTTCTAAGCAGCTAACAGTTACTGAACATCAATAGTCACATCGTATTTATTTGGTGCTCTATTAGTTTGGGGAACAAAAAAATGTATCACTTAGAAGATACAGAGAGGGCCATTACAGAAAATGCTCTGTCATCTGTATTCACCAGCTTAACAGCTATTATGGAGAGAGGAAAAAACAGGATCTCAGGAACCAATTACAAGATGAGAGTTTCAAACTTTTAGTAGTCTTCTATTTATGGAAGTTGGTTCTCTACATCTCCCACCAACCCCCAATACTATCAAAGCTGGTTCAAAATTGGGGAAGCTCAGAAACAATTCATTACATAGAATTCATAGAGTGACAAAGGTAGAGAAGGGCCCTCCTGATCACATAAAGAACCTCAGAATCCAAGAAAGGATGCTGCATCTCATAAGCTCAGACTTGCAAATGATAACTTGACTCAAAAAACAGGCACAAGGGACTAGAACAGAAATTTGGCTCTTTTTCATTTTTCAGAAAATCTATATTCCATGAAAAATTAACATGATCCCATCATAGATATGAGGGAATAAACATCTCTGGCCATACATGCAAGACAATACAATTCACGTAAGCCTTGTTATGTAGGTACAATTTAAACAAAGCTCTCAAAACTTACTAAAATTAATGCATTGTACAAGAAAGTAAAAGATTTTCTGCTGCTGAATGAATAATACTTCCAACACATCCACTAATTAAATTCTGGCTCATTCAATATTACCATGCTTACTTCAGTAAATAAACATATTATAAAACATGTAATAAACATCAATTATGTCACAGTTATGCTTTTATTTATCTATAACACCTTGATATACACAGAGAAGCTATGTTAAATATTACTCCTTAAGATAATTGCTTTCCTTGTGATTGTGTAAATTATTAGAGAAAGCCAGGAATTTATGTAGTAAGGGCAAAATACTGAGAGAAAAGAACTGTATGTCATCTATTTGGCAAGAGAACATTGAAAAGTTAACTTCCTCATTCTCTATATAAGACAGGAATAGAATTTTGATACTCTTTTTCTTAACAAAAAATAGAAAGATCTTACAGAACCCAAAGGTGAACCCCTCCCCCAAAACTATGGCTTCATTTATTTAACTGAACATAATGTACCAATAGAGGTCTCCAGTGGGAAAAATACAACTGAATACAGATTTACTGAGTGAATATCTCTAACCTTAGAAATTAAAATCTTGCACTCCTAAAAATTCTCAGCTTACCAGACATCGTGCCAACACCAATAACAAGACACTCAACAAGGGCATCAAGTGTAAACGTAGGGCCCAGGATTGCCATTCCACGTGAAATATTCTCTCTCACTTCATCCTACATAGAATACATTAAAAATGTATTCAGTTAACATGCAAATTGGAAAAGTGTTTATTCACTTCCAACTGACAACAAATAATAAAACAGCAGGCCATGCAGAATAACTGTTTTGTGTTCAACCTATTATAGAAACATTCTTTCCATTATCCTGCAATCTTTATATACAATTATATGCTTTCAATAGTTAAGATAGCCCTGTAGATATGAAAACAACATGAGACTATGTGCAAGTATTCTTTCCAAATTTAACATATTGGATAATAAATCCAGTTGTATCCAACATTTGCTTACAAGAGATATTGTAACTATTCACATTTGGCCTTCAATTCCTTTGCATAAATATTTTATTTCTCTGACACCACCCAACAATGGCTGCAAAATGTAATTTAAACACAGAGAATCAAAATAGATACTGTGTTATAAGGCAGCATTAAAAGGTTCTAAAAGAGAGTAACAGGGTGGAAAGGCTATAAAACAAAACATTTTACAGAGTAAAACAGGTGCATTAAAACATACTATAATTTAAAATATCAAAGCCTGTAAATTTCATTATGTCTGTCTCTATCTTTAATGCTGAAAGACACTGCATTGCTAACAGATGGCTACCTCTTGTCTTAGGAGAGCGTTCCATAAATGTAGAGCAATCATGATTCTTAAGGCTATTTATCCTATGTCAGCTTACAGATTATATCAATACTTCCATTATTGATTTCATAGCATGTATGAAAAATTGTGTCCTCAACTGCTGTGATTGCTTCAATTGCCCAGTAATAATGTACTTTAATTCTTTAAAGAACAATGTGCCAAAGCAGACACTGTTACTTGTCAATTCATTCTAAAATGTTATTATTTTTTTCAAATGTCCTCCAAAAATGTTCACATGCTGATTTCTGTCCATTACCTTTTACAGTGAAGATTGTTTTAAATAATTCAACTTTTTTTCAGTCTTCCCATGCTCTTTTTAATAGTATTATCATACCTCATTACCTAATGACATCGCCACCTGTTACTTACTTTTGAGGTTTTTAAATACATATTTTATTTTTTTATTAATTTGCTCTTCAAAATATTATGTTAGTGTTTGTTATTTACTTTGGTTACAAAAGATTTTTACTATTTTTAGCACTGATAGCATAATGACTATTAGTCTGAGCTATATATAAAGGAGGGGACAGATTAAACCCAGTCTCTGTGAAAAACTGAGTAGGTAGTTTTTCAACAACTCACTTTCACCATCATAATACAATGTGCAATATGAGGATTATGTTGATCTATTTATCATGCACAATGGTAAAAAATTCAACTCATGTGTAAAACTGGCATTTTCTAAGAATACAATCATATACATCTCTATTTAGAAGCCATACTGAGATAAATCTATACCTTGTTTATATTTTTCCTAAACACCAGGGTAGTATTTCAAGTAAGCTTCTTTTATAGTAGTCATAAATCTCTTAAATGTTTTGGGAGAAAAATGCTCAAATTAATATAGACAGTTATGTAGATATTTTATTTATACTTTAATGTTTAAAGGATTCTAAGTATTATAGTATAATATATTATAAATATTTTCCTCAATGAAACAGAATTTGGCTGACCTGTGAGTTGGAACTGAGTGCAAATTTAGCTAATGCACTAGCTCTGGAGAGGTCAATCAGAAGCAAGAAGAATGGCAGTGCTTCACTGAAAGGTATAAAAAGCATATTGTCAATTTACAGTATCATTATATAAACATGTAAAAACTCAAGACACATACATCTTGATAAGTACTTCAATAAACTGGATAAATAATTTATTGTACAATAAACTATGTTTCAAATATGTTTTTTACTGGATACATTTGTTCAACATCTCTTAACTGTATTTAGGGGACATTTGTTCATGAGAAACTGAAGTCACAGGCAATGCCAAGCAGCATAAACCATAGATTAAACAACAACAAAATGAAACACAGAGGCCACAAAAAGAACCCTCCTACATATTTTGGAAAAAAGGAAAATTTGCTTTCAGCATTCACTGAAGTGCTAAAGTTGTGCATAGCTGGCAATAGGATTTTGTGGTTATAACACTGAACATTCAAAAGCGATGAAACACAAGGTCTTGTGCCTCAAACCCTTCAAATTATGATGTTATTTCACAAGTAGAGGATGTATAGCTTTATACATGCAGCTATCCTTTTATGGTATGAAATGAGACTACTTTGATAACTTAGCCCACCGCACCCATTCCAAGCTTCAGAATTAGACTGCTCTTGTTAAACTGAAGCCAATTTTCATACATATAATCAATTAATAATACATACTTCAAGCCTGTCAATTCTTTATCAAGGAAGTGAATCACCACTGTACTGAAGACAAAGCTTGAGAAGATTGTGAACAGTCCAGCAATACCTGTAAAAAGTTATATAATCTATGAAATAAGGCGTTACACAAACATACAGAGCAGTATGTTTCTCTAAATACATTAATCCAAATCTTCACTCTGAAGCAAGTTTATCCACATTAGATACTACCATGATCCTGTTACATTTGTTTCAAATTACATACCACTATATAAATTATTCTAATAAATAGTTTTATGTGCAGTATATTTTATTAATGTAATATTTTTCTTTGAATTTACTAAACAGTGATACCAGCCCCTGAAATTTGTCCATGACATTCTTCCACCATCTGTAGATGATTGGTTATAGCAGGTCATATATATGATTATATTCAGAGTAGACAGTCATCTTCCACAAGATCATTCTCAATTACTTCTACAGTTCTGAGCAATGGAAATGTTAGAATTGGTAGTCTACACAGCAGAATTCAAATGCTTATTTTTTGCCTCTTCACAAGTCCAACAGTTCTTAGAAAGGATGTGTCCCAGTTAACCCAATTATTTCTGAATTTTTCACCTTAAATAACCTATATAAAATATAGCAATCACAGCTTTAACAAAGATCTTCATATATTTCAAGCTAGAATCAGATTGAGCATCCATCCTGAAACAGAACCTATCTCAATCCACAAACATAAAATATGCTGTGAATGCTAGCAACAATAACTTTTTGTTTTACAGTACGTCTAGGACACATATCTAAAAACTTTTTGCATATGTTATACCCAATTTGATTAGACATATACTCAGACTTGTTTCATACACGTCAGGGATTTGCTTGTTTTGCTCTGATTAACAAAAATAAAAGTATCTTACCCAAAATATATTTTGAGCCAAGTTGCCTCAAATTTTGAAACTGGAAGTATATATAAAGGATTGCGATACACCGCGTGATTGTCAATATTATGATATCACTGCTCAAAACATCCTGCAAAAGGAAAATATTTTGTTTGCTCTCAACATGAAAAAGAACACTTCATTTCTGAAATCTGTTAAATACTTTATAGGTGGTTCACATATATAACATTTCAGAAAGATTAACATCCTTATAATTATAATCTTATTAAAGGTGTAACCTATTCATAGGCACACATATCCAAAAATTAGTCCCGTTTCTTTTAGTCAACTACTAACATTAAGGTAAAGATTCTCTCAAGTCAAGCTTGAGTACATGGACACATCTGGGATGTTTTTTTGACTTCCCAATCTTGTCTACAGTCCTGAGATTTCCCAACTTTAAATGCCATTCAAATTTGATCTGTTTCAAGTATGACAATTAAAATAATGAAGTATTTTTAAAATTAACTTTAAGTCTTTACCTCTTCAAATTTAGGGCATTCATAATTCCAGCCACAGATCTTATCATTACCAGTGAACATCTTCATAGACATCATACAGATGGTAAGAGTTACAGTTCCCACAATAACTTCCCATGGGTGAGAGGCCACAAAAAGGCCATGCATTCGGAAGAGTCTTGATAGCATTTTCAAAATTATTTGCACAAATCTAGGACTAAATCCAAATAAAAAGCCTTATTAGTTGTATCAATTATATGTTCAGGTAAAAATAGAAATTTAAGCTCCACACAGGTTTGGCTGATAATTAATATTTAAAGCAATAACTTATGATATCAGGCAGCAAGAACAAAAATGCCCACACTCTAGATTTCATAGTTCAGTTCTTCATAACCTCACATAAGCTTTATACAACTTCCAGTTAAATCTAATGGAATCCACCTCCCCCTTACAACTGACTTGGTAGTATGCCTGAATCATTAGTAATTGGAACTTGAATCACATTTTATGTCTGATAATTCTAGTATATAGGACTTTTAACCTTAGAAGCAGAGAGTCTCCTTTCAAAGGAATATTACCTTGGCTTGCCCTCTTGAATTTGGTATCATATGTCTCACCCCATCTGGAGCAACATCACACAGATACTCTACTATCCCAGATCTTGTCAAGTTAAATTAAACCACCAATTACTCAAGTGCTGGGCCCTCCTTTGATTTGCTACTTTGCTTTACATCTGTATGACATCTGGGAGACCAGCATTCATGCAAAGACTGCCAGGTATGACCTGCCAGGAACCTGGATACTTTTCTCTCACAGAACTATATGAGGGAGCATAGCATGTATACTTTTTATTCATAGCACCAAGCTTTCATGCACAGTATGCACATACAATAAAAATATATTTGCAATCCACAGGACACCTTAGGAATACATCAATGTTTGATATACTACAGATATAGTACAATGCATGGCCAACAATATTCAAGTACTAACAGAATCTGAGCAAAAGATTCTTATTCCTAATGGAAGACAATGTGTATTGTCTTACATCTGTACTGTCTTACATCTATTGTGAATCTGTGATGCCAGGGGCTTTTATTCATACCATTGTAATCAGATGAAAAGTGCATGAGCCAGGAAGTCTCAGTTGATTATCCTAGGGCTCTCATATGCTGCAAAAGATACTGTATGTTCTCCCACTAGAGCAAAAAGTCTGATATTGCAAATGGGGTTGGTATCACTACAGACAAAGTACTGCACTGAGGAGTAAAGCTTACCTGCTTCTTACCTACAATACTTCTGCCTGTTTTTAAGCCCTCAACTGTGGTTTGGGGGTATTAAACTCAATCTGGGATAGAGTGAAAGAGGCTGTATCTAGAAAAGTCCTTTTTTAAGGGATCCTTATTGAATGGCTCCATTGTGAACGTTAGAAGGAAAAATAAGTAGTTTGGAAAAATGGAGGGAGGGATTAGTTTAGTCTCAAACAAACCCAGAACTAGAACTAAAACTAACTTGTTCTGGGTTATTTACTGAGGTTATAAAATTGGCTTTTCTCATTCCTGCAACATGCTAATGCTCTTCCCTCAGTGGCCAGTTAAGGGTGTGGTAGAAAACAAAACTATCAAGCATTATTACTTTCAAAGGCAGAATTACACTGCTGTCTGCTGCAAGTCAATTCCAGTAATTTATTGACCAAAAAAAGGACATAAAACTAAAGTGCAAATTAGCATTATATTGGATTTATTAGCAAGTTATCTAATCATACTAGGATGTAATTTTAATGTGAAAATGGTAAAAATATCCTCAAGCTGAGCTCAACTCCTGTTAACTACATGGACACAAATCTTGCCATTTTATTGGAAACAATACGGAAGTAGTTTGCCACTGCCTTCTTTTGGGATTTTTTTTTTTTAATTTCTCAGTCTAGACAAAGCTCTGGTATTCTCTAGTGCCTCCCATCCAAGCAATAACCAGGCCTTATTTTCCAAGACCAGTGGCCCAATTGCTGCAAATTAGACATTTTACAATACAGTAATGCAGTTCTAAGAAAATCTAGCAACCCTCACAGCCAGAACAAGATATTTTACGTGGGAGGAAAATGGGAGGAAAAAGCCGCACGACGTTTGCAAACAGCAACTCTAAGAGACTTCAGCGGGGCTACCTTGCAAGTATCACTCTATTATCAGCCCCATCCATAAAGCATCTCTGCTATACAAATAACGTTGGTGCTACGAAACGATCACACGCCTCTTAAACTGGCATCTAATGACCACTTTTCCGAACAGCCCAGCGCCGTTAATACAATTTAGTTGGCATTTCCGGGATGCTCTTTTTTTCTGTTCCCATTTTGACTTGATAAGCTAGTTTCTTCTCAGGCCGAGAACATAAAGCTACAGCAAATATTAGTTCTTGATGTCCCTCATTATGAAAATCACTATTTGGGGCCATGTGAGAAGCTGGTTCATAAAAAACTGGAAGAGGCCGACATGGACGGAACGGCTGCAAAGAGACCATGACGTGCACCTCTCCAAGGCGGAGAACCACCGCGGACACCCCGCTGCTTCAGTCTCTCCCGGCCACCCCGGAACTCATGGCGACACTCAAGGGGACGCTCTCAGGCCCTGGTACGAGGTACAGGCGCCCAGAGCCGTGAGCGGTGGGTGAACAACGGGTAACTCCTCGGCCCGACTACCCAAGGGACCTCCATCGGCTCCTCCCTACCCTACCATAGCTCCGCGGACGCTCCCTCTTCGCTCAACGACGGCGGGCAGCCCAGCCGACTCCGAGCTCTTGAACGCCTTTCTTCAGGCAGGAGAAGAGAGCGGCTCCTTGGCCGACCCAGCCTAGAAAGTCCCCTCCAGTCGCACAAGGGACTGTCCAGAGCGCGCCTGACTGGAATTGCTCTCCTCGTCCCAAAATTATGATGACCTCGCCCAAAACCCAATGCACTACAACATAGCCAGGCCAAAGATAACACTTTTGAGCCAATGGAAAAATCAGTACCTCTCTCTCAGAGAATGGATGGGATGGTGTGTTGAAGCTGGCAAGGTACTAGCCTCCTTTCCTTCTCGCTTCTTTGCCGCAGACTGAAGCGGCCGCCCGCCCTACTACACAAGGACACCCGGCTAGCGACAGAGCTGAAGCCATCGGCCGATCGCGCAGCCAATGGCAAGCGTTCGACGCGCCCAGCCAGCGATACGTCATCCTTTCTGTCACTGTAGCAACCGGTCAAGGAAGCGGCATAGCGCTCGACCGATCAGGAGGGTGGCACGCGCCATCTCGCCACGGGAACAGCGACCAATGAATCACAGCCAAAATCTCCTCGAGCCTCCTCAGTGGTCCGTGATCCATTGGCTTATTTGCATGTTAGCTTCGGCGGGCCAATTGGCTTTCCGTTGGTCAGCGGGAGACAAGAATGCTCGGAGGATTCTGAATTTTCATTTGTAGCGCAAAATCGCTATTCTACCTCCCCTGCAGTTCTGAGCCTTTATGCCCAGTTAGCTATAGTCCTCGCTCTTTCTGTAAAACAGCTTTTAATTAGAGATAGAGATTGAATTTCTGTCTGCCGTAAAGGTAGCAAACCAATATCTGGTGCATCAAGCAGAGGTAGCATTGATTGGCATTTCAGTATTATTGCCATGGTCCTCTGCCTACTTGGCCCACTCTTTCTCCTGTTCTTTATGACCAGCCTCCGCTTTACCGAACTGCAAAATCGGAATCTTTCCTGTCACTCAGAAACATCTCTGTTCTGTTGCTTACTCTTCCCTCTGGTTTTATGTTTCCTCCTGGTCTCCCTATGTCTGTCCAATATGTGTTGCAAAAAATTACATAATAGTACCCCGAAGTGACTCTGTCCATATGCAGATGGAGCACAAGCTCCTTGAGCTTATTTTCAAAGTTCTCTATATCCTTGCCCTTTGCTCCTTCTCTTCTAGTACCCATGCTAGTCCATCCTGCTCCTTTACCAAAGATCTCTTGATCCCTCAAAGCCCCTGGTCTTTATTTTTTTATCATATTTATATAGCCTCCCATCTCACACAAGATGACTCTGGGCAGCCTACAACAATTAAAAACATAAATACATGAAAACAACTACATATAAAAAACAATAAAACACACACAAAACAGGAGGGGATAAAATTAATAAGGGAGCCATTGTAAAATCTCCCCGGTCCCCTGGGAGCCCCAGGCCTGATCACATAGCCAGATATTGAGGGACTTGTGGAATGTTGAGAGGGATGGAGCTAATCTCACTTCTGGGGAGAGAAGATTCCACAAAGTGGGCGCCATGGCAGAGAAGGCCCGCCTCCTGGGACCTGCTAAATGTAATCTTCTGGCAGACGGGACCTGCAGCATGCCTTCTCTGCCAGACCTGATGGGATGGGCAGATGTGATCGGGGAGAGGCGGCCCCTCAGGTAACCCGGCCCCATGCCATGAAGGGTTTTAAATGTCAAAACCAGCACCTTGAATTGGACCTGGAAGCAAACTGGCAACCAGTGCAGCTCATGGAGCAGAGGTGTAACATGTACCACCCTAGGGGCACACATAACTGCCCGCGCCACTGCATTTTGCACCAGTTGAAGCTTCCGGATAATTTTCAAGGACGGCCCCATGTAGAGCGCATTACAGAAATCCAAACGGGAGGTGACCAGGGCATGAGTGACAGTGATTAGGTCCCTCTGATCTAGGAATGGGCGCAACTGGCGCACAACACGAAGCTGTGCAAAGGCCCTCCTAGCCACGACTATCACCTGCTCTTTGAGCAGGAGTTGTGAGTCCAGGAGGACCCCCAGATTGTGCACAGGGTCTGTCTGGGGCAGGCAACCCCATTCAGTACCAAAGATGGCATAACTCTAGCACCAGAAGGCCCTAGAACCCACAGCCACTCAGTCTTGCCAGGGTTCAAGCCTGTTGTTCCCCATCCAGACCCTCACAGCCTCCAGGCACCGGGATAAGACATTCACAGCATCACTTAATTCACCAGAGGCAGAGATGTATAATTGGGTATCATCCGCATACTGATGATTCCTCACCCCATGGCGATGGGGGGTGTTAAATAGGAGGGGGGAGAGCACTGAACCCTGTGGCACCCCACATAACGGGCCGAGGGCAGTATCTCTCCTCCCCAACCACCACCGACTGGAATCAGCCCTGGAGGAAGGAGGTGAATCAGCACAACACAGTGCCGCCCACCCCCAATCCTCTGAGCCGATCTAGAAGGATGCCATGGTTGACGATATCAAAAGCCACTAAGAGGTCAAGTAGGGCAAGGGTGGATGCACAACTCTCATTCTGCCCTCGCCAGAGACCATCCAAAAGCATGACCAATGCTGTTTCCATCCCATGCCCAGGCCTGAATCCTGACTGAAAGGGATCCAGATAATCTGCTTCATCCAAGGTCCTCTGAAGTTGTTGTGCAACCACCTGCTCAATCACCTTCCCCAAAAAGGGGAGGTTAGATACTGGATGAAAATTGTCCAGTATAGTGGGCTCTAGCGATGGCCTCTTGAGGAGGGGGCAAACTAAAGGCCTCCGTAAGAGATGAGGGAACAACCCCCTCACTCAAAGATGCATTAACCATCACTAGAACCCACTCGCACAACACTCCCCAGGCTGCTTTCACAAGCCAGGAGGTGCATGGATCTAAAGAGCAGCTGGCTGAGCTCAAAGTTCCAAGGACCCTGTCCACTTCCTCAGGTCCAACAGGTTCAAACCATTCCCAGACAACAGGGCGAGACTCCTCCCTAGGCACCTCCACTGGACCTGCAGTAAAGCCAGCATCCGACTGAGAATGAATCTGAGCGATTTTATCCAACAGATGCTGAGAAAATCCCTCCATATGTCCCTGCAGAATGTTCTCCGAGCCATCCTTACCCAGGAGGGCTCGTGTCACCCAAAACAGGGCTGCCAGCTGGCTATCTGCGGACACAATAAGAGCAGAGGAGTAATGATGCTTTGCCGCCCTTATCGCCACTAAGTGGGCATGAATAGCCACTCTAACCCATGTTCGGTTGAGTTCGTCCCTTGTCAAGCGCCAGCAACACTCTAGACGTCTCTTCTCTCGTTTCCTCTCCCTTAGCTCTTCTGTAAACCACAGAGAGTGCCAGGATCTCTGAGAGTAGAGAGGTTGCATGGGCGTGATCCAATCCAAAGCCTCAGCCACCCCTTTATTCCAAGCAGCTACCAAGGCTTGAGTTGGACCATGCATCAGACCAACAGGAACAACCTCCAGCTCCCTCTGGAACCCATCTGGGTCCATTAGTTGCCAGGGGCGGACTGATCTAATAGGTCCAGTCTCCCTGCAGTGGATAGTGGTGCTAGGGAATCCTACTGTGATCAGGGCATGATTTGACCATGACAAGGAGGACACCAAAAGCTTCCCCAATTTCAGATCACATAGCCACTGCTCCAACAGGAACACCAGATCTGGTGTATGACCACTGTTCCGTGTTGGGCTCTGGATGATTTGGGATAGGCCCATGGCCATCACGGTGGCCTTGAACTCCCAAGCCCCCTCAGACCCCAGCCCTAGAGAAGGCAAATTGAAGTCTCCCAATACCATAAGCCTGGGGAACTCCACTGCCAACCCAGAAATGGCGTCAAGGAGCTCAGGCAGGGAAGCTGCTGTGCAGCAGGGAGGCAGGTACAACAGCAGCAATCCCAACTGATCCCTAGAGCCCAACTTGATGAACAGGGTCTCACATCCAGTGACCTGTGGTGCACTGCCCTTGAAAGCTGTAAGAGATTCCCGGATGACAATTGTCACACCTCCACCCCTGCTCTCGGCTGATGCCACACTCAAAACCCAGCTGGGCATAATTCTGTGAGGGCCACCCCTCCCTCCAAATCCAGCCAGGTCTCAGTGATGCATGCGAGGTCAGCCCTCCCATCCATGATTAAATCACTGATGAGGGATGCCTTATTACAGACTGACCTGGCATTTAGAAGCAGCAGCCGGAGACCAGAGCCTCTGAAGTTCTGCTGACAGGGTACCGGGGCTGAGACTTATGCCATAGGTTTGGAACTGCTTACTAAAATATTTACATGATAAGTAACTTTCTTACTTAAAACAGACCTGTTCTGAGTCCTCTCTGAATAGCAAGCCCCAAGTCTCTTATTGTTACTAAGCCTTCGCTACTGTATTTGCATAACCCATTCAGCCATAAAACAGCCAACCTCATTTTTAGCTTAGCGTCTTCTATGAACCAAGAAAATTGGATGGAGTAAACTGTTTAAAAATTAATCACAGGTAGGCATGTTGTACAGATACAGCAATATGTGCAACCAACAGAATCTTGTATTGTTCCCCTAGGTATTCCTGCTCCCATTTTCTTGCCCCCCTTTTTTTTTTAGATTTTTTATACTGCCTTTATTATTTTTATAAATAACTCAAGGTGGTGAATATACCTAATACTCCTTCCTCCTCCTATTTTCCCCACAATAACAATCCTGTGAGGTGAGTTGGGCTGAGAGAGAACGACTGGCCCAAAGTCACCCAGCCAGCTTTCATGCCTAAGGCAGGACTAGAATTCAGAGTCTGCTGCTTTCTAGCCTGGTGCCTTA
This sequence comes from Python bivittatus, assembly GCF_059951505.1. Classification (NCBI taxonomy): domain Eukaryota; kingdom Metazoa; phylum Chordata; class Lepidosauria; order Squamata; family Pythonidae; genus Python; species Python bivittatus. The sequence continues at coordinate 5,029,038 of NW_028277112.1, forward strand.
ACCACTAGACCAAACTGGCTCTCTTTTGTTGTTGTTCTTTGGGTTAAATGTTAGATTGGACATTCCTTGGGCCAAGGACCTATTGTACACTAGCTGAAGTGTTAGTTTGAGGACTCAAAATCATATCATCATGAGGACCACAGGAGAATTAATACATTAGCCTGTCGTTGCAACACAGATTTTTTCAGAAGACTCCAGTGAGTCAAAAATAAAGAAAATGACTGTATAAGTTAATATTTTAGATTATTTTTGTAGTATTTAAAAATACTGCAGATCAGAACTACTTTTTTTCACCACTTTACTTTCCTCATTATTTTTATCTGGCAGTGTATTTCAATTCACTACTGAGTAACAACACAACCCTCTTGAACCTAATAATCTGAAATCTGGAGGATTTCTCTATATAGAAGAGATAGCTATGCATGAAAACTATTTCCAGTTCTGCCAATAAATTAAAATGATCTTGGCAGTTCTCTTAAAAGAAGAATTGGGCAGCATATAAATTTAATAGATGATGATGATGATGATGATGATGATGATGATGATGACGACAAAATCACCATCAGTCAATTGCAAAAAGCAGCTTTACTTGGAACAGCTTATATCCTGTGACGATAGCTTTAATACCATCAAGCAACAACATCTGCCTATCAGAGGTCCTTGGATAGGACTTGATAGGTGGATAAAAATGTCAAATCCAGTCTAAACATCTGGCTGACTGTGTGACTCATCATCATCATCATCATCATCATCATCATCATCATCATCATCATATCATGCTTTGTCTTCAGTTTGAGTGAAGCACTACCTTGATGTGTTTGTGGGGCTGGCATGCTCCAAGGAGGATGAGCTATGTCAGAGGTTCAACCATACTGGACAGGTCTCATCAGAGGAGCCAGACGAAGAGTGTCTCTGCCATAAACAATATGGGGAGATGTAATTTACAGAAACCTATACCGTATCGGCCATCACCCGGGTCAACAAGGACTGCACCAGGTGTTCTAGTTCCTGGACATCTGGTGACAAGTGGGCTACAGGACTCAGGACTGTTGGCTGAGCAACCAGAGCCAGCAGCTGCAGGACAACTGGAAGAAAAGTTGTTTACCTGTCGCAAATATACAAAGACTGAAAACAAAGCAATAGTTATCTGCTATTACAAATCAAGCTGAACAAAAAGAGGATATCTAAAAAGAATGCATCAGTTCTGGAAAGAACAACATCCAGAATCAGAAATAACAAAACAGAGGTTAGCAAATCAACATCAATTTATAATGCAAAATAAAGTATTCACAGAAGTAGAATTGGAAGTACTGCAAAGGACTACCTAGGGCAAAGAAACTGAAGCCTTGCTAGAAGTAGCTCAGACTGGGGGGGTGGGGTAGTCAGCAGTAGAGAAAGCCAGCATAGCTACTGAATTGTGTTCATTCCCAAATCAGGCACCCTTTCCTCTGCCTTCTTCTCAGAAAGAACAAACTGCTCTAAGTAAAAAACAAGAGGAACAAACCAACTAATGTACAGCAAGGCTGCTGTTATAATTGAATACCTTGGATGCAAAATCAACAAGCAAGAAAAAAAGCCAAACAGTACATCACCAAAATGGAAGGTCAAGTTAGAAAATAAGATCAGCATGCTAAGATCAGATGCAAGCAAGCTAGAACAGATGAAAGAAAAGAAGCTGAAGAGCAAGAAGACTAAAGAATACCTGTACAAGAAATATCACCTAGAAACAAGGAAGATCAAGGAAGCACTGGAGATAATGCAGCAAATAACACCCATAGCCAAGACCAGCAGACTCGAATTTCACACTATAGGCAGAATCTCCAATTTCAGTCGAATCAGAAATGTTTCTACTAATCCATCAATGGAGACACTGCAATGAACCAGTCAACACCTGACAAAGAAGAAACAGTGCAGTTCTGGGCACAGCTATGGGACAACCCAAAGAAATACAACAAGAATGCAGCTTGGATAAAGGAGGTGGATAAGAATAAAAAAGAAGCTGAAATGAAAGAACTTGTAATAACAGCAGAAATTATGCTTTCTCTACTGGAGAAAAGGGCAAGGAAATCAAGAATTGGTCAGCATCCGATGAAGATGAACTGAATGGTTTGGTAGAAACATCTGACTGGTCTACACCCACTCATTGCCAAGCAGTTTAACACTATACTGCAAGGAGGTGAAATTGAAGATTGGTTAACATCTGGCAAAACCTACCTGATAATGAAAGATCCAACAAAAGGGGCAACAAAAAGACCCAACAAAAGGGGCAACTGGCTGACTGTGCGACCAACCATAATAAATAATGCTTTGTCTTCCATTTGGCACGTCATGCTCTCATAAGAGGCTATACAATCCTGCAAATTTAGCTCCATTCATGTTACTTTGAATGGAAAGCAGGCTACAAACTGATTACATTATTATATTGGTATTGCAAACTGATATTTTCTGGTTATAATTAATAGGGAAGCATGGGGGTTTGGAGTTTCGATTTAGGTTATGAGTCTAATATGAGCTTTCCCCCCCTTCAAATCACCTAATCAGGGTCAAACTTCTAATATGTAATACATTTTCTTGGATAACTGTATTGGTCTGGACATTTTGATTTCTTGCTAGTGAACTGTTTTGGTGTCATGAATAAGCTTTTGGGCTTCTGTCCTACTTACTGAATTCAACAGTAAATATTTATGAAGCATACTATACTTAATATTGTTGTATGTTTTTAAACTGTTTTTATTGTTTCTGGATTTTGTAAGTGACCCTGAGTCTACCCACTGAAGCAATGAGCATGAAACTGAGCAAACTCAGGAAGGCAGTGAAGGACAGGAAGGCCTGGCGCGATATGGTTCATGGGGTCACGAAGAGTCGGACACGACTTAATGACTGAACAACAACAAATGAGTCTACCAAAGTGGGCGGCTATAACAAATTTAAATAAACAAATAATATATAAATATATACAGTATAATCCTGGTCACATCCTATTAACAACTAATATCATACTTATTTGATACAAAATGAAGAAGTGAAAGTAAACTTTATTTACAGTGAAAAATGAAGAATAATGAAGCAGAAAGCCCCTTAATTTTGGCTCCTTCAATTCATAATAACGGAGATATTTGTGTAAATTCTCTGATGGTTAAAGATTTGTTTTTTAATTGCCAAGCAACCTTTTGGCACATCAAGAGAAAACTGATGCCAAAGTTGCATTTCAGTGACCGTATCTAAAATTAAAATCCAGGCAACCAACGGGGCAGAGAACAGAGAGCTGGTTTGTGGGTATCTTGATGGAGGGCTAGGGGTGAGATAGGCAAGCTGCTCCCCTACTTTGACCAATCCTGTCCTGCTGTATGTGTGCTGAGTCAGACACTTTCTATGGTCTAGGACAGTGTTTCTCAACCATGGGAACTTTAAGATGTGTGGATTTCAACTCCCAGAATTCCCCAGCCAGCCATGGAATTAAAAATTTTTATTGATAAAAAATGAAGAATTTTGTACAGAATGTGAAACTACAGAAACATAAAGAGAAAATTAGAAAAAGAGAAAAAGATATGAAAAGATAGAAGAAAAAGTGAGAAACAGTAAAAGTCAAAGAAAAATATTTAAATAAGTGACTTCCAATCTTCTTTGCAGCAGTTATAAACATGGTTAATACTGTTTTCTGTCCTTCCAAACTGCATAACATAGTTCCCTTCTTCCCATAAACAACCTTTTTTAATCAGTGAATCCTGAAATCACCAATTCATTTTTGTCCGTTTTCAGCAAGAAGTCCATAAAGAGTTTCCAGTCTTTGAATAAAGTAGTTATTGTTCCTTCTCTAATCAAATAGGTCAATTTAGCCATTTCAGCAAGTTCTACCATCTTGACAATCCACTCATCTGGTTGAGAGCCCCTCTTCAAGGAAGACACAAACTGTGTGTGTGATACTTGCTCTTTTACTAACAGGATTCTTAAGCTAAAAGTTTAATGGCAGGTTCATCTGTTGTGTATAATTTGATTTGGGCTTATCGTCTCTTTGATTCTTAGTCACTGTGATTTGTAATTTATGGCTTTTAATTATGGATAGTTAGATAAATTATTATTTTAAATACCTATGATTTATATTATTGCATGAAGCCAGCCTATATGTAAATTCTATAGATTTAGCAAGTCTTCCTTTCTTGTGCTTTAACCTTTTTAAAAAAAAATTAAACCTTCGTAAAACACTTGGGTAAAACTCAAACTAAACAGATAAAGGGTTTGTTTTTTTGTATGTGTGTCTTTGAGTCAGTTTTTGACTCCTGGTGACTGCCTCAACTAGTCCCCGCAGTTTTCTTGGCAAGGTTTCTCAGAAGTGGTTTGCCATTGCCTCCTTCTTAGGGCTGAGAGATAGTGACTGGCCCAAGGTTACCCAGTTGGCTTTGTGCCTCAGGCCAAAGAAACTCATGGTTTCCTGGTTTCTAGCCTGGTGCCTTAACCACTATACCAAATTGGCTCCTAAGTAATTTGGTGGAACGTAAAAATGCCATCCTGATACCATTAAAAAAAATGGAATATTATGCACTAAGGAAGTTGATCCATTCAACAATGATAACAGAGTACTAAATCTCTGGGCTGATGAAATACAATGAAATATTTTCATAATAGATATTTGCTGGAACAAAATGGTTATACCAAGGTTGTCACAATGCTGCTGTGAATGTACTGGAGCAAAAAATGTAATCACAATATTAATGTATTATCATCAGAAGAAAAAGAAAGTAGAATCAAACATGAAAAGGCTGGAATTTATCTGAAATCCTGAATTAAGATTAGGTTTTAGGGCCATCATTAATGTAATGTTACACTGGCAAAAGAAGTGCCTGCATTGTTAGCAGTATAAAGGCCATAACTAACAAACTGACATATTGTATTAAAGTGTTCTTATGTCACACAATTCACAATGATGGCACTCTATATGTTGAGAAGACATTAGCTGGATTTGCACAATATGCTAGCTGAAATGTTAAGTGGCTGGTTTGTAGCTCAGTGTGTTATGTGAAGCCAAATAGCTGGGTTAACTCACCATACCATAGTTCAATTAACCATGAGATAGTGAAGGAGAGAGCAAATACAATCATATTTATTTGTTTGTTTATAAAAGCATTTCTGTTACTTTTTAGCCATAAAAATATATTAAAACTGAGAAGAATTTAATGGTTTTCAGGTAGAATTAAAAAATTTTTTTTTTATCATGTTTCAATCATTGCCTCAGGGATAATTCCTATTTGGAGATTCTATGGCCATCTCCTTCAGAGAGATGCATCCCCTCTGGACTTCCCAACCTAAGGACTCTACAATAGGTCCATGGTAAAAAAAAAAAAAAGATACCCTTGAATCAAGGCTGACTCCTGGTATCTGCATCTATGCAATTTTCTTGACAGTATTTATAGAAATGATTTGCTATTGCCTTCTTCCAGGTTGATTTTTCAACTTCCTAATCTAGCTGAAATATACAGATGCAAAATCATCTAACAGATCCTAAGAAAGGCAAGTTTTTAAAGTAAGGAAAGCCATTTGAAAATACAGTAAAGCTTTGCCATCTTTTTAAGTCAGATTACTCTGTTTGTTGAGATGTTTTTCATTTTGATGATTTTGTTCTTGGTTTTAGTCCTATAATAGCTGCCCAGAGTCACAGTCTGCGAATTGGGTAGCCGTATCAATTTTCTAAACAAAATAAGTAAAAATGATCACGTTAACATGATGTGCTTAAGTTGTGTTGTAGTTAGGCTTATATTGTTGTTTGAATTGGGATCATTGGTAAAATTGTGATTAAGATAAACCATCATAATCACAATCTATAACCATGGTTTGGTTTGGGCTTACCATGCCAAAACAGTGTCCTTCAACTTTTCTATAAATAAATTAGATGACGGATGCTCAGCAATTTGCAGACAACACAAAACTGGGAAGGTATTGCTAACAGATCTTGATAGACTATGTCGATCAGTGGTAGAAATGTAAGGTGTAGGAAAAACCAGATTCACAGGTACTAAAAGGTAGTATTTGGATTAGTAGTAGTACTTTTGAGAAGGATCTGAGTGTCCTGTTAGACCAGAGATTATGGAAGAGTCATAAGGGTCTTGGATTGCATCAGCAGAGGTATAATGTCAAAGTCAGAGGAACTGATAGTTTTGCTTTATGCTGTAATGCTGTGCATTCCAGATGCTGAGGAACTGGAAAGAGTACAGAGAAAAGCAATAAAGATGATTAAGGGCTTAGAAGCTAAATCCCATGAAAAACATAAAAAAGTAAAAACAGAAGGAACCACAAAATGGAGCTGCTGATGCAAGATCACCAGGTTTTCTTTTATCTTCTTCCCCATAAGTACAAAGAAAATTATTCAAATTGAAAATAAAGGTATTGAGGGACAGATGATAAAAGTGCTGGCAAGAAACTGATGAGAAAAAAGGCATATTGGCAGGGACTCCAAACATCATGTTGCATACTCCAAGCTTAATGTTACAAAGCAGACACACCTAATTTTTACCTAACAATCAGACAATGGGGGTGGTAGGACTTATCCAGGGTTTTTGAAACACATTGTTACCATCTTACTATCAATTAGATTATCTTTATTTACTCCAACTAGTAATCTGATTGCCATCTCTTTCCTTGTTGGTTTCAGATAATTATGTAATGAGATATTGAAGCCTGTCCAGATTCCCTGGAGGAAATACCATCACTGTGGTGCTGTTTCAGAAAACACCCTGACCTATATTTCCATCCATGGGATATGCAGTGGGTCTTTGTAAGAGGATAGCCAATTTATTAGCAGGTTCATATGGGAGAAAGGTCAGTAAAACTGATGCAAAAGTAGTAATATTTTCTTTTTTAAGAAGAAAAAGCCAGAAAGCATTTGACATCAGTTTCATAGTCTATCCCAGAATTTTTTTCAAGGACAGTCCCATGTAGTGTTACAGGTAGTCCCTGACTTACACCCATTTGTTCAGTGACCATTCAAAGTTATGGTGGCACTGAAGGGACTTATGACCAGTCCCCAAAGTTATGGCTGTTGCAGTGCCCCTGGTCACGTGATCAAAATTCAGGCGCTTGGCATCCTGCCTGCACTTATGACCGTAGGGGCGCTTCAACTCCCCCCACCCACCTATCTCCCCTCCATCTATGCCCTTTTGGCCCCTTGCACTCTGCGGCCCCTGTCACCCTAGCTGACCTTTGCCATCTTCTTGCTCCAGCTGCTGACCAGCATGCCCAGCCTGGACCTTTGCGAGGCAACTACAAGGCTTTGCGAGGCAGCACAAGGCTTTCTTCCCAAGGTTGCACACAGCAGTTTCCTCATGAGATCTGGGGAAGTTGGCCTTGTGTGGTCAGCAGCTGCCTTGTGAACAGCCAGGGCAAGTACACCTTGTCACCAGCAGGAGCAAGAAGTCGGTGAAGGTCAGCTGGGGTGGCAGAGTGCAGGGCAGCAGGGACCTCAAAGTGCAGGGTGGTGAGGACAAGTGTGGCTGGTATTGGACTGGAGCAGCTGTGGCTTCCTGGGGCATTGCAGCTTCCTGCCATGCTGCTGGGGCTTCCCAGGGCACTGTGGCTTTGCGCCACACTGCTGGGGCTTCCTGGGGTGCTGTGGCTTCATGCTGCGCTGCTGGGCCAGGCTGGGACGGCTGAGGCTTCCAAGGGTGGCTGCAGCTTCACACTGGGGCTTCTCACTGTGGCTCAGGGGCTTCTGCAACCCCAGAGCTGTGGTGTGCCAAGAAGCCTCTGAGACACAGCATGGCAAGCAGCCGCAGAGCCATGCTGTTCTGGGGCTGCTTGCTGCCGCACAAGACAGGGGCAAAGGGGCAGAGATGGGTGGGGAGATAGGTGGGTGGGGGGAGGTGAAGAGGGGGCAGTCCCTTACCTTACCAGGGCTTGGGGCTGGGAGGGACCAAGCCCGGAATGGTTTGGATTGGGTTGGGTCCTTGGCTAATGACCAATGGAATTGGTTAATGACAGCAACGGGGAGTGCCAGGATTGCCACCCCTCTCAATCTCAATGGCTTTCTCATAAAGGTAGGCCTGGTGGCAACACCTGGGGCAAGTGGTTCTAACTCCGAGATCTTGAACCGAGTACGGAGTCTTTCCTGGTCGCCCACCTCCCCCTTCTCTTCCGCCCAGCCACTTGGCAATCATGACCATTTTGTCGCCGGGTCGGCCAAGACTTTCAGGTTTCCATTCTTCCTGTGCTCCTATTCGCGCGGAGGTGCAAACTCCCACAATGCACCGGGCTTCTGCCCACCATACCCCGGGAGCGCGAAGAATCCTCTCAGGGACGGGACGGGGCGCGGCTGCGGGGGGACCGGCTTCGTAAGAGCGGGGAGAAAGGCTTGGACTGACAGGAGGGCGAGGACGAGCTATGGCGGAAGGAGGCGAGATCTCCGATGCCGATAGCGATGAGACGATGGTTGAGGGGTCCGTGGTTGAGAGCGACGTGGAAGAAAAAGAGCTTCGTGCAAAAAGGTGACAACGGCCCACGCGGGGGTGTAGGCGACGGTGAAACCTGCCTGCGAAAGCGCCTTGCGAGGACTTCACTCTTTACATTAATGTCCCTCAACTCGGTGCCGTTTATACTGCGGCCTCCACCATTTCCAGCAAGGCCTGGGGGAGAGTTCAGCTCTGGTTGATGGGAGTTGTACGTCAAACGCTTTAGAATTCTGGGAGTTGAAGTCCAGACGTCTTAAAGTTGCCAGAGTTGAGAAGCGCTGCACTAGAGGCTTGGGCGACTGCATTACTCTTTGAGGCGAGATGTCATATATTAATATTTACAATCCTAAACAAACCTATCCACAGTACTGAGTGTGTTGGTTTTTAGTCCCAGGAGGATTGTGAGTTCTGAAGTGTTTGTACCAATGTAGAACCTGTAATAAGAGCCTTTTTGAAGGACTGTGCAGACTCCTATTTATTTATACATTTCAATTTCAGTACTGCTGGACTCCAATAGCTGGATGGCTCACAATATAAAACAAAATATCAATAAAATAAAAATATAATAATGGAAATAACAAAATAGCAATCCGGACAACTAACATTGAAACATATACAACACAGCATCAAACACCTCTAACAAGGGGTCCATCGATCTTACCTCAAGGCCTGGGAGAACATTCAGGTCTGTAAAAGCATCCCAAAATGCCAATAGGGTGAGAGCCATCCGTATCTCAAGAGGAACTTCATTCCAGAGGGCAGGTGCTGTGACAGAGAAGGTGTGCTTCCTTGTTCCCAACAGATGATACCGATTGAGACATCTCTTCCATATTTACGGCTTTCACAGACACAGCCATATAATACCCCGCTTCAGTTCCTCAGTTAACAGGAAGAAAGACTCTTAAGATAGTGGCTAAGCTCAGATGCTTGAGTAGAATATATTCTAGTGAATACAAATACAATATCACTGAGAATGTTCATTATCAACATGAGATTGTGGCAGTGGAAGGAATAGGTCTAGAGCATTCATTTTTATTTCCTTTCCACTGTTTGGATATCTAAACCTCTAAATAGGGCTTTGGGAATTAAAAATAATGCTTTATGCTAAGTATTTTATAGGAGTTATATATTAGCTAGACTAGTGGGAACACATCATATATCATTTGGAACAGGGAAATCCATGGGGAGGTCAACAATGTAAAAATGACAGGCACAACTTGGTAGTTGAAGTCCTGCTCCTTTCTAAAGTGTGTTGCATGCATCATACAAACATAAAAAGGGTGTGGGGTTATCACCCAGTTAGCCTGCCATTTTAACATTGTTGATCCCCTGTAGATGTTCCTGATTTGGATATTACCCTGATATGCGTAATTAACAGTAGCATTAGGTAATTACTGAATAAATGTTCTATTTATTACTTCAGTCTTTTTTACAGAAAGGACAAGATTACTTTGGTTAAGATACAAATAGGTGAAAAATTAACTGCTCCCTATGAAAAGAAGTATGAAAATTTCACTGCTGTATGTTTGTGAAACAAGGCTTGTCAAGACAGTATTTATTGACTGCTCTGGTTTTCATATTGTATCCATGTATCTTTTTAATAAAGTGGCTTGCAAAAGTTCTTCTGAATATTAAAAAAAAATACAGATGGAATGTTCATACATGAGTTCATTAATTAAAAGTTTTTTTTATCAGTCATAGTTTGGCTGGTCCAAGACATTTAGTTCCTGAGACAGAATAAGATGAAGTCTCTCTCTGCCCTCCATTCTGTGTTTAGAAACTAAGCAAACAAAGAGTTCAGTGTAATTCAAACATTGGGAGTTGAATAGTACTGTATCTTCCATCACACTTTTGAGTACAGGCAGTTCTCCAACATCCTTAAGTTGCTTAATGTCTGTGGAGTCCTTGGGGTTCTCTGAACTTGGTTGTTTTCTTGCAAAGGTTTCATTACCTGGGTAGATAACATCTTCAGTGCTAGAATGGAGTGGAGTTTGCTCTCTGTTTATATACAGTGCCTTGCCCTGCCTGTGTTGGTGGTTTTTTTTTCTTCTTCTGGTAGTTCCTGTTGTCAACAGGCACATAGAGATAAACAACATCTACACTCTACTCAAAAGAGACAATAATAAAAAGGAAACAAAAGACCACAGCATCTCCTCACCAGCAATCATCACCCAAATAAGCAGAGATTAACACCAAGATTAGCACCAGACATACAATCAAGCAGTAAACAATACCCTAATCAAGGAAGTACCAGGAAAAAAAAACACCAACACAGGCAGGGCAAGCCTATATAAACAAGCCTATATAAACTCCACTCCTTTCTAGCACTGAAGATCTTACTAGCCGGGTAACGAAATGTTTACAAGAACACAATCAAGCTCAGAGAACCCCAAGGACTCCACAGTTCAACCCTGAACTACACATCTTCTCTTCTATGGGTGCTTATTATCTACTCGAACCACCTCCATGCAGTAATAACTGTTTCCCAGCAGTTTTATATCTGATACTTATTAAAATGTATGGCCTGGACTATCTGTTTTTCCATCTGCTCATTTAGAGCATTTTGCATCACATGCTTAGCTTGGTTAATGTGAGTGCATAGTCTGTTATATTACCTTCCATCCTGTGTGGTTCTTTAATTGTGGCTCTACATGTACCAGAAGCAGTTACTGTTTCTGGTTAGCACAAAACCATGTTTGAAACCAAGGCTAACTAACTGGAAATTGTGGCTGCTCTGAGTTCACATGAAAAGTGAAGCCTGACATAAGCCCTGGAACATGATTAAAGGGTCCTTTCTGTAATGGAATGTCATCTACAGAATCCTTGTAGTTGTTCCTTCTCAATGATGGCCCCTTCTGTGGAACAGCTTACCCCCAGTTATCTGCACTGCTAACCCCCTTCCTGTTAGGCTTTAGAAGAACTGTGAAGACCTGGCTGTTCAGGAAGGTATTTGGAGACAATGAGAATTAAGCTATCCCGTGAAGGGAAAGAGTGAGATGGTTGCACTTGCAGACTGATTAATGTAAAGATACATAACTTTCTTATGACTAGGAGCCCCACTGTTTTTTTTTAATGGCTTTGGTTGGCTGTGGGAGGTATGACAGACAGAATAATGATGTTCATAGGAACAGAAACCATTTTTTTTAGCCTTATTGGGAAAAATAAGTCTGATTTTGGTGGCAGAGGTGTTCAGTCATCCCTTCCAGCTCCCCAGTTTAGCCCAGGCTCCTGGATGTGAGATTGCTGAAGACCTTGTTCTTGGATTGGTTCTTTGAATACCATGTCTGCTTGTAATAAAACCTTGTTCCTCTATGATAAATTGTCCTTTAACTATTTTGAAAGATATGCTTTGTACAAAGTACCTCTTTGATCGCCCAATTAAAGACTGCATCTGGTTGAGAACTGGTAAAAACTGGAGCTACCAGAGACAAGTTGTAGCTAGCAATAGCCTTTGCTGCCAGGCTTTATACCAGAACTCAGTAGTAAATCACAGCTCTCCAGACACTTAGTCCCCTTGTTCATTATTTGGCTTAACTAAGCATAAGTCTCTCAGACATGACTCAGCTAAATTAGAATATTTATTGCACATAAGAATGACACCTTAAATATAACAATTGCTTGCCTAGTGCAAGAAAAGGGAGTCAGAACCTCCAGCCTTTTTGACTTAATAGATTCTTGGTCAGTCTCTTGTATCTTGAGATACAACTGAGATACATTTACATAATAGTTCTCTCTAGCTTGGGAATCTCTGGTTTCTGCCTTGCCAGTCTCAGCCCTTATATGTGTGGTGGAAGCTAAAACTAAGACGTGTTCTATATTTTTAGATTCTCTTTAATGGATAAAGACATGGTATTAGCAAGAGAAACCAGCATTACTGCAAGAGTAGCTAATGCATATGGAGGTAAGAGAGTTTTTTTTCTTTTTTATATTTTAATCTATAATAAAAAGAAAAGAAAATGAAATACAAAATTGAATAAAAATACAAAAAAAAATTAAACAACAGGCAGAAAAATGGAAAGTAATACAGATTAGAATAAATCATATACAATGAAGCTTAAGTCTTAAAACAATAAATTATTTTTAATATAATTTTTATTGAAAGTTTTAAAAACGAGTAAAAATTAATACAAACTAGAGCAAGAAGGAGAAAAAGGAAGAAATAAGCTAAAGTGCAAAAAAAGAAAAAAGGTAGAAGAAAAATAGAAAAAGAAAAGATATAAAGAAGTGGCTTCCGATCTTCTTTACAGCAGTTATAATTATAGTACTGTGCAAAAGTTTTAGGCAGGTATGAAAAAATGCTGTAAAGTGAGAATACTTTCAAATTATATATTGTAATTTGTTTTCAAATTATATATTGTAATTGTTTATGTTTATCAATTTACAAAATGCAAAGTGAGCGAACAGAAGAGAAATCTAAATCAAATCAATATTTGGTGACTACCCTTTGGCCTCAAACCAGCATCAATTCTTACACTTGCACACTTTGTACACTTGCACAAAGTCAGGGATCTTGTAGGATTAGAGTCAGGTGTATGATTAATCAATTATACCAAGCAGGTCCTAAAGATCATCAATTTCATATGTAGGTTGAAACACAGTCATTAACTGAAACAGAAACAGCTATGTAGGAGGCTTAAAACTGGGCGAGGAACAGCCAAACTCTGCTATTAAGGTGAGGTTGTGGAAGACAGTTTCATGTCACAGGTCATACACCACGGCAAGACTAAGCATAGCAACAAGACACAAGGTATACTGCATCAGCAAGGTCTCTCCCAGGCAAAAATTTCAAAGCAGACTGGGGTTTCAAGATGTGCTGTTCCAGATCTTTTGAAGAAGCACAAAGAAACGGGCAACGTTGAGGACCGTAGACGCAGTGGTTGCCCAAGGAAACTTAATGCAGCAGATGGAAGACACATCATGCTTACTTCCCTTTGACATCAGAAGATGTCCAGCAGCGCCATCAGCACAGAACTGGCAGAAACCAGTGGGACCCAGGTACACCCATCTAGTGTCCGGAGAAGTCTGGCCAGAAGTGGTCTTCATGGAAGAATTGCGGCCAAAAAGCCATACCTCCGATGTGGAAACAAGGCTAAGCGACTCAACTATGCATGAAAACATAGGAATTGGGGTGCAGAAAAATGGCAGCAGGTGCTCTAGACTGATGACTCCAAGTTTGAAATATTTGGCTATAGCAGGAGGCAGTTTGTTCGCTGAAGGACTGGAGAGTGGTACAATAATGAGTGTCTGCAGGCAACAGTGAAGCATGGTGGAGGTTCCTTGCAAGTTTGGGGCTGCATTTCTGCAAATGGAGTTGGAGATTTGGTCAGGATCAATGGTGTCCTCAATGAGAAATACAGGCAGATACTTATCCATCATGCTGTACCATCAGGGAGGCGTGTGATTGGCCCCAAATTTATTCTGCAGCAGGACAACGACCCCAAACATACAGCCAATGTCATTAAGAACTATCTTAATGAAGAACAAGGAGTGCTGGAAGTGATGGTTTGGCCCCCACAGAGCCCTGATCTCAACATCATTGAGTCTGTCTGGGATTACATGAAGAGACCGAAGGATTTGAGGCACCCTACATCCACAGGAGATCTGTAGTTAGTTCTCCAAATGTTTGGAACAATTTACCTACCGAGTTCCTTCAAAAACTGTGTGCAAGTGTTGTTGTTGTTGTTGTTGTTTAGTCGTTAAGTCGTGTCCGACTCTTCGTGACCCCATGAACCATATTGCGCCAGGCCTTCCTGTCCTTCACTGCCTCCCTGAGTTTGCTCAGTTTCATGCTCATTGCTTCAGTGATGCTATCTAACCATCTCATCCTCTGCCGTCCTCTTCTCCTTTTGCCTTCAATCTTTCCCAGCATCAGGGTCTTCTCCAAAGAGATCTGTCTTCGCATTAGGTGACCAAAATATCTGAGCTTGAGCTTCATTATCGATCCTTCCAATGAGCAATCAGGGTTGATTTCCTTTAAGATTGACTGGTTTGACCTCCTAGCAGTCCAGGGGACTCTCAAGAGTCTTCTCCAGCACCACAGTTCAAAGGCATCAATTCTTCGGCGCTCGGCCTTTTTTATGGTCCAGTTCTCACAGCCATACATTACTACTGGAAAAACCATAGCTTTGACTATGCGGATCTTTGTTGGCAAGGTGACGTCTCTGCTTTTTAATATGCTATCTAGGCTTGCCATAGCTTTCCTCCCAAGGAGCAAGCGTCTTTTAATTTCATGGCTGCAGTCTCCGTCTGTGGTGATCTTGGAGCCCAAATAAATGAAGTCTGTTACTGCTTCCATTTCTACCCCTTCTATTTGCCAGGAATTGATGGGTCCAGATGCCATGATCTTAGTTTTTTTAATGTTGAGTTTCAAGCCAGCTTTTGCACTCTCCTCTTTCACCCTCATCAAGAGGCTCTTTAGTTCTTCTTCACTTTCTGCCATTAGGGTGGTATCGTCCGCATATCTGAGGTTGTTGATGATTCTCCCTGCAATCTTAATTCCGGCTTGTGATTCTTCCAGCCTGGCATTTCTCATGATATACTCTGCATATAGGTTAAATAAGCAGGGTGACAGTATACAGCCTTGTCGTACACCTTTCCCTATTTTGAACCAATCGGTTGTTCCATGACCGGTTCTGACTGTTGCTTCTTGGCCCGCATACAGATTTCTCAGGAGACAGGTAAGGTGGTCTGGTACTCCCATCTCTTTAAGAATTTGCCACAGTTTGTTGTGATCCACACAATCAAAGGCTTTTGCATAGTCAATGAAGCAGAAGTAGATATTTTTCTGGAACTCTCGTGCTTTCTCCATGATCCAGCGAATGTTGGCGATTTGATCTCTAGTTCCTCTGCCTCTTCGAAACCCAGCTTGTACATCCGGTAGTTCTCGGTTCATGTATTGCTGAAGCCTAGCTTGTAGGATTTTGAGCATAACCTTGCTAGCATGTGAAATGAGTGCAATTGTGCGATAGTTTGAGCAT
Source organism: Python bivittatus (assembly GCF_059951505.1). NCBI lineage: Eukaryota > Metazoa > Chordata > Lepidosauria > Squamata > Pythonidae > Python > Python bivittatus. Next base: position 5,044,450 of record NW_028277112.1, read on the forward strand.
TCTTTGGCGTTGCCCTTCTTTGGAATTGGAACATAAACTGACCTTTTCCAATCCCGTGGCCACTGTTGCGTTTTCCAAACTTGCTGGCATATTGAGTGCAGCACTTTAACACCATCATCTTTTAGTATTTTAAATAACTCAGCTGGAATACTGTGATCTCCACTAGCTTTGTTGTTAGCAATGAGAATTGATGCTGTTTTGAAGGCAAAGGGTGATCACACCAAATATTGATTTGATTTGGATTTCTCTTCTGTTTGCTCACTTTGCATTTTGTAAATTGATAAACATAAACAATTACAATATATATTTTTGAAAGCATTCTTACTTTACAGCATTTTTCACACCTCCCTAAAACTTTTGCACAGTACTGTATATACAATTAAGATTTACCTCTTTCTCTAAAGTTACATTGTGACTCTCTTCTTTCTATAATCTATCCTATCTAATCATCAAAACCATAGATTATAAGTTCATTTTTTTCTGTTTTACGCAAAAAGTCCATAAGGGATTTTAGGTAAGCAATAAACACAGATGTTGTCTCTTCTGTAATCAAACAGGTCAATTTGTCCATCTCAGCAAGTTCTATCATCTTCAACCATTCCTCCATTGTAGATATTGCCAAATCTTTCCATCTTTGTGCCTACAATAATCTTGCTGCAGTTATCATATATAAAAACAAAGTTCCATGACTTTTTTTCCAACTGTTTATCCATCAGTCCCAAGAGCAAAAGTTCTGGTTTCAGTTGTACAGGTGGTCCTCAACTTAAAATGACAATTGGGACTGGAATTTCTGTCGCTAAGTGATGTGGTCATAAAAGCATGACCACATCACTTAGTGACAGCAATCCCTGCAGTCCCGGTTCCTATCATTAACTAAATCTCATGGTCATTAAGCGAGGCAACTTCCTGCTGGTTTCCCACAACCAAAGTATTGGGGAAGCCAGCAGGAAGTTGCAAGTCCCAGATAGGCAGGTAAGTGGCTGCTGCTGGGTGGGGGAGGGAGTAAGGGGGTGTGAGGGGGTGTGCAAGAGGTGTCACACAGGTTGGGAAGGGTGCATAGGGATGCATGAGAGGTGTTGCGAGGGTGTGGGGGTGTGGCATGGTCGGGAAGGGTGTGTGAGGAAGGATGTGCAGAGGTGTAGCATGGGTTGGGGACAGTGCGCAGGGGTGTGGCGCAGGTCAGGAAGGGTGCACAGGGGTACACAAGAGATGCTGTGTAAGTCAGGGAGGCACATGGTATGGCATGGGTTGGGAAGGATGCATAAGAGGTGCCATGTGAGTTTGGGAAGGCGCGTGGGGTGCAGCATGGGTCAGGAAGGGTGTTTGGGAGTGCATGAGTGGCGGACACAGCTCAAGCGCAGAGGGGCTGGGGAGGGTGTGCCAATGGGGGAGACTAACTCCAGTGACTTGGGACCTTCCCTGCCGGCTTCCCCATTGACTTTCTGGGGAAGCTGGCAGGGAAGGTTGCAAATGACGATTATGTGATCGTGGGGTGCTTGGCAACCAGTTGTAAGTGCAAATAGGTTGCCAAGTGCCCAGATTGTGATCACATGACTGCGGGGGTGCTGCAAAGGCTATAACTTTGGGGACCGGTCTTAAGTCCCTTTGTTCAGCACTGTCATAACTTCGAATGGTCACTGAACAAATGGTCATAAGTTGAGGAATGCCTGTATATTAATCTTTAAAATCCTCTGAATCAGTGTATGCATTTGAGCCCCAAATCTAGCTTTTTTTGTATGTCCACCAAGCATGATAAAATGTCCCTTCTTTTTGTTCACATTTCCAACATAGATTTGAAGAACCTTTATACATTCTAGATAATTTTTTTGGTATCATATATCAATGGTACATCATTTTATAAGTTCTCTTTAAGCTTATGACATAGTGTAAATTCAATCCTTTTAACCACATATTTTCCCATTGTTCCATCTGTATATTATAACCAAAATTTTTAGCCCACTTTATCATACGTTCTTGTACTAGTTCTTCTGTTTCAAATTTCATAAAAGTTTATACATTTTAGCAATCACATGTTCATCATTTGTACACAATTCCATTTCAAAATCAGTTTTAGAATATTCAATGCCATAAATTATTTTGTAGACTTTGAATCTTTCTGATAACTATAAGTAGGAAACCATTGAAACCATGTCCCTCTGCCGTCAGTTCTCTTGATTTATTTTGTATTTCCTTGACAGAATTCTAGAATCTCACAGTATGTTAATCATTTGTGTTTGCCTATTATTTCTTGTCTATAAATTGCCTCTTGTGCTGAGAGCCACAAAGGTGTTTTTGGGCACAACCTGGATTTGTAACTATTCCACATTCTCAATATGGCATGTCAACATAGTGATTTTTAAAATCTACATTAACCTTAATTTTATCATACCACAGATATCCATGTCACCCAAATCTCAAATCATGTACTTCTAATTCTAAAAGTCTTCTGTTTCTCAGCAACACTTATTCTTTCATCCAACCAAACAGCAAGCTGCAAAATACAATTTCAAATCAGGTAAACCCAATCCTCCTTTTTCCTTTGCATTTTGTAACACCTTATATTTAACTCGTTTTTTTCCCTTGCCATAAAAACTTAGATATATCCTTTTGCCACTTTTAAATGATGCATCAGTTGTCAAAACAAAATCAATGTTCTAGGCTAAACATTCACTTTTATCACAGAAATTCTCCCCAACAATGGCAATTGTAATTTCTCCCATGTTAACATATCTTTTTTAACTTCATTCCATGTTTTAACATATTTTGTTTTTGTTTTTAATTGTTTTAACTTTGCATTGGATTTTGTAAACTGCTCAGAGTCTGTTGGAGTGGGTAGCCATAATCAATTCGACAAAATCAATCAATCACACTTGCAGATAACCTGTGGCAGGATTGAGATAAGGGTAGTTCATATATCCTAGCCCTCAATCTTTTGATGTCCTTCAGTACCATCAATTGTAGTATCCTTCTGGACTGGCTCAGAGAGTTAGAGGCACAGTGTTACAGTGGTTCTGTTCCTTATTTCAGAGTCAGTTCAAGTCAGCGTTGATAGCAGAGAGAGCTCCAGCCTTCAGCCCTTGTTCTGAAGGGTGCCTCAGGACTTGATTCTCTCCCCATTCCTATCTACATGAGGCCGCTAGATGAAGTTATCTGTTGGCATGGGGTTTTTGTCAGGACGCTGATGATACTCAGTTATATATCTCAACTCTTGGCCACCCAAGCAGTGCCACTGAGGATCTGTCTTAGTGTCTGGAGGCTGTGGGGGGTCAGAATGATGGGGAATGATGGGGAATAGGCTCAGACTCAACTTAGTGAGATCTTGGATTTTGGATCCACCTGGAGTTTTCCAAGGCTTTTTTTTAGCATACATTTGAAAAACATAATTGTTCTGTTTTTAAATCTCTAATCAGTGTCTGAACTTATACAGTATGAGTTGAATCCAGCAGTGCCCTTCTGTTTGCAGAAGATCCTTCAGTTCATTGAAAAGTGTCTTCTAATAAATAGTAGGAGCAAGATTTGCTCATACCAGAGAATCCCTAAATCTTCTGGAGCAGATTTTCTTCAGAAAAAAAGGAAATTGCAAAAAAAGTCTCTCTTCCATTAGAGATATAGGAAGTGCCCTTTCTATAGGTAGATCTAACTCATAGGAGTTTGGTTCAGATGCATGTATATGGCAAAGGTTTCGCACATTCTTTTTTGTTTCAAGGTAGCAGCTTATTCCTGCATCAAATGTCCTTTTGACTGTGCTTCTCTCCATAATAACTTGAGAGATATTTATGCATCAGAAAGCTCTTTAGGACTGCAATCCTATGCAAACTTCATTGAGAGTAAGTCCCATTGAAAACAGGATTTTACTTATGAGACCGTACATAAGACCATACAGCCAGAACTTTAAAAACCTGCTTTATATATCCAGAAAAAGCTATGTGCTAAAGTCCAGAGATGCTGAGAATCTGGCAGCATATACATATAAATTATTATTCTTGTTAAAGTCTTAACTATATGTATCACTATTTACAACACTGAGTGGGTAAAGTGTAACATCATGTGTTCTATTTATTTTATTTATTTAATCAATTTATATGGCCACTTAACTCTGAGCTTGCATCTGCTGTATTGTAATTTCAGAATCAGGGTTTACAGAAGTAATTGTCATAATTGATTGACAACTTTTTCAGGTTATTAGAATTTTCTGTAAGATATTGCTTTATGTGAAAATGAAATCCATACTTCTATTAATTATCTTTACCTCTAATCATAGAAAATCTATCCCCAGAGATTCCATTTAACTGCATCAACTTCTATACCCAGAGTCATCCAGGGCTAATTAATCTGGTATGTACCATGTTCACATGTGTTGTGTTGATTATGATTTAAATTATATTTGAAAATCTTTAGATCAAGAATGATTTTTACCTAGTATTATGTAGGAACAATGAACAGTTAGTGATACAAAATAGATGCATTGTAGGATCTTGTCTGGATATCATATTTTTAGAAAATACCTTATATTAAATATAGAGGTAAAAGCGCAGTAATTTAATGAGGTTTCTAGCTTCTTATCTTGCCCCCATTATTGTGGTGAAAATGATAACCTTACTGATGAAGGAAAAAAGGTTACATCCATGTATGGCCTTACCTTTTTTTTAGTAGTTGTAGAATGAGAAAGTGTATTGTTTAGAATGAACAGACCATCCCACAAAATGTCTTTGAAAGAATGGAACAAATCTGTAGTACAGAAGTTAACCATATATGCTTTTTTCATATATATAAAAAAATAAGTCTATGATCTCTGAGTGCTGTTGCTGAAATGGTATGAAATAGATGTTTAAATACATGTATACATGAATAAAAAGGTTGCAGTGCATCAAAATAATCTGCTTGTTTTGTGTGGGAAATGAGTTTGCTGAATGTTTATCCATATTACAGCAATGTGTGAAATGTGGACTATGTGTACGCAATTTAAACACCTAAGCACATGTGTTTAAGGATTATGGTTTCTAGGCATGGATGCAGATCAAAGCATTTTTCTGGTTTAAATATTTGCTGCAACAGAATCACTGGAATAAGTATAGGGCTACCTTAAGTAGGAGTATTTAGATTAGTGGATTTATTCCAAGGGAACAAAACTTTCAGAATCATGTTATTTTCCTGATTTTAATTACTATTCAATTATTATGCAGTTGTCTATTTTGCTAAAACAAGTAGGAAGCTATGTCTGGTAGTAGATTTAGTAAGTATGTATCTGTCAACTAGACATACACTGTATTTGATCTTTGCTCATCATGATGTGCATGATACCAATAGAAGCAAATATGTGTAGCTCAGAGTTGAACTGTGGTGTCCTTGGGGTTCTCTGAGGTTGATTCTTTTCCTGCAAACGTTTCATTACCCAGCTAGGTAACATCTTCAGTGCTTCTTAGCACTGAAAATGTTCAGTGCTTCCTAGCACTGAAGATGCTATCTAGCCGGGTAACAAAACATTTGCAGGAAAAGAACCGAGCTCAGAGAATCCCAAGGACTCCACATGATGTGCATGCTAGTTCAACTGGAATATTTTTTACACCTTTTTGTGTAAATGAATGTTTTTTTTTGGTCATTACCACCACAGCAGCCATTCTGTGAGAGTGCCCATACAGCAACATTCTCAAAAGTCCAGAAATACTTATTGTCTTAAAAAGGTTGGGAACCCTGTCGTGGTTATTTTAGCTTCAACACTTCCTTAGTTTAAAATATATTTACATATAATTTTAACAGGTAAAAATTAAATTAATTAGACTAGAAATAAAATATTACAAAATATGTTATAAATGTTATATGTGCTACACTGAGGAAAGATATAAAGATCCTATTCAATAAATGTTAATAGTGTAGCTACACAACTGTTACACAGAAGATCTACATAAAAATATTTTTCCACTTTTATTGAAAGTAGAAAAAATGCAACACAAGAACACTGAAGATAGAATTATACTAGATATACATTTGGATATGTGAATATTACAATGTGAGATAATATAATTTTAAGTCTTTATAAGTGTGGCTTAAGTGGGAGTAGATTTATAGAACAGCCTGGATTCTGGTTTTTTAGAAAATATGCATAAAATTGTATGACTTATTTTAATATTCAGTTTTAGACAAGGTTTAACTTGTATTGCAGACATTATAACCTATAAAATACACAGATCAACAATTATTGCTTATACTAAAGTTGGAAAATGAGGTGACAATACATCCTTGTTTGGAATAACTATCATTCATTTCAGTATGACTTACTGTTACAAAAATGTGCTTGGGATTGCAGCCTTAATTATTGTTTTCTGAACCAATCTTGTTTTTTCTCTTCCAGTCATATCAAGAGATTACTGAAGAGGAAGAATCTCAATCTTTGCTCCCGTAAGTACAATATCTCTGATAATTGTAAGTGATTTTGCAAGTGCTAAGTTGCCATATATATTGTCAATGGGTTGCAGCATCCAACTGAAAAATAGCACCATTGATCTTTCTCTCTCCCTCTCTGTATATAGGATTTATGGTATATTCTCAGTGCTGTAATAATTTATTTTTTTTGCTTAAATATACCTTCATCCAATAGATTCTAATGTGACATGCAGTGCTTTATATCATGGAGCACTAAAAATTATATAAATCATAATATGAACAATAACATGAAATACAGCTAATACACATCTGTACACATGTCTGTGTATTCTGATATCCAAATCTATCTGGAAATAGAATATCCAGGGACAATTCCAGGTATGTTTTAAAATGGATATAGAAGAGTTGGGAGACAGAAAGGCTGGAAAAGTTCCTGTGGCCCATAAAATGTCCTACAGACAAGTTAATTTGCCATAAACTCATCTCAAGAACTCTGCTTTCATTTCCTTCTCTCATTACTCCTTCATTTACTGCTTGATCCTGCCTGCTTACAGCTGAATGCCTGAGATAAAAATGACACAAAATCAGTCAGTAGTTCAAGCTGCTTCATTCCTCAAAAGGAAGAAATTGTAATAGTGAAAGCAGCAACCTACAGGGAAGAGCAAAATATTTATTTATGTGCTTGTTTCACTTATTTAGTACAAGGCTTATATTCCCCTCAAATTGCAACCAACTCTGAGTGGTTAGATACCTAAATGCATAAAACATAAACCAACAAAACCCACATCATCACCTGCGCCATCCACCAAGGAACAGCCCAATTTAATTTCAAAGTTCCCCTGCAAAAGAGTCAGTTTTACCCACCAGACACCAAAAACTTGCTGGAGAAGCCAGGTCTTAATTCCTTTTTGAAAGCTCAAAAGGGTGGGGCCAACCTGATCTCTAGGAGAATGGTATCCTAGAGAAGGGAGGTTGTGATTGAGAAGACCTGACCCTGCAGATGGGACTCTTCAGGGATAAAGACCAGAGGGAGCACTCTCTTTAAAGGATAAGAAAAAGTTGCTGGAAGTAGCTGTTCCTAAAGATGCTCACGCCCTGAGCTATGTAGGGCTTTATTTGATTTGCTGGTATATTGTAGACATACAGATGTAGAAAAAGAGAACTCATTGTTCATCCATAGGACTATGTGACATCTCTTAATATTTCATCTATGCAGATGTCTGTTAGGAAATATTTCAATAGTTGTGAAGAAGTAGTACAGTCATTTGAATGAATGGGTAACTTCAGAATTCCTATCTTGTTTGTTTACCTAGACAGAATTAAAAAGAGGAATTTTAAATATTATCATTGCATGCTATTTGGAAAGAGAAAATTCTAACTTTTTAGAAGGTACACATATATATCCTGATTGCTATCTCAGAGTAAAATGGATTCTTGATTGCTGTCTATTCACATACTTTCAGATTGCCCTCAGGGCTTATCTTAAGTATTTGCCCTTTAGTTCCCCCCCTCCCAGAAAAAAAAGTCCTGTTTTGTTCAAGACTTTCTTTTTAAAAGCCAAACTCTTGTGATCTCCTGTTTATCAAATAATGTGGAAAAATATAGACAAATTATACCCATCATATTTGCATATTGAAATTTCTATCCTATCCAGGAGAGTAACCCCAAGCACAATTGATGTATGTGATTCCTTTGTTGTACTATCCACATTCAGTGTTGCTTTTGGATTATCTTTGTTTGATGTATTTGACTTCTTGAATCAAGAATATAAGAAGAGATCTGTTGAATTAGGTCAGCAGCCCATCTTATCTAGTGTTCTGTGTCATACATTGCCTAATCAAATATATCTGAACATGAACTGTGTAACTGTCTTTCACTATTGCTCTTCAGCAGCTGGTATCTAGCCTAGTATTCTGTTTTTAATAAAATAAAAAGTGAAACCAGAAGCTTCTGGGGTGTCCATAAGCAGGTGAGGAAAGCAACAAGTGTTTCCTGATATTTTTTTCCCCAGTACCTCAGATGCTGGCTGCTCTCGGTCATGGAAATTTAATTACTAGACGTTGCTTAATTTTATAATGGAGAAAATGTATCAACATTAAGTAAGAAAATAAATGTGGTTCCTATAACTGCATAACTATATCCATTGTGTATGTAATTAAGTGTAAATTCTTGAGCCTTAAGACCTAAATCATCCCAAAACATACTTTACTTTAATCAGAATATTTTTTCCTCTAGGATTGAGATAAACAATGCTGTCAATGCTACAAATATTTGCCAGCTTGATTGTCTGTCAGCTGCTACTGTACATGGAGAATATAAACTTTGTATTGGTATGTTTTTACAATGAAGTTTAACTTGGCTAAATGTAGATATTATGAATACACAGAAAATATTTAAAAGTGGGAATGTGTATTTGTATTGAAACATCATACAGGTAGTCCTCAACTTATAACCATAGTAGGGACTGGAAAATTTGTCATTAAGCGTTGCAGTCATTAAGTGCGGCATTATGTGACCACAACCAATTTTACAATTTTTTTTGCTGCGGTCATTAAGTGAATCACAGTGATTGTTAAGCAAGACATGTGACCCCAACTTGTGGCCTTCCCTGCTGGCTTCCCAATGACTTTGCTTGTCTGAAGCCAGCTGGGAAGGTTGCAAATGGTGATTGTGTGACCGTGGGGATGCTACAGTGGTCATAAGTGCGAGGACCAGTTGTAAGTCACTTTTTTCAGTGCTGTTGTAACTTCGAATGGTTGCTAAACGAATGGTCATAAGTCAAGGACTACCTGTATAACAAAATAAGGAACTGTGTTGTTTTGACAATTCAACTTTTTAGAAATTGTGTTATAGATGGTGTTCCATTATTCTGCTTTCAGAAGAATGAGAAGTTGTATTATATATTTAATTAGATTCAACTATGCATTATGCAGAAAGATCTTATGTTACAGTTGGGCTTGGACTTTCTGGATTAAAGGAACAATGTGCTCATTCTGTGAAAAATATAAAAGCCATACATTAAGGTTAGTTGAGAATTTATTTGAGAATTCTCATAGATAGTTCCTAAATATTTCTTATTTAAGAGAGGAGTTTCTTATTTGGATCAGGCTCATATTGAGGAATTAGATCTAATAATCGATTTGTGCAAACAATCCTGATCACTCTTCAAAAAAGTCTCATGAGCCTGAAGCTACTTATGTTTCCCCATGACTGCTGCTTATATCACATCTAATTTGATCATATGTTTATCTCTGCATGGCTAATAAGTTAAGGAGAGGACTATATTAAGTAGTCAAGTGGATAAGGGCAGATTCCTGGTTCAAAATGACTTTTATCCCTACCTATGACTGTTTTTTAAGGTAGGAAAAACCATATAGAGTTCCAATTGTTGCATTTTCACATAAGGTCTTATTTTGATCTCTCTGATTAAGAGCTATAGTAGTAGACTCCTTGTAAAGCAGTTCCTGTAAGGAGTTGGCTTCCTGATAATGTAAACAGCAAAAATAATGAAAAATATAGTAAAAATGGCTGCTCTTCCCTGTTCATCCCATAACAAATTAGAGAATATTACTTTGGTTACCTTGATTGAACCAACAATGGAGTTTCAGATGGGAAAGGAATTGGCTTACTAGGTTGCGAGGTTTTTGTTTGCTTTTATCTTTGTTTTACCGTTTAAAAGCTGCTAGCAGGTTTTGTTACACTTGCAGAATCCAAACTCTGGCTATCATTATTCTTTTTCAAAAATGGATTGAGAATGGCATTTCTGAGCATGTCTATTATAGGGCAGTCCCCAGCATGCATTGGGGAAGGACATTGTCAACCAGAGCATTACTCTGCCCTGCCCTGCCGAAGTCTCATCCTAATACTTGTATTTGGAGAGGTAGAAAATAATTTTAGTTGAATTAAGTGTAAAATTAGTAGACGCACATTGGTAATTTTACCAAATAGATGAAGGGTATGCTTTTTTTCATATGGAACATTCATTGGTGGATAGTAACAAATAATTTCATATTCACCCTGGATTTAGAATAATCCAGGTAGTAAATGTAATTCTCATGTTTTAAAGAATGTTTAAAATAATAAATATAATGATAAATTTAAAGTATACTTACAAAAGTTTAAAGTATACTTGTCTGTTATTGTTCTAGGTTTAGATTCTAAAGTGGCTGGAGTTCTAGAGATGTCAGACGGAAACGTAGGTTTAGTAATGGTTTTCTGTTTGTAAATACGTAGTTACCTTTTGCATTTTACTATATTTAATGAATGTGTGTATGTGTGTGTGTGTGCTGTAAAGATAACAGTTCTTCATATTTAAGGACCACTTAAAATGACGGCATTACAAACCTTTAGTTGAAGAATATTACTGTTTTTACACAGATCAGAGGCATCCTATGAATCATATAATGACATAGTATCTAGTGAGATAGAGGTTATTATAAAGCATTCTTCAAAAAGTTTTGTATAATGCTAAAACTTGTAATACATTGGACCCATCAGGTAATCCATATGGCCATTCAAATTATTCATTCAAGAATTCATCCACCCTTCCTTCAAATTCCAAGGATGAAAGACAGTACTGTTGTTTTTTTTTAATATGTAAGGCAGCAATTTTGTGTGTCATATTGTCATTCTAGGAGGCATTGAAGAAAAAGGAGTAAGGCTCTCTTCAAACATTCACTGCTGCTGCCACGCACCGGACTTATTAAAAGTTAAAAGAAGCTGCCAATGATATCTCATCCACTTTATATAGCTTCCTCTGACCCTGTTGATCTGATGATTTTTTTTTCAAATTTAAGAAAAAAACTGTCAAAAGAGTGCTAGACACAAAATTGTTCTGCCAAAAAGGACAGTAAAACAAAGTGGATTTTTGAGGTTACATACATCACTATTTAAGGAATGCCCAGATTTTTATTCCTAACGTATTGTACATGCTCCCCATTTTTTTCCCCAGAACTCTGGCATTGTCCAGTATATTATAGGGCCATCGGATGCTTTACCCTATTTGGAATTACATATTTAAATTAATTAAAATATTGATATTATAGGACTAGATGCACTTATCAAGCTGCGTTATGAGCATCACTCTATTTAGGAATAATTATATTAAGTATGAAATAATTATTTGTGTACGTGAAATAATTATTTGTGTACATATGGCTGATGAAATCTTATATTTGTCTATGATTTCCCAGAGAAGTCATATAAAGATCATAAATGCAAACCACTGAAGATTTTAGGTCAATGTGTTGTGGCAGCATAAAACTTTTTATAAAAAATCATCCTTAATTACCATTACATTAATTTGTATGTAGAAATATGTCTATTGTTAAAAATTGTTGTAATATAAATGATAAAATACCAAAAAGAATAATTAAAGTTATGCTACAGGAGTATCTTTATAGAAACAGTATGGGTTTTTTTTTATGTAAGCATGGCATTTTAATTTCGTTTTCACAGACATTAAACAAGGATGATTCTCCAGAAAAAAGTCTTCTCTCAGATATGGATGCAGTAAAGTCATTCCCAAATGATATGCCAAAATACACAGAAATGTCAGTGGCTTTCCAAAGTGTTGGGATGATCAGTGACAAGAATGATATGGCAGATAATGATCCATTTCCTGAAGCAGTAGCATCTAAGGAGATTATAAATAGTATCATAGCTAAAACGTTTGGAGTGAAACATGTAATAAAACCATTTGATGAATTTGAAACCACCCAAATGTCTGACATGTTAGAATATCAGGATAGTACTTTTTCTATGGATACATCTGTAAATGAGGAGAGCAATACCTTGCCAGAAGAACTTCTCACAGCACTGAACACCTTGACAGAATCTGTAGTGCCAGTGGAAAACAGAAGTGGATATAGCATAGCAGAGAAGCAGCTAACACAGGAACAGACAAATGATGATGCCACAGAAATAATAGATACAGATTTAAAATCTCAATGTCATTTGCAATGCCATGAAGAACCAAAAGCTTTAATGATGGCCACGATGTCATGCACTTCAGACGAACATGTATGTAAATATATATAGAGAGAGGGAGAGGGAGAGGGAGAGGGAGAGAGCACAGACAGACAGAGAAATATATACATACTGTACATTAATCCATTAAGAGATTAGGAAACATTTTCTTTTCAGCTATGTTCACAAGTCTATGTTATTCTAACATTAGCAGTGTATATTTTAATTGACATGTCCATTGTTATGTTTTTAAAAAATGTATAATATCTTTCGTTATTTCAGAGGTACTGGCTAAAAAATATATTTAGAGAAGATTCATTAGAGAGGATTAGCACAGGCTGTTTTTTTCAGCCCCCTCCTCAAGCTCCTCCAAAAGGTTTCTTGGGATTGGGAATTTAGTCTGCATCTTCTCTCATAAATTGAAGGGTTGAGGGGGGACTGAGTGAAGGAGGATGCATAAACAATATGTTAAACTGACCTGCCAGATCAATTCACATAGGTGTGCTAAAGTTATCCTATATGCTCTCGTTCCTCTTTATGAATTTGATCACGTAGTTGGTCCATATACAGGTAGTCCTCAAGTTACGACCACTCGTTCAGCGATTCTTCAGAATTATGATGGCGCTGGTCCATGAGGCTGCAGCTGTTGCAGTGGTCACATGATTGCCATTTGCAAACTTCCCTGCTGGCTTCCCACAAACAAAATCAATGGGGAAGCCAGCAGGGAAGGTTGCAAGTTGCTCCTGTAAGTTGCTCCCACCACTTTTTCTCCTGCGGACCCCCATTATGGAATATGAGATCCCAAAGATCTCTTACTCCATAGCACCTCCTGCCTGCCTGCCTGTCAGGTTCAGCCCAAAGAACTCCACAAGACAGTACAGTTACAGTTCTATTGCATTTATTAGCTTCCACCTACAAGACAATCTTGCCAGACTGAATCTAAACCTCCCAAGCCAGCAAGCAAACACTGTGAATTCCTTAGGGTGGTACCAGCCTCATCCTCTTCACCTTCCCACACTCATTCTGGGGGCTAAGGAAAAACTTATCTCCCCGAGTGCGGCCTTCGCCATACCATTCCATCACGCTGCCTTCCATACCATGCACCCACCCACAGCACTCTCTGCCTGCAGCCCCCACTGGCCTGCCTGTACTCCCCAGCACCCTCCTATGGCCCTTGCTGTCCTGTCCACACTCCCCAGTACCCACCCATGGCTGTTCCCAGCCTGTCTGTGCTTCCCAGCACTCACCTCTGGCCCTTGCCAACCTATCCATACTACCTAGCGCCTGCCTGCAGTACCCCTGGCACCTGCACCCCACCTGCCCTCCTTACCTGGGACTCCCACCTCTTCCTGCTTGACAATCCACATAGTCCTGGGGATACGGCAGCTGCTGGGATTGCTGTCACAAAGCAATTCAGTCATGTGATGTTGCCCTCTATGACCGCATCACTTAGCGATGGTAATCCCGATCCCAACTGCCGTCATAACCCGAGGACTATCTGTATTTAAAACTTGGCAAGGTCATATTTTAAAAATCTGTTACATATATACAATAGAAATCTAGTTTGAAATCAAACATGTTTTTAAAAACTTTTCCATCATATTAATTGATGTACTGAATCATTATACTTTCCTAATAAGCTTTGGTCTGACGTTTAATGTGGAGATCTCTAAAGTAGCGTAACAGCATAGTGAATTCTGCTGTATATCCCCTTGTTTTCCAAATCTAGAATATAGCTGGAATTGAAGAGGTTTTCTTTATAGGTCTAGAATTGTTCCATGTTGAAATGTTGGTCATTAGTGATATATTCTTAAAACAAAGCAAACCCAAACTTCTTCATGTTTATAACAGGAATATCAGGGGCAAGTCTATTTTAACAACTTTTTCCCCCACCTGTCAGTTTTCTGTGTGCAAGAAGTTTAACTGAAGGAGAGGAATCCCCCACTGCTATTATATACTGTATAATGTCATGTGTAATATATCTCCTTAAAAAAAAACTATCTGAAAAATACCACAGAAGTGCAAAAAAATTGGCCAAAGTTCAGTGGTTGGAAACTTGTTTTACGTTCTCAAGTTCAATTTCTGGCATCTCTGGCTAAAGAATCTCATATAAAGAAAGACTGTCCTTGAAACCATGTAAAGATACAGGCTCTTTCAAGTTGAGCTCAAATCCTGGTGACTTTATGAACAGATCTCTGCCTTTTTTTTTTTTTTGGAAACAGTATAAAAATAATTGCTGTGGCTTTCTTCAGATATGAATTTTGTCTTCCCAGTCTAGTACTGGGCCCAGATATTCTCTGGTAGATTCCTGTCTAATGAAAGGATCATCTAGTATCGACCTGATGTAGCTTCCAAGCCCAAACAAGGTTGGTTGGGTGCTCCCAGCTGCTGAGACATTCAGAACATGTGTTTATAGCAGACAGTACTGAGTTAAATAAATTGAAGTAAAAGACTGCTTAATGTTTGCATATGTTCAGTATTTATGAAAGAAATATTTGATTTCTAAAGGATCTCAGTACCATAGAATAATGTTTTTAGGACAAGGTTCACTCTATAATCAGAAGTTTGATTTGAGTCTGGTTGCTTAATTGAAGCACACTTTTGTACCAATGCCAGCAGAACTTCAGAAACAAATAATGAGTTTTTGGAAGGAAAGAAGCATGATTTGTGAAGATTTGATTTTCAGGGTATGAATTTATTTGAGTGGGTCCCACATAATCAGCCTGGATATTTCAGTGAATTCTGGATTTTCATTTATAAAAATTAACAGGATCTTTCAACAATAATTCCATTTCATTCCCCATATGTATTTCCTTATTTTCTCTCCTCTGCCAATAGATATTCAGCATTGAGAGACCACTTGGGCATCCAGTGTTCATTCATCTTTGTTTAGATTTACCGCCCCTTGGGAATCTCTTGCTTTCTTACATATATTCCAAGCCTACTGATTTTGTGTTTTATATGGATTTTGGATCCTTATAAGGATAATATATACATAATTTATATATATACATAGTATATATATATATATATATATATATACATATTTATATATATAATAATATATGTTACATATATTACATATAATTATTACATAATATATACATAGTATAAGTTAGCTCAGCTCTTTCTTAGACTTTTATAGTTGTTAAAAACAGAATCCTAAAAAATGTGGCTATAAACTGGGAAGGGTGGTGCTTCCGTTATTCTCACACCTTATATTTTTTAAACTTACGTTTCTACCCAATCCTCTTTCTACCTTAAGGAAATTAAATGGACAGATCTCAAATTCTGCATGAAACCCAATAAAAGCCATAATCTACTTTGCATCAACAAAGAGATGTTGTTAACTGTTGCATTCTAGGCCTGGCTCCATCTTGGAGATGTGACCCAGAGTGAAGAATATGTAGCCTGCCCTGTGCTGCTCAGTGCACACAAACACAAAAAGATGCAAATGAGGGGAGAACAGGCATACACAAACAGTTCTAACATGTTATTTTGTTACGCAGAAAAAATACAGGTGTTTCCTATAATCACTGCTAGTAAAGAGGTTAGGAAGAATTCCAAAAGCCATGTTCTGCATGTTTTTTCTACCTTGGGCGTTTTATTTGTTTGTTTCCAATGAAGAAAGATACCCTGTTTGACTTCATCTGCTAAACCATTGGTTTTCAACTTGCAGTATATGTACCACAGATACTCAGACTCAGATGTGGTTGAGATGAATATAGAAATTTTAGTTAAATCTTTAAACATTAATATTAATGATAAATATAAAAGTAGCATGTCTTAAGAAAAAGTGGTATTTTTATTTCTATAATGGTTGGGGCCCACGTTCTTCAATTGAGTAATGGTGATGTTTAAAACATAAAAGGTTGAGAATTACTTTGCTAAACTACCACTTGCAACATAACTTTAATGGAGATTTCCTCCATCTTGGTTTTTGTCTGGAGAACGAGGAAGAATGGTAACAGCAAAGACTCCCCTAACTGTTGTTACTGACATAACTTACAAATGTGAAATTAATAACTGGTTTTGTGCAGGTTTCTAGGCAAAGTTCTGCTCTTCAAAATTGTTTTAAAAACTGGACAAACTAGCTGATTATGTTACTTTGCTTAAATTGGTCAATAAAAGTGATGTGTCTAGTACTAGGGATATGCAGCTATTCAAATCTGACCTGGGAAGGTGCTCTGGATTCTTCACAGGTGTGCTTGCTGTACCTTCAGCAGCCTGAGCCCAGAAGAAAGTACAACTTCTTTAAGATGGCACTGACAGGAACAGCAGATGTGCCCACACTGGATCCAAAATCCTTTTTCTTTGTGGATCCAAATAGCTACAAATCCCTATTGGTAACATAGTCAGGATAAAGGAACATTGAGCCAATATAAGTTGTTGACTTTCCATTTCACAAACAGCATTGTAATAACATATTTTGATTTTAGTCAGTTTTTGCAACTTGTAGTTACATGGATTTAAATGCATGGATGAGTTTCAAGAGTAAGTTCATTTAGTAATCTTTTAAAATCAGCTGTAATGTCATATCCTGATCTATATGCATAAGACTGAGAACCTTGTTAATAACTGGAGGTTGAGTCATGGCCCATCATGTCAGTGAGAAACGCAGCCACCCTGGAAGACATTTATGGGGTCCCCCCTAACCAACTTTCTAGACTGAACAAGCTGCTTGGACAAGCAGCAAAACGTATCAAGCCAAAAGAAAAGAAGTCCAGTTGCCATGACTCAACCTCCAGATAATTCCACCTGGATGACTGAGAATCTTCATCAACTTGTTAATAACTGCAAAAAAGATAGCTATAAGGCTAGCTTCTTTTGTAAAGTTGTTTTCCTTAGTGATTCTATAGCTTTCTATAGTTATAGAAAAAAATAATTTTAGGAAGAATCCTGGTTTTTTAAAAAGGTGAAATAATAATCTGCAACTGAAATTCTAGGTGTGCAGAAAGGTAAAAAAATTCATCATAATAAATATTTATCATTCTAACATAATCAGAGATATAAAGGAATTATTTTAAGCCCTTTCCTCAATTTTCCTAAATGAATAGATTATTTAACTAGACAAAAACCCAGCCCATATGCAGTATGAAGTTGTTTTCAGAATGTACATTATGTATAGAAGTATCAATATTTTCTACCCTTATGAATATGCCTTTTGAAGCATTTTGCAATTGATTTTTCATAGATTGATTATGACCAGTGTATGCATCCACTGTGCCATTCAGATCCTCAAAAAACTGCTTGTCATGATAGACCACCTAAAAAAGGAAATTCCATTTTAAAAGACATTTGTTCATGTGAGCAACTTTTCCAAGGAACTTCATGTATGTTAACAAAATCAGCCCACCAAAGAAAGAGCTTTGCTATAAATGATGTAGATGCTAATTCTAACTGCCAACAATTTCTAGAAGGAACGCATCAGAAGATGCACAGGTATAACTATCAGCTAAAGATATTGAATAGAGTATTATGTATTTTTACTTTGGGGAAGGCAATTTTAATTTTATATATCCAGTTTAGGGTATTTAAAAATGTACAGTTCCAGTTTAAAATTTAGACAAGATTAAACCTTATATTGGGCGAGTCTAATTAATTTCCAGAGGGAGTCCCATTTTAGTCAGTTACAGAAAAATCAGGGAAAAGTTTTAAGGTACTTTCAAAATGCATTTTGTAATTTCACACCATTTATTTGTCAGCAGATTTAATTATAAAGAGTACGAATCTTCGCAACTGGGAATTTGCACATGCCATTGCTCATTTTCAGATGCAAATACCAAAATTGAGCAAGTGAGGAAAAGCCAAAGAATTGCCAGGAAAACAAGTAAGTATTGTTTTTGATGGTCTGTTTATAGTTAGAAGGCAATTTACTTTTTTTTCTAAATAAGTTACTGTGGCAAAGTGTATGAGTTCATATTACAACATAGAAACCTGTACTAAAATGTTTAACTGGACTTCCCGTTAAGATGACGGAAGGAACAGGAGCCATGGATGGACTGTCCTCATTTTAGACATTTAGCATTTGAGTTGAATGTGTTGTGTGTCTGTATTGAATGTATGCACGTATGAGCGTTTGGGTCAGCGCTTGCTGGGCTCAGTGCTGGGAGGAGTGAGCTGGGAGACGGGCTGTGCTTGTTGTGCTGGCCACATTTGGAGAACTTGCTGCCAGTGCGTTTTGCCATTTCCTGACTGCTTGCTGCCTGCTGTTTGCTTGCCTGCCGTTGGCTTAGCTGCTGCTTGCTGTTTGTCACTTGCTGCTGTTTGCTGCCTGCCACTTGTTGAATGCTACCTCCCACTTGTTGCTTGCCTATGTTTGCAGCTGCCTGCCATAGGCCTGCCGCTTGTTGCCTGCTGTTTGCTTGCCTGCTCCTTGCTTATCTGCTGCTTGCTGTGTGTTGCCTGCTGCTGTTTGTTACCTGCTGCTTGCTTGCTGCTTACTTGCATTTGGAGGCAACCATTGGAGGCAGGCTTGTCTACATTTGCCTGCTGCCTGCTGTTGGCCTGCTGCTTGCTGCCTTCCACCTGCCTGCGTTTGGAGGGGAGAATTGGAGGCAGGCTTGCCTGCGTTTACCTACTGCCTGCCTCCGGCTTGCCACCTGCCGCTTGCCTGCTGTTTACTGCCGCTTGCCTGCATTTGGAGAGCGTCAGTACTTTTCTGCCCTTATTGCATCTGCGGATTGCCATCCCGCAGCCTTGTTTCATTTCATTTGGGCAAAGAAAGGTTTACTTTTCCAGAATGAGGTGCAGAAGCAACCAGCATAAATGCTTCCAGACTGCAGTGTACTTTGATATGTCATCTTCCATCAAATCTGAATGGTAAATTCTCACGATCTGGATTTAATCCCTATTTATCCATGGGCATGCAAGACCAATGTAGATAATTTATATGATTAGATAAAAAGTCTACCAGTATTGGTGTGGGATGGGGTATGGCCCTCTATAGACCTAGTTATGATCTCGGAAGCTTACCATAATGATACAATTATGCTGAGAGTGTTCTTGCCAGCACTAAGCTCTAAAATAGCCATAGGCATGATATATGGAAGCTTGGACCTATTGCATCCCATGTTCCTTCAGTGGCAAGGAGCTTCAAGATTAGCCCTGTCTCCAGTTCACTTCTTTGAGAGAAATGGAAGGGAGTTAAAAACACAGCATTAACAAAAGTATTTATTTATTTATTTATTTATTTATTTATTTATTATTAAATTTGTATGCCGCCCATCTCTCCCCAACGGGTGACTGGGTGGCTCACAGTTAAAATCAGAAACCCCATCAACAATTAAAAATCCCCCATAAATAGTTAAAATAAATTAATCCATTAAAAATCAAATATAGACAGCAAACCCCGCACATAAATAGTAAAAACATTCAAGATGACGGGGGGCATGGTCAATCATCCCACAAGCCACATCCACTGGTGCGAGCCCCCATCCAGACCCCAGGCCTTCTGGCACAGCCAGGATTTCACTCCTTTCCTGAAGGCCATGAAAGTGGGGGCACACCGGACCTCGGGAAGAAGATTCTGCCACAGCAGAAAAGGCCCTCTGCCTAGACCCCAGGGTCTGCAACATGCCCCTCCTGCTGGACTGAGTGGGGCGGGCTGAAGTAACCGGGGCGAGACAGCTCCTCAGATAACCTGGTTCTGTGCCATGAAGGGCTTTAAAGGTGATGACCAACACCTTGAATTGGACCCGGAAGCAGACTGGCAACCAATGCAGCTCGCATAACAGCAGTGTTATATGTGCCCTCCTAGGGGCATTCAGAACTGGCTGCGCCGTTGCATTCTGCACCAGCTGTAGCTTCTGGATATTCTTCAAGAGTAGCCCCATGTAGAACGTGTTACACTAATCCAACCAGGAGGTGACCAGGGCATGAGTGACCGTGCGGAGGGCCCCCTGATCGAGGAAGGGGCATAACTGCCGCACAACACAGAGTTGCGCAAAGGCCCTCCTAGCCACGACTGCCACCTGCTCTTCGAACAGGAGTCATGAGTCCAGGAAGACCCCCAGATTACGCACCGGGTCTGTCTGGGGTAGTGCAACCCCATCAAGAACCAAAGATGATAAACTCCTAAATCTTGAGGCTCCCCATACCCACAGCCACTCCGTCTTACCAGGGTTCAGTTGAAGCCTGTGGTCCCCCATCCAGGCCCCTATAGCCTCCAGGGACTGCGAGAGGGTAGTCACAGCATCACTTAGGTCATCTGGGATGAAGATGTATAATTGGGTATCATCAGCATACTAATGATACCTCATTCCACGGTGCCGGATGATCTCACCCAACGGTTTCATGTAGATGTTAAATAGGAGCGGCGAAAGCACCGAACCCTGAGGCACCCCACAGAGTAGGGGCCCTGGGTTGGACCTCTTGCTCCCTATCAACACTGATTGGGTTCGGCCTTGGAGAAAGGAGATGAACCAGCAGAACACTGTGCCACCCAGTCCCAACTCCTGCAGCCGACCCAAACAGATACCATGGTCGATCATATCGAAAGCTGCCGAGAGGTCAAGAAGAGCAAGGATGGATGCACTACTCCCATCCCGCTCTCACCAGAGATCATCCAAAAGTGCGACCAATGCTGTTTCTGTCCCATAACCGGGCCTGAACCCTGACTGATAGGGGTCCAGATAATCCGTTTCCTCCATGATCCTCTGAAGGTGCCACATGACTACCTTTTCCACCACCTTTCCTAGAAAGGGAAGGTGGGAGACTGGACGAAAATTGTCCAGAAGGGTGGGATCTAGTGATGGTTTCTTGAGGAGGGGGTGGACCAAAGCCTCCTTGAAAGGCTTCGAGAACAGCCCTTCCTGCAAGGATGAATTGACCACTGCCAGCATCCACCCTAAGGTCACCTCCTTGGTGGCTTTAACTAACCAGGAGGGACAAGGATCTAAGATTTAGGTAGCCGCACTAACAGCCCCGAGGACCCTGTCCACTTCCTCAGCCCAACAGGATCAAACCGTTTCCATAAAGCTGCTACAGAAGATGACCTAGATGGTATACGTGCAATGATAAAAGCTGGTGCAGAAGTTAACTTTTCATTCCAACTTATATATTCCTCTGGGCTCCTGTAAGCTTCACTTAGCATATTATCAGATATATGAATACCATCAATTGACATTTTATTTTGATAGTTAGTATACAGTATGTCTTCTTTTAACTTTATATATTAATATCCTGTCAATGACAATTTATCAGTGTGCAAATAATCAAGCAATTTGTTTCTAATTCCCTTACAGATGGAAAGTCAGTAAAAGTTATTCCAGAAGTACTCTTAGTGCTATCTAACAGAGTTATTCCATAAGACCTTTTGGGGACAAAATATGAAGTAATGAAAAACATGGCAAGGTTCCAAATAGAAAACAATGTTGTTTGTTTCTTCTTTAAAATGCATTAAGGAGGCAGGGTGATTACACAATAAAAGCTTTGTTTGGAAGTACCACAATCTCCACTAAGTAGCATGAGTTGTGTTTCCTAATCATCTATGCAATATGTTCATTATATTTCCTGCTACAGTATACATAAAAGATAATTAGAAACATGAAAACTGTTACATCTTTATATATTTCTAAAACAAAAATACACGGTGTTATGATTCATGCCATTTAAAGAATTTCATTTGTTTCATTTTTATTTTCTTTCTCAGGAAAGCAGACCATTTTTAATTGTTGTTCCAATGACTCCTCATGTAATTACATTCCACTGTCTGTAATCAACAGAAGAGACACTTTTGGTCAGACATTGTTGCATAGAGCTGCTACAGAAGATGACCTAGATGGTATACGTGCAATGATAAAAGCTGGTGCAGATGTTAATGTCCAGGACTATGCAGGTAAGCATAATATCCAACATAAAATTTGTTTTATAAAAATGATAGGATCGATCTTACTTAATTGAAGCAAGAATAATATATTGTACTGCATAGTCTATACAGGTTCAAAATTACCAGATTTCATTTTGTTCAATGAAACTCAGGTGTTCAGCTTTCAAATTGAATAATAGTTTCTGTAGATGTAAATTTTCCTGCAGGGCTTTAAAAGTTAATATAAGTGAAGACAGAATATAGACATACAGGCAAGCAAGCAGATTGTTCTCCACGTAATACATTCTGACATGTTTTGGAATAAGTGGGAATATCATTCACAACTTGCTAAAATTTAAAACTTGCTTTTGTTCAAAATGAATGAACAAGTTGAGTGGCTAAGTAGAACTTGGTCTTCCTAACAATACTTAAATGAGTCTAATGTGATAATATTAAGCAGACATTTTTGAAATTGGTGGGAATATTTAGATATCTGAATTGTACCGGAATGGAAATTAAAAGTCAGTAGAAAATAATTATGTAATGTTTGTGCTGGACTTCGTTCTATTAAAGAAAAATAATGTATTTTGGAGAAAATAATGTACTTTTCAATTCTATAGGGTGGACTCCATTACATGAGTCCAGTTTGGCTGGTTGTTTTGAAATATCAAATGAACTTCTAAAAGCAGGAGCAGATGTTAATTGTAAAGGATATGAGCAAGTAACACCATTACATGATGCTGTTAAAGATGGTCACTACAAGGTATAATTTATGTCCCTGAAAGTATTCTACAAAATGTTTTGCATGATGTTCAGGCAAATCACCTTGCTTGTTTCCTTATTATATTCACAGCAATTAAAAACTGTCATCCCGAATCTAGTGTTTTCCAGTTAGGTTGGGCATATATTAATTCCCTGTCAACATGTATTTCTCTCTGCTGTAGGATTCAGCTTCCAATTTGCAGGAACCTTAAGAATGCATCAGGTTTTGGGCTTCTCTGTTGCATCAAGTTGGAGTGCAGTACTCTGATATCTGTGGCTGCTGCATTATGTTTTGTAAATGGGCTATATTTCACTCCAAGTAATAGATGTCTTAGTGATCTTTTTCCTGTCAGATTAGAGGCTGTGTTGTAGAGTAACAGAAAGGGACATGTCATGTATCTTCTGTCTGTGATTATAGTATCTGATTGAAGAAGAGGTCATGTCTTGAGCTATCAGCTAGTTTGGGTCTTTGAAGTGCATTGTTAAGTCATACTAGCTAGATTAATAATGATTGCCTGATAAAGAACCTTAATTTTCTTCAGTTTTGAGTTCTTCTTTGCACCATCTAGGGGAGAAATAGAGAAATAATTCAACCATCCTGGAGCTCCATCTTGACGCAGGAAGCCTAAATTCTCCTGTGCAGCTCATCTCCTCCAAGTCTTGCTACAAGTTCTGTGCAATGCAACTGCTACAAGTACGACTTTCTTATATTAGAGAGTCTATTCAGCAGGGGGAGCCCTAAAGCTACTGTATTCCTGAATATGGCAGGGTTTGTTTGTTTTTTTTGGCCTCCAGATACCTAGCAAATTTTGCTTTAATCTATTTCCAGTTACTTGGGAATTAATTAAAATATGAATGTAGACATATATTCCCTAAATGTGATGGTATATTTCTTCTGAATATTTGTCATTTTTCTTATTAATCATTCTGACTTGTTGATTTATAAAGTGATTTTGTTCTAAAAATAATTAATTTTTCTCACTAACCACCAGTTTTGTAAATTCCTAAAGTAATTTATTGCTCCCATCTTGCTCCCTACATATTTGTATTCGACTTCTTACACATAGTATTAGAGATGCAAATCAAACTTTGGTTTTTAATTTTTTGTAAAAATGTTGTAGTACAGTCAAAAGGAGGTAGTTATCTCTCCTCTGTTATAGAAGGGTTTTTCTTTGATGTGTCCTCCAGAATATATTTCAGGATTCAATTCTAAACATATCTACTTCACTTAATGAGATTTCTTCGAGGCAGATAGATTTGTTTGTTTTCTTTTGGACAAGTCTTTTTTAATATAATGACAGTGGTAAAGCTGCCATACTGACATTTACCAACTCATAAAAGTGTAAAATTAAGCACAAATTAGATCTGCTAATTTATTGTGTTCTTTTTGCAAGTTCAAAATTAGGATAACTTTGTATTCATGGGTTTCTTGGTAGGATTTTTTCCCTATTTTCAGTATTATTCAGTGTTCTCACCATGCAGCTGCTTCTGTCATCTTTTATTCATAGAACTGTAGGATTGGAAAAGGTGTTAACTGAATATAACTCAGTTCTTCATTAATGAGGCTTACTATGATGTCACTATTGTTCACTCGAATGGGAACTGATTCATGCATAAGCTGAGCTTTAAATCCAAAACTAATACAGACTAGGCTTATCTAATTTAAAAATGAATATTTTAAATACTTTATTGGTTTCTTTTATTTCAATTTTTAGGCTTTTATTTGT
Organism: Python bivittatus; assembly: GCF_059951505.1. Lineage (NCBI taxonomy): Eukaryota > Metazoa > Chordata > Lepidosauria > Squamata > Pythonidae > Python > Python bivittatus. The sequence continues at coordinate 5,069,095 of NW_028277112.1, forward strand.
TGACAGTTCCATAAGTCAGTGGAGTAATTGTTTATTTATCAATCAAATTTATATGGCCATCACACAAAGTTACAATTTAGTTTAAAATGCTAATTAGAAGACAGCACATACTTGGTGGCTTTGGAGCACAGCCAGAGACCTTCTTCCTTCTAAATATATAGTAATAATGCTGAATTCCGAGGTTAGCCAGTGGTATATAGTAAACCACGGAAAAGTTTCATGATGCTGGGACCAAAAAAATGAAATATCAGCTCAGTTCAATGCTCTTATTCCAGACTGCCTAGTGAATATACAGTAGCATTTTGTGTAGAATCATCCTTGCTTACTTACTTACTTAATTAATTCATCAAATTTTTATGGCTGCCCAAAAGTGACTCTGGGTGGCGAACAATGAGAATTTACATCTACCAGTAGGAAATTGCAATGCACACAAAAACTTTTGCTTTTATCTGCTCAGCTATCATAAAATTTTAAAGTGTGTCTTACAGAATGGCAATTCTGTATCATAAGAAATGGAAAGTATTGAAATCAAAATTTAGCAGATTTATATTTACTTCTAGGTAGCTGAATTATTGCTTTGGTATGGAGCTGACCCACTGTTCAAGAATGAAAGAGGAAAGAATGCCTTAGAAGAAGCTACTGACAAACGTATGAGGAAACTAGTGAAAAGTTATATAGTTCAATCTGGTAAAACATCAGCATCAGGTAGGAAAGCACTATGACATTCATTCTTTTCATACCGAACTGCAAAAGAGGTTTTGAAGAGTACATGTAAGTATGGGTTTTGTTCTGCCATGATCCCATATATTTCAGATCAATTATAAGTTATTAATTGCCAGAGGCAATTCATTTTCAGTTTTTGACTCCTGTAATGTCTTCAGAGTTCTAAAGGAAAAATATCAGACAAATATATTGATTGACTGAGTTTCACAATATTTATGTCCTCCTACACCAATCCTGACAAACTGGGCAGCAAACAATAGAAACAGAAAATTTAAATAAACAGTAAATAATTAAAAAGGTGTAAAAACTGAAGTATCCAAAATTCCTCTGATGGCCACTCACAGCTGATCAACTAGGGCCAAAAGCACACTGGAGTAACACCAATTTTAGATGCTTTTGGAAAGCAATAAAAGTTGAATATTTGGGGAAATGTGTTCCAAAATACAGAGCTACCACCAAGAAGGCTTGTTATCTAGGCCATACTCCATGTACCTCTTGAGCAGGGAGGCTCTCAACAGTCCCACTCTAAATGATAAGAGCTATGACATTAATTCTTTTCATTCAGAAATGCAAAAGAGGTTTTGAAGAGTACATGTAAGTATGGGTTTTGTTCTGCCATGACCCCATGTATTTCAGATCAATTATAAGTTATTAATTGCCAGAGGCAATTCATTTTAGTTTGCCAGACAGGCAAATTAAATTCTGGCAAGGTATTGCATGATATATCCCAGGGTGTGCCATAAGCAACTTTAACTGATCAGCACTTTGAATTTGGTCTGAAACCTACTGGCAACCAGTATAGTGACTGGGTATGCTTAAAAATTGATTAAATAAATAAATAAATTCAGCAGTCTAGTTACCTCATTTTGTACCAGCTATAGTTTCTACATCATTTCCAGAGGTAGCTGTAAATAATAATTATCATTATCATAATAATAATGATTTCCTCCAGTGAGGCACTACCTTGACATGGTTGTGGGGCTTGAGTGCTCCAAGGAGGATGAGAGCTATGCCAGAGGTACAACCATACTGTACAGGTCTCATCAGAGGAGCCAGACAAAGAGTGCCTCTCTGGTAAACAATATGGTGACACGTAATTTACAGAAACCTATATCGGATTGGTCATCATCCGGGTCATCAAGGACCATGCTAAGTGTTCTAGTTACTGGACATTTGATGACGTGGGCTATAGGACTCAGGACTATTGGCTGAGCAACCAGGGCCAGCAGGACTACTGGAAGAAAAGTTGTTTATCTGTCGCAAATATGACTGAAGACTGAAAGACTGAAAACAAAGAAATAATAATCTGCTATTACAAATCAAGTCCAATAAGAAGAGGATATCTGAAAAGAATGCACCAGATTTGGAAAGAACAACATCCAGAATCAGAAATAACAGAATAGAGGCTAGCAGATCAATGTCGATTTATATTATGAAATAAAGCATTCACAGAAGTAGAATTGGAAGAACTACAAAGGTCTACCCAGGGCAAAGAAACCAAAGACTTGCCAGAAGTAGCTCAGACTGTAGAGCCAAACCAAGGGGAGTTGGCAGTAAGCTATTGAATAGTTTTCATTCCCAAACCAGGCACCCTCTCCTCTGTTTTTACCTCAGAAAAAACAAAGCCCTCTAACTAAAAAACAAGAGGAATTGAAACAAAGAATAACTGAGCATCTAGAACAGCACAAAAGAACCGAATAAGGTTGCCTGCATTGAAGCCTGTTACAAAGAAACAGCTACCACAAGTATTAAAAGATGCCAATACTGTAATATCAAATATAAGCACCAGCTCACAGCAAGAAACAAACCCTCATATATAAGCACCAGCTCACTGTTCAGCGAGTGCAGCAGTGGGCAGGAGGTCTCACCTGATGGGTAGGGAGGCAGGGAGCTATTCAGCTGCTGCTCCTGGCGCTGTCCAGTGCCCTCCTGGTAAAGTGCTGGCTGGGCTTTGGGATCATGGGGCTTGGCTGGCCCTGCTCCATGCACTTGCCAGTGACGTTAGTGCTGTGGCCACCCCGCACCCCACCACAAGGAGTTGCCACCAGGCATTCAAACCTCACTTGGCCACACACGGGAGGCACTGCAGAAACATTCGCACCTTGCTGCCTGGCGGATTGCCCTCACTGGCAGTGGTGTCTGGCACAGAGAACTCATGACCCTGGCCCCTTCCCAGCAGAATGGCAGGGTCTGGGGTGGCACTGTCCAGATAACTCCCTCCTTTGTGCAAGGTGGCTACAGTGGAGGAACTTCTTTGTGTGGAGTACGAATCCATAGAGCATGCAGAGCCTCCCAGCCAGCAGTGGGCTGAGAGTACTGAAGGTGGGGAGGCCCTCCAGGAACCTGGCAGCTAGGGAGGCCAGGTGAAGAAGATGATGAAGGTCAGCTGGGGGCAGCAGCAGGGGGGCGGCAGTGGAGAGGCAATGACGGTGGAATGCAGCAGCGTCTTTATCTCAGCCATGCTGTGCAGGGTGGCCAAAAGGGCAGAGATGGGGAGAGGGAGATAGGTGGTTGGGGGAGTTGAGGCAGAGGCAGTTCAGGCAGGACAGGAGAAGCATGAGGTCCTCACCTAATGACCACGTGGTCCTTGCCTAACAACCGCAACTGGGATTGCCATTCCTAAGTGCCATGGTCACATGAGATTTCACTTAACAGCTGCTTCACTTAGTGACGGAAATTCCGGTCCCAATTAGAATAGTAACCAGAGGACTGCTTCTATATCTGGCTGAGTAGGAGATACAATAATGGACCTGACCCAGTGTCTAGAAGCTGTTAGGGTCTGGATGGGAAAAAGACTCAGAGTGCACCTTAGAAAGATGGAGTGATTGTGGGTTTGAAGGCCAACTGTGGGTTGGAAGGCAGATATTCCATCTTTAGCTGTGGGAGAGTCATATTCCCCTGAACAGAGCTGGCTTTGGGTTGTCCTGGACTCATGGCTACTGTTTGAAAAGCTGATCAAGGTCATAGCCAGGAAGGCCTTTACACAATTATATCTTGTTCACCAATTGTAGCATTCCTGGATCAGGATGTGTTGTGCACACTTGCTCATGCCCTTGTTACTTCAAGGCTGGACTATTGAAGTTCGCTCCAAATAGAGTGGCCTTTGAAGACGCATTTCCTACATTCACTACACAAAGTAAAAACAAGCTTAGCTGAAAACTTCCTCATTCATATATTGATGCAGTGTACAACTATAACAAATTAAGAGAAAAGGCAATCCAATATAATTCTATCTCCAAGAATTAAAATACTGTTAAGACATTAAATGCAACAATATTAAAAGAAAAACGTCATGTTTCTGGTAGTGAAAGAAAGACCATTTTCTTTGGATGATGAAACAAGGATAAATGACCAAAGGGGAAAAAAAATCCAGTTAACTCCATTCATGCAAGTAGCTTTTCTTTCTTCAAAGCAATACTGTAGTTTGAAGTATTTTCCATATACTTCAGACTGAACTTGTGAAATGACAGAATAGCATAGCATACTTATATAATTGGAAATATAGAAAGAGACTCTATTATCAGTAATAATAATAATAATTTATTTAAATTTATTGGCCACCCAACTTCAATGGACTCTGCCTCGTCAGAATGCTGCCTCATCAGAAAAGAAAGGTCAATATACTATTTCACATATATCATTAAACCCTATTATAAGCTTTATCTTTTGTAACTGATTAATAAATTAGCCTAATTTTCATTAAACCCATCTTTTGTATAAATATATCAGTTTGTTACAGCAGGGAGAAGAACTATGTGGTATGAAACACAGTGATGGGTTTCCTTGTATTAAAGTTGATACTATAAATGACAACATTCAGACTGATGAAAAATATATCTGTCTGGACAGATGGAGAAACTATTAATCCTACTAATGAAAAAATAGATTACCAGAAAAATACATGCATTGTTCAACTGTATACATATAACCATATACTGGCACAAAGACATAGACAATGAGCAGGCTCTGAAAGAATGTTTACAACTGAAAAGTGTTATTTATTTAAAATAAAATTTAGTACACTCAAAAAGGAATTGCACATGTAAGTGATTCAGACTGTACAATTCTTTTAGAACAATATACTTTAAATGCAGCCCAAAACTCAGATAAAAATACCTCAAAAGCTGTTGGAATCTGTCATGAACAAACAGCTCAAGTTAGCATGGAAATATCTTCAACTTGTGCATTTTCTCAGGATATTAATAGAGGTGAAATTTCTGAAAGCTCTGACATTCACAGCTCCAATGAAAAGTCACGGTAAGACTTTGCACTCCTGTTATGCATGAGGATATAATGCTAGATCCAAGAGGAGAAGAAAATGTGAGAACATGTTGCTTTTAGAGGACAGAAAATGATAGTAAGACGGAGAATAATATCGTTCTGATTTTACCTGTGCTAGACAAGAACAACTCAAGGTAATCCATTTGTCTATACACACACATGCGCGCGCGCACACACACGTGTGCACAAAGTGTGCGTCCTGAAGTTATACAAAGGGGCTTTATTTATTTACTGTTTTGTTACTTGATCTTTTCTGTTCTTTCTGGATTTGCTGTAAACCACCTTGAGAATTTTTTAATTGAGGGCAATATGGATATATTTGAAGTAAATACATAAATTAAAATAGACACCTGATTTAACTGCAAAACAGTCTTCTTCAGAAAACGGACATTCCACCAGTTACCTGGTTAAAAGGTTAAGAATGCAGGAGAAAAGGAAGTAAATCCAGTTTCTACCTTTTCCCAATTCTCATCTCTGAATAGCTGCTAGTTACAGTCATTACTTGTTTAAGATTTGTCTATTTGAGGGTTCTTACTAATGAAACAGAGAGAAAAAATTGTACACATGGCAACTTCCATATTTATAGTTCTTTATTTAGCTAGAGATGAATGCTGAAGACTGCTTCCACTTAAGTTTGATTTTCAGAGATGGTCTTGTATGATCATATATGTAGAATTAGTTATTATGCTAAGTGAAATTCACAGCTAGTTTACTGATTTTTTTCATAAGATCTTTGTGATAAAATAATGTACCAGTAAAATTTATGAGTCTTTATATACTTTTTTTATTATTATTTGAGTCAGTCTTGACTATCGGCGACTGCCTGGACAAGTTCCTGCAGTTTTCTTGGCAAGATTTCAGAAGTGGTTTACCATTGCCTGCTTCCTAGGGCTGAGAGAGAGTACTGCCCAAGATCACCCAGTTGGCTTTTTACCTAAGGCGGGACTAGGACTCACAATCTTCTGGTTTCTAGCTTGATGCCTTAACCACTACACCAAACTGGCTGTCTCTTTATATACTTACTAGGGTTTTTTTTTTTCTGTTTTCTCTTTTAGAGATGGTTGCAATAAAAGAAGTATTAACCCCATAAAGTTATTATTGCCCCAGTATTTGTTTTCATAAATTCCAGTAGGGTACTGAATATTTCAAATCTATTTTTTCCTTTCAGGGGAGGCAAAGAAAAGTTAATTACTTTTTACAGAAGTATTTTCTAATATTTAAACTTAGGATTTGTAAATATTTTAGAAATATGCTAATTATTTTCATGTTGATATGTATAGTAGTTCTATAGATATTGTTTCTTTCTTTTGAGAAAAGCATAATAATTCTATCACTTTTTAATTTAATAAACACTGAAAACAGAGAATCTGGGAAGATGTCACAATAAGGCAAAAGAAGAAGAAAATTCAAATAATACATCAAATGTACCTTTCCTGTCAGTTAAATTAAAAACTTTTCAAACTGAATATAATGGGAATTGTCAAAATGACCATCTGGGTTCCAGCAGTAATGTGAAGGAAGTTTCTTCGAGTCATACAAAGTTCAGTCAAACTGAAGAACGACAAATACCACAAATCCTAGGTAAGCAGTTAATAAATACATGAGGGCTGACAAACTGAAGTTCAAGCTAGATAAAACATGGCTATTATTAATCTAGCTTGATTAATTTATCTAGCTTGAACTTCCACTTATTAATGATCCCCAGTTCACAAAAATACATTCTGCTTTCCTGGAGGACATTGTATTTTGTCAGAGGTCTAAATTCATAGCTTGAGGATCATCCTTGAAGCAGTCATTTACAGTAAAGACCCAGATGATTTCTGTGAGATGGAGCATCTTTTATCAACTTAAGCTGGAGCTCCAGCTGTGGTTCTTGGAGACTTGACTGTAATAATCTATGTTCATATACTTACCATCAGGATTACTGTAATGCACTGTACATCAGGTTGCCACTAAAGACATATTGGAAACTAAAGCTGATGCAAAATAATGCATCAAGAATTGTGAAGAGTTGGTTTAAACATATTCAGCACTCTTCCCCTGCTTGGACTGGTTCCCACTTCATTTCTGAGCCCAACTGAAAGTGCTAGTTTTGACCTATAAAAGTCTTCATGGTTTATCACTTTGATAATTGATGGAACAACACTTCTGAGTTTTATGCCCAGCCATGACCTATGGTCATTTTAGAGTCCATCTCCACGATACATCCTTATTTTACTGTGAAAGGTGAAAGATAGTTACTAGACCAGAGGGCTTTTTAAATGTGATGCTTTTTCAATAGAAAGTTGCCTGGTACCCACCATTTTGTTAACAGAAAGACTTTTCTGTTCTCCACACATTTTAATTCATTAGTAAAATGTGTGTAAGTTTATAACATTAATCTAATTTTTGTTGATAGCTGTTGGATTGTAGCTGGTTTTTAGTTCTTTTTTAAAAACAATTTTATGAAGCTGATGTGATATTTTCAACACTTTATTATTATATGTTGGTCTTCGTGTTGTACAGTGGAACCTCAGTTTACGAACTTAATTCGTTCCGTGACTCTGGCCGCAACCCGAATTGGTCGCAACCCAAAGGAAATTTCCCCATAAGGTTCAATGTAATTACCGTTAATCCGTTCTGGCGTGGAGGACAGGGAGGTGGCTATTGCTTGGAGGGAGAGTCCCCCTCCCTACAACCATGTGTCAGGGGTGGAAAATGGCCGCAGACCACGTGTCAGGGGCGGAAAAATGGCCACGGACCACGTGTCGGGCAGAAAAATGGCCGCGGACCACGTGTCAGGCGGAAAAATGGCCGCGGACCACGTGTCAGGGACGGAAAATGGCCACGGACCACGTGTCAGGGGCAGAAAAATGGCTGCGGACCACGTGTCAGGGGCAGAAAAATGGCTGCGGACCACGTGTCTGGGGCGGAAAAATGGCCGCGGACCACATGTCAGGGGCGGAAAATGGCCGCGGACCACGTGTCAGGGGCGGAAAAATGGCCGTGGACTGTGTCACGGCAGGGAAAATGGCCGCGTATCCTGCTCGTACCCCGAGGCGGAGTTCGCAAACCGAGGTAAATTTTTGCGGCCAGAGCTGGTCATAACCTGAAAAGTTAGTTAACAGAGGAGTTCGTAACCCAAGGTACCACTGTATTTTAAATATTTATATTTGACTATTTAATTTGAATGGATGTTATTTAAATAGTATTTGAATGGATGTTATTTGCTTTTATAGCTGCCATATAAATGTAAATAACAAATAATGGCCATTCAAATGCAAAATCAGGAAAATAGTACTATGCTTGAACTTTGATAAACAGCAGGATCATAGCAGGAACATAATTACAGAGCAAGCTTTCAAACTCAGGTTCTCATCCCTTCATCACATATTTTTTATTTTATATAAACTGTTTTATGTTTATGTCACATATACAAATATGGAATCTCATTGAACTTTGTTTTTTATGTATAATTACAGATGTGATTTGTAGAAGTCTTTATTATTCTTATCTTAAATTTGTAGAATAACATTACTTGTAGTTGCATAAAACTCTATGCAACGTTATTTTTTATATAATAGTAAGCCTTTCTGAGTTCAATGGGATGCACACTCAGGTTAGAGTTGCGTGCAGGATTGCAGTTTCTTTCAACCATAGTATTGAAGGGGGCCTTTAGACTCCTTAATCTAAATTAAAGCATTCCAGATTGATGCTGCATAGCTTCTAGTTGAACAAATCCAATAAAGAGGAGCCCATCACCACTCTAGGTCACTGTCAAACTGTTTTTACTGATAGGAAGTTTTTTCTAATATTCAACTGGAAAATGCTTCCCTGAAACTTAAATCCATTCATTTGTGTTATGGACTCTGGAATGAAAGAGCAGGGATGTTAGTTTTCTTCGATGTCATGTTATTTCAGTGTGTGAAGAATACTATTACACATTCCTCAGTCAGCTTTTCCCTCTTCAGAACATATCCAATTTACTGAAAAATATCAGGATAAATTGGTAGAAAGCAGCATCCTGAGAAGTTAGAGGAAACGGCAGGCAATAACTTCATCAGTTTGTATTCTGGTAGATAGATGAATGGGTCATAGGCACCAAAAGACATTTTGTGAATGGGCAAGGTCCCTCCATGGCCACCATTTCTCAGAGTCATATAAGATCTCCCACAATTTTAAACATGCCTACCAGTTCAAAAAGATTGAGGACCTCTCATGCAGTACATCTATGAAAATACTTTCCATAGCTCCTAGTAACTGTTTAATATTTCTGTTATTCCTTCAGATTCTTCACAATCTAGGAAAAAGTCAAAAACAACTTGTAGTCAGCTGCAAAGAACTACAGCACCTAGAACAAACAAGAGAAATGCTAAAGGAGAAACTCATTTGCATTTAGCTTGTAAAAAAGGAAAATTATCTTTAGTGAAATCTTTGATAGCATCTGGGGCATGTGTAAATCAAAAAGATAATGCAGGTCTGGCATTTTAACTCACAGTTTGAACTTTTTCTATTGTATTGTACCCCATAAATGATTTAACTTATTTCTAACTGCAGCTGCTTTTCCTTGCTGCTATCTACTTAATTTAACAATGTCTAACAAAAGGATTAGTTAATTTGGGGCTCTGTTGTTATACTTATTTGATCAATATATTTGGATGTACAGGTAGTCCTCATTTAACTACTGCCCTGTTTAGTGACCATTCGAAGTTATAACAGCACTGAAAAAGTGACTTTTTTTTGGTATATAATTTTTATTCAGCCTTTTGATTACAATAGTAAAAACTAATGCAAACTAAACTTAAAGAAAAAAAGAATGGTAAAAAATAAAAAGTGCAAAAAAAAAAGAGAAAGAGAAAAGAGAAAAGAATATGATAAAGAAATATATGAAGAAGTGACTTACAACCTTCATTACAACAAGTATAGACAAATTTAGTAACTCTTTATCCCCTATAAGATTAGAAACAGATATCTTTTCATCCCACATCCCATCCCTTATCTATAAGCAAATCCACAGAACATCAACTTTTCAATCCTGGTGTCAGCAAAAAGTTCATAAAGGGTTGCCAGAACTTTACAAATAAATGTCTTATTTTAACCTTGATCAAATATTAACCTTGACCAACTTTATATTCCTTCCTTTTACTTCTAACAGTCTTAATCTTTAGTTCATTCAAATATTGTCGTAGGATTTGATTTCTCTTCAATTCAATCGCACAGACTTCTTCAAAGATTTAACAAGCCTCTTGTAGATCTAATAAGAAAACATTTTCCAGGTCATTCTCTTGGTTTGTCATTTATATTACCTCTTTAATTTTAAAACTTCAGCCAGTTTCTTTTGTCTATCCAATAAAGCGTCCTTTTCCAAATCATTCTCTTGGCCTGTCATTTAAAGTTTCACTTTTGGTACTTTTTCTGTATTGTCAGATAAAATTTGCTCCACGTCTGTCATTCCCTCACTGACATCTTTTGGACATAATCTATCCATAGAATCAGACATCATTACTGACACTACTGATACTGTAGTTACTAATTTTGGCTCCATTCTTCAGAGATCTCCTATATTTCCAATGTTATGACATTTTGTAAGTCCCAGTTAACTGACACCAAAAGTTGTTTTGTATTTTTTTTTTCTACTTAGAATCTTTAGTCCCCTCTAGTGTCCAGTTTCTAAAATCATAAAGTTGCTTATTTTTGTTATGAACCAAGATATCCAAAATAACACTGGTTCCCATGAGAAGCTGTTTTTTTTATAGTTAATTCCAACATCTTATAGTAAAAGTCAATATTCCAAATTTAACTGGACCCTTAATCCAATTGTAACTTTCTTAGATCAAAACCTTATTTAGCCTTTTGCTGTTTATTTCAAATTCTTTAAGTTCTTAAGCTTGTAATTAATTTTTCTTTTGTTCAGAACTGAAACTAAACTCACTCGGCGACTTTTCAAATTTGTTTTCCGAAGGTCTCTAATAGCTTTAAGATGGTTAATAGGCAATTTCCGAAAGTGATTAGAAAGTGAGGCTTGTGAATTTAGTGTCCTTTAAAAGACTCTGCCTTGGTCTTGCAAGATGGCTAATCCCTTCATTTCCTGGCACTCAGACCCATGGAAGACCTCTGTCCTATGGTCTCCTCACAAGGAGCAGCTGTCTGGAGGACACATAGGCGATCTTCCATCCTCTCCTTATCCGGAGAGGTTCTGAAGAAGCAGTCTACTCACTGGTTCTTTGGTCTTTGCCACAGTCGTCAGCTGTACTTTTGCAGAGACATCTTCAGTTCGCCATGCCTCCTCCAGAAATCCTGAAAAAGTGACTTTATGACCAGTCCTTGAACTTACAGCTGTTGCAGCATCCCCACAGTCACATGATTGCCATTTGTGAGTTTCACAGCTGGCTTCCAACAAGCAAAATCAATGAAGAAACCAGCAGTGAAATCACAAGTTGTGGTTACATGGTGTCTCACCTAATGACCGTGTTGCTTAGTGATGGAGTTGGTGGTTCCAACTGTAGTCATTAAGTGAGGACTACCTATATACCTCTTATTTGTGAGCTGTCTAGAGTCACTTATATAGTGAGATAGGCATCATATAAATTTGATTTATATATAAATAAATAAATTCACTGTGCATATATGCAAAATGGCTAATATCCATATAGTTACTTTGGGTGGGATTGTTTTTTCTTAAGAACAGACTACAAATTGCGTTCAAAATTTCTTCCTGTTACAGATCACATAATCTCAGAACAAGTTATGCAGTTCTTTGAGTTCAAGCTAATACTGTATATGATACAATTTTTAAAATATTATCTATGTGATGGCTACATGTATGTGTGAGAAAAAGATGTGACTGAAACATAAATTCAGTGTCATGCCTGAATTTGATTTACTAGGTTGGACACCAATTCATGAAGCTTCTAACAGAGGGTTTACTGAGATTATTGCAGAACTACTAAAAGCCGGCGCTGATGTGAACAGTAAAAGCCTGGATGGTGTTTTGCCCATTCATGATGCTGTTTCAAGCAATCATTTTGAGGTAATATGGTGTTAACCAGGCTTTGTCTTGTGCAGGATTTGCTATCTAGTTTCAGACCCTGGTTTTATTCCCATTTTAAGAAGGACTTTGAATTAACAAACGTAGTGGAAGAAATATGTAGCAGATGGTATGCATAAATTATTCATAACCAAATAAGCAAGATGCTGCTTTCTAAAGCCTGGGAAAGTTGGCTTTTTGGGTAGCCCTTAGTAGAGTAAAAAAGTAAGGTACTCTGAGACACTTAATTTTGAGATTTGGATTCATTTACTTCTACAATATTAGTTCTATCTTTCATTCCAATTTATCTGTTACCTTTAATATTCTTCCTCAGTTTCCTCAGTGTTGTCATTACAAAATCTGTTTTATTTTGTTTTGTTTTAACTAAACACATTTTTCAGTCCACAACATTCATGCATAAATACATTGACTGGATTCACACAATGTGAAAGCAAAACTCAAACAATGTATGAAACCAGCACAGTGTTTTGTGAACCATGATTTATGGCATTGTGTGTGGGTATGAACCAATTTTTGGTTTATTCAATAATAGTGAACAATCTACCACTTTGCACAAAGTATGAACCTAAAGATTGAATGTTGGCTTCTCTATTTAGATTACATGCTTATCAATGGTTAACTTAACTGTAGTTTACTCAACCTAATTATCTGAGTTCACAGAATATATTAAATAATAAATGTGGACTAAATAGACACAACGTATTAGGCTAATGTATTCTTGCTGGTTTATAGTTCAGTGTGTCATGAGAACATAGTCAAAGTCTAGTGTGGTATAAATGCATAATTACGTGTAAAGATAGTAATGTACTCTATGTCCTTAGCAGTTTCTCAGCCAACTAGGTCACAGAGGAAATTGTTAAGAAATGTGTTGCAGGCAGTACAACTGCTGTTGCTCCATGGCGCAAACCCCAATGAAAGAAACAACAATGGGGAAAATGCCCTGGATGAAGCTACTTGTGACCAAATTAAAGAGCTTCTTAAATCTTATGGTGCTACTGAAGTCAAAAAGACTGTTTTGATGAGTCAAGATGCTGGTATGTTGATGTCTTCATACAAATTGCAAACTGTTATGTCCTTTACAATACTCTAAAGATGATTTTTTAAAAGTTGTTTGTTTTCCAGAGCGCCAGATTTATTTTAATTAACTACTTATTGAATCCCTTTGAAATAAAGGAAGTAAGCTTTATCACACAATCTGCTACTGTACATGTACACTATGTACTGTATTGTACATACCTATCATACAGTCTAAGCTACAAACCAGTGCTAATAAATACAAACAGCAGAAAGTGGAGGCTGCTGTGCAACTTTGGGCAAATAACTGCTTTTTTCCTTCTGCCCTGCCTCCCCATCGGGTGATACATGCATTCCAGCATATTTCTTTTGTGCCTGATTTTTTATTGGAGAGATTGTCTGTCTCCCATGTCCTTGCCTCTTAGTTTATATTTCATACTCACTAAACCTGCTGTAATGAGCTCTTGAAAATGTTTGCAATATGCAGTTGGTGAGGACTAATCAAAGGACAAGCAGGTTGGGTCTGTAGTGTGTTGGAAATGGCTTGCCAGTTGAATGGGATGTGGTATGGTAGCATATAATATATTTTTATGTTCATTTGGTTAGCAAAAAGTTATATTTAGCGAGAAGACCAATTGTTAAGTTTCCAGTACATACTCACATGTTGAATATTTTCCCAGCTACCTTATTCTACCAACAACAACTTTTAATTTTCCTAGAAGCTCAGATGCTTAATCTGGTTTGTCTTCTTTCATACTTTATGGTTCTGTGTAGTCTTTATGGCACAAGATGAGCCCTCTGGTATCTCTTGAATTCTCACATCAGAAAAATAATAATCTATGGTATAAAGCTGGAATTGACTGAAAGCCCAAATATATTGATTTGCCTTAAATAATTTCTGTATCTTTTGTATTGTAATTATGGTTTCTTAATTTAGAAAAAAGAGAGCTATGCACATCTAGGCTTAGGAGAAAACCTAGTTGTTATGGTTGCCGTGAAAAGGAGATCCTGGTTTTACAGCCTAGTTTAGCTGGACAGAAATATAGCACAGTAAGTAAAATAGCTGAGTAGTTCATAGTGCAGTAGAATCATGTTCTCTGATTTATACTAGTGGACGTGAATTAAGCACAAAGATTGTGTGATGTTATGTTTCTATGATGCCTTTCAACTCCCCCCCCCCAAGAAGCTCACGAAGGTTAATTGTATTACAAAAAAGCAAAGCAAAATTTTGTGCTTTTTCCTCCCTAATATTAAAAGAGAGCAGGAGTAGAGCTGCCATTTCCCAAGAGAGTTGCAGTCCCTTAAACAGCTGCTAAAGATAACTGTTATTGCAAAGCAACTCATTATAAGAGCAGGAGAAGCTTGTTAGATCCCAGTGATAGAGGCAGAAATAGGAACACATATTTATCTAAGCAAGTCTTCAGATACAACAGCAATCCCATGAGATCTAAAGCTAAAAATTAAGTTTAGTAGTTTAATTTAGTCTTTATTATAGTCACTGAGCAGAATTCTGCAGATTAACAAAGTAATTAAATAGTTTCTGTTCCAAGTAAAATAAAATACAAACACAAAATTGTAACTAGATCACTGAGGTGATCAAGGTGCATCAAATTTTACAAACAACATAAAGTTTTGCCATATTTGAAGGAACAGAATCATATAGGTTTGACAGGAGTAGTTGTACATAAAAGAAATCAGGTTGTCTGGGTACTTCATCAAATAAGTTATGAAACAGGTCTTTTTGTTCTTATAGAAAGACAGTATAATAGAACATGGGCTAGTTTCAATGGGTCTTTCTCACAAGGGCATAGTTGTAGCTTGTATGGAACTTGTTTATATTTACTCTTGAGAACAGCTGTTGGAAGGGTATTAAAATGTTACTGTTCTTCAGAGTTTGGGGACTGTTATTTGGTTTAAATATTTTCCTGGCATGAGAAAAGGGGCTTGACTACTCAGAAACACATTCCTAGATAAGACAGATTGGTCCAATTGGCTTTCCAAGGCTCAAGTGCATTGCCTGAATACAGTAAGTACTCAGTCATCAAAACAACCTCTCTTTAGAACCCATTCTGTTGTATCGTATTACTTTTTGTTTGCAAGGATTATCTTTCCATGTTGATTCATAATTTGTAAGTCTGCTACTATCCCCATATCCTTACAGGTCACCTGTATTCAGCTGGCTATAATTAAACTATAGAAAATCATAAAGATTGCTCACAACAGTTCAAATTTCTCCCTGAAATTTCCCAGGGACTGACTCTTTATAAGGGCTCCAAGTTGCAGATGGGAACAGTTCAACATATGAAAATGCTCTTCTAGATGTTATTTTACATTTATTTTGAGCACTACATGAAACATTAAATTAAGAGTTGCTGTTCTGCTTCTCTTTGTATTTGTGGAAACAAATACTCAAAAGAAATACACTTTATGATTATAGTGCTGCATTCACTAATCCTTCCATAAATATAGGTAAAACAGTATTGTTCTTTTGATCACATTTCCTGTCTTCATTGAACTATTATAATCAGAATTTCTGTATGTTGAGTTTGCTCAGATTTCTTAAGGAGTTGCAGACAGGTGCTTTATTCATGTCCCTGAGGACTTTCTTGCCTTCAAATCAGAAGTGTGTGTGTGTGTATTCTTTTTTAAATTCAATTGCAAACTGTCTTCCTTTAATAAAGTTAACAATGGCTTGCATTTGACAGCACGAATCAATCAATAGAGCATTGCAGGACATAGAAGATAAGCAGGATAGACTTTTGCTATTTGAATTGAAATGCCAAAGAGATGCAGGTATGGATGAATCATGGTTAACTCATGTACGATTTGTCATGTATAAGAACTGATGATAGACCTCACATTATAGAGACTAATGTGGCAAATAATGTCAATGGTGGGGAACATTGGCAGGGTGTTGGAAGAAAAGGTGTGGTGTGGGGAAGCAGTGTGCCACATGACCAATCCAGCATCCTCTATATTTCCCTCTGCGGCAGATGATGGTGTGCTATTTGTTGACAATGGAGGCTATGTTTTTTCCTATTATTCTTCTGTATTGTCAGAAAGCTCTGTTCCTCTGAGCTTTCCAAGAACACAGGAACAAGATGCTCAGCACATGCTGCAAGACAATGCTTGGACATCAAAAGCAGATCAAACTCATATATTACAGAGCAACTGAATCAGAGACAACTTCCATATAAGACAGGAATATACCCCATCTAGTTTCAGAATTTTGCTACTGTTCATCAGGAGTTCTTCAAACATGAACTGGAGGATCATCTTAAAACTTGATGCCATCCAAAATAAAGGACAATACCATCTCACTACAATGCTCAAAGCACTCTCAAACAATTTCTACTTTAGCAATAGCCACTGTTGTCTATAGAAGCCCACAATGACATTAAAATGATAATTCATGCTTCAGGATGTCATCACATAAAAGATACAACTTTGTACTAGCATATTAACACATAGTTGTCCTTTGTTCCCCTGTGGACAAGAAGGCAAATAAGGAAACATGCATGATGATATTATCATGCAAATATCATGACTTAATTACTTGTATCAAACATCGGGACACACGTATGTAATGGTTGCATTTGCATGATTGGCATCACTCTGTATCTGTCATCAGTTTGCTGCAGATGCCACTTCTCAAAACTCTTCCTTCCAAATTTTGAATCAGCTCAGATGTGAGAGGCACTAGCACATAATAAGGTCAAGCTAAGTTTAGATTTAGTTAACTAGGAAACTGGCAATGTTCATATGAATGAATATTGATTCAAAAGCAAAAGAAATAAAAGAAATTATGCCTTAAAGAGTTTTTAAAAAATTGAAAGCAATTTTTCAATAATGACTAATTCCTGTTATATTTAATTTGACACAGTTTTCATTGTCTTAGAGGAATTGATTCCTTTACAGGTAGTCCTCAACTTACAACCATTCGAAGTTACAACAGTGCTGAACAAAGGGACTTATAACCGGTCCCTGAAGTTACAGCCATTGCAGTGCTCATGTGGTCACATGATCATGGTCTGGGTGCTTGGCAACCCATTTACACGACGGTTGCCAGTCACCCAGGATCACATGATCACATTTGCAGTTGTCAATGTCCTTTTTAGACTGTGGTGCCCAAGACTGGACACAATATTCCAAGTAGGGCTTAATCAAGACTGAACACAGTAGGACAATTATTTTCTGTGATCTGGACTCTATGCTCCTGCTAATACAATTCAAAATAGCATTTGTCTTCACAGCAGTTCCCTCACACTGTTGTCTTAGGTTCAATCTGTGATCTACTAGAACCCTCAGATACTTTTCATACATGCTACTGCCAGGCTAGGTCTCTCTCATCCTATATTTTGTGTCTTTCATCCCCCCTCCCCTGATACAGATCTTTATATTTCTCCTTGTCAAATTCATTCTATTTTGATCCATGCTGAAGCTTGTCTAGATCTTTTTGAATCTTTTCTTTCTCTTCTAAAATGTTAGCCATTTTGTTTTGTGTAATCTGTCTATTTCATAATGATTCCTTCAACATCTTCATCCAGATAATTAATTAATTAATACAAATTTTGAACAGCAAAGGGCCCAGGTCTCTGTGGGGTTATGATCATTCATCTAGTTATGAATCCATCTAAAAGTGGTATCATCCAGTTCATATTTTACCATTATATTAATGAAGGTATCATTAGACTTTGTCAACTGCTTTGCTGCTAAAATATACTATGGCGGTGGCATTTACCTGGTCTACTATGGTTTTATTGACTCTAAAAATGAATTAAGATTACTTTGGATGATTTAGTTGTGAGAAGCCCATCCTGGTTCTTGTTAATTGTTGCATTCCTATCCAAGTGATCACAAGTAGTAATAATCTACTTGAAAAGCTTGGCTAGTATCCATGTCAAACTGACAGATTTATAATTTCTTCTTTTTCCTTTTTTGAAGTTGCTGATGTTTATTCTCTTCCAGTCTTCTGCAACCTTGCCAATTATCCACATGTTTTCAAGATTACAGTTCACAGTTTTACAGTCACCTCTATTACTTCCTTTAGTACTCTAGAATGTAATTCATCTGGTCCTGTATATAGGAATTCACTTAACTTAGCTATGTGCTCTTTTATCCTGCCCTTGTATATCCTAAGCTACAGCTCCTTCCCTCTACTAGTGGCACAATGGTCAGCTAGGCTCTGAATCTCTTTTAGGAAAAAACAAATATAAATATTTGTTACAATGTTCTGCCTTCTCACCATCGCCTATTATCAAGTCATCACTTTCTCCTTGCAACAGACCTGTAGCCTCTTTGCTTTATCTTTTGCTTCTGATAGGCCTTTTCTCCCTAAACTAGCAAATAGCATTGCCTTGTTACTCTATGCAGATGACTCTATAGTTCTTTCTAGAACACCCATAGGCCTCAAAAGAACTATGAAAACTCTGCCCCAGCACTGTGATAATGATAAACTGGAAATAAACTACCAGAAAACTAAGATAATGGCTTTTGCCAATAGGGCAAAACTTCGTTCATGGAGTATTCGTGACATAGACTGGGCAGGTGACCAGTTTCAAGTATTTAGGTGTCATCCATTTCCTCCGGCTCGAGGAAAGCCCACTGTGAATATGCTGCAGCCTCTGACAAAGATCTGCTACTGCCATCTTAAAATTTTTTCGTTGTAAGGGAGGATCTTACGTTCCAGCCACACTCAAACTCTTTCAGCCCAAATCATTAGCTCAGCTGCTCTATGAGACTCTAGTTGGCCCCCTATCCTCATGTTTCACACCTCTGGAAAGAGTGCAATCTAAATTCATCAGAGTAGCACTCCGGATGCCTTGACGTGTTTCAAATGCACATCTACGCCTAGAAACAAGCATGATAAAAGTTGAGTCGAGTGTATCTAGCCTCTCTAAACCTTTGGCTAAAGCTCAACTTTTACCCCAAAGGCCTAGCAGCTCTCATTCTTCAGGATAACACTCAGTCCACATGGATTAAGGCCATTGACTTTTAAAGTTAGGCTATTCCCCACCATATATCGTCACTGCTGCCAGTTATCTTACACAGCTCGAAACACCCAGCCACCGGAAAGCCTTTTCTTTAGCTTGATGCCATGCTCTCCCCTCTTCGGTACTGGAGGGCAAATAAAAAAAAATACCACTGGCCATAAGGCTTTGTCCTTGTGACTCCGGAGAGGTGGAAACCAGAGACTGTGTCCTTCTTCGCTCTGTTTTCTACAGAGATCTCCGAACCAGACTCATCTTATCTCTGATTAGTAAATATCCCGGTCGCCCAGATTCAGACTATACACAAACGCTGCTCATAGATGAAAAGCCTATTGTCACAGCGTAGGTAGCCGGGTTTTGTGCTGCAGCAATGGAGATTCGCCAGACCCTGATGGGGTAATTTGTGTAATGTGTTTTATGTAACAGTAATTCATTTAAATTTTTATATATTAACATAATGGTAATTTTAGATACTTACATTTTACATTTTATATTTAACATAATCTTAGTGATTATATTTTCACCTAGTATAGGCTGCACCTTAGATTGCACCCATAGAGTTTAGTTAGTTTAATAAATGTATTTTAATTTAATTTTAACTTTTAATTTTATTTTGTCCTAGGTTGTATCATTTTAAGATAGACTATGTATACTTTCACAGAGCATCATCCTTGTACTGGTCCAAGACCACAATAAACTTTGATTGATTGATTGATTGATTGATTGATAGGCCTTTTTTGTTTGCCATTTTGGGTATTTCTCACAAGCCTTAGCTCATTCTGCACTTTAGCCTTTCTAAAACAATCCCTTTAGTTTTGAACTGTCTTGTATCCCTCTTTGGTTATATGCCCATTCTTCCACTTCTGATGATGATAATAATGTGACATCAAGTTGTTGTTGCCTCTTAGCAACCAGATAGATAGATTTTCTACATGATGATCTGTCTTTAACCTGTATTTCAGCTCCTCCAATGATGTACTCATCGCTACTGTAACTGAGTCTGTCCACCTTGCTGCTGGTCATCCTCTTCTTCTCTTTCTTTCTACCTTTCCCAGCAGTAAGAGCCTTCTCCAGAGATCTGGGTCTTTGCATAATGTGTCTGAAGTAGGATAATTTGAGCCTAATCATTGTACTCAAGTGAGAACTCTGGATTGATTTGTTCAATGATCCATTTGTTTGTTTCCTTGACTGTCCATGGTATTCTCAGGAGTCTTCTTCAACACCAAAGTTCAAAAGCAACAATACTCTTCCTATTTTGCTTCCTCAAAGTCAAACTTTCAGTTCCATAGAGTGTCACAGGGAACACCATGGCTTACACAGTTCTGATCTTTGTAGGTATAGAGACATCATGGCATTTGAATTTCTTCTCCAAGGCCTTCATGACTGCTCTACCAAGTGCTAGTCTGTGGCATATTTCTTGACTGCTTTTTCCTTTATTGTTGATGGTTGATCCTAAAAGGCAGAAGCTATCCACCACTTTGATATCTTCATTGCCAATTTTAAGGCTAGTTGTTCTATCTGTTGTGATTAGTTTGGTCTTTGTCTTTAATTTTATCCTCATTTTTTTCACTGTGCTCCTTGGTTTTTATTATTAAGGCTTGCAGATCTTTTGAATTTTCAGCTATCAGGGTAGTGTCATCAGCATAGTGCAGATTATTGATGTTTTTTCCTCCAGTTTTAAAACCATGTTCATCGTCTTCCAATCCAGCTTCCCTTAATATATATATTCAGCATATAGGTTGAATAAATAAGGGGAGAGTGTACAGCCTTTCACACTCCTTTGCTAACCTGGAGCCAGTCTGTTTCATCATGTTCTGTCTGTACTTTGGTTCCTGACCTGTATATAAATTTCTCATGAGGTCAGTGAGATGTTGTTGGATTCCCAATTTTCTGAGCACTTTCCGCAGCTTGATGTGATTGGCACAATGAAGGCCTTTCTATAATCAGTGAAGCACACAGTGACTTTTCATATTCTTTGGCTTTCTCAGTTATCCAGTGTGCATCAGCCATAATGTCTCGTGTTCCTTGGCTTTTTTTAAAGCCAGCTTGAATATCTGGCATCTCTTTTTCCATGTAGATCTCTAATCTGCATTGGATGAGCCTAAGCATTATTTTTCTTGCATGTGAAATTAAGGGTATTATAAGATAGTTTGCACACATTGTCTTTTTTTTTTTTTTTTTGGTATTGGAATGTAGATTGACCTCTTCCAATCTGTTGGCCACTGTGTTGTTCTCCAGACTTGCTGGTACAGCTTGTTAGAACCTTTACTGATTCTTCTTTTGTTGTTTGCCATATTTCAGTGGGTATTCCATCAGTTTCTATAGCCTTCCAACTTGGTAATGACTTGGTCAGAACTGTTACTGATTCTTCTGCTGCTGCTTGCCTATACATATCCCTTTTTATTTTCAACACTTTAGAAAGTTCTGTATGCATCCACACTTGTTCTTCAGATAACTCCCATTTTTTCCTTCTAGTTGAAATTGCTTGTAACTGTACCTTCAGTACCTGGTTTCAAAGGGTTTCCCAACTTTCCTGGACACTTTTCTCCAGGATTTCAAGCCTTTGGATCCAAAGTAGCTTCCATCTGAGTTAACCAAATACTTTTGAAATCCAGTATATCCTGGTCAAAGATCCAGTTGTTTTAAGGAGTTGTAGATGGTCTGCAGTACCTCTGAACTGAATGCAAAGTGCTCTACAACTCTAATAAATAACAGCACAGCTTTATGCATATTTGCTCAGTAATAAGCCTCACTGAAATCAATGTTTACTTCTTTTGCAAAAGAGAATGGATTCTTTTTACCATATGAAGCATGCAGTTGATGTATAATTTGAACAATTATTGTTGATGTATTTATATTTTTACCTTTTAAAATATTGAATACAGAATTGCAAAGAATTATCAAGCTGTAAAGAAAATTATAGAATAAAATTGGCTACAGTCAGTATGGTGTTTAGAATATTGGCTAATTTTTCTGCAACATATTGCCAGTGTAGCATTTTATTGCATCTGCAGCAAATGATAAAAATTCATCTCCATTCTTAAAATTTTGTAAAATTTGAATAGATCTGTACATCCAAGACTTTTCTCAGATACAGAACTCTTTGAATACTATACTTGCCAGACAGAAATCTGAACGAGATGAGCTTGCAAAGAAATACAGGTAAGTGGAAGAAAAACTAAGTTGTATTTTAGCTATTATAAAAAAGAAAACATCTGTAATTATAAAACAAGCAAAAAATAAAATAAAATCATCTATAATAAATTTAGTAATGATATAATCCATCCTGCTGCTAGAAAAAGTATCAAACAGTTAATGCTAGACAGGGATCTAGATACTAGGATTTTAGCTATTGTGATAATTACTTAATGACTTTTTTTAGAAATAAAAACATTTTGAATTTTTAAAATTTTGTATTGCATTTTAAAATATTGTTTACTTCCTTTCCATAGATTGGTAAAGAGAAATTGTTATTCATGGTAGTATACAGTATCTTGTATTCTCGGTTAACTCGGCTAACATTTTTAAATTTGATTTCAGAGCTTCTGTGGAATCTTTTAAACAGGGAGTGCTGAGAGAAAGGCTAGTAAAGCTTGCAGCCCGACAAAAGAACCTTTTGCTTATGGCACGAAAACAGAAAGAATTAGGGGGAAAAATACAGAATTATAAAAATGCAAAAAAAGAGGCTTTACAGCTAACAAACCAAGCCCCAAACACACTTGATTCTTATGAAAACAGCACTACAAAAAATGGTACTTCTGGTGAAACGGTACCATGCCCTAACATAATTATGGGTATGGAAAGCATCTGGGACATGGAAAATAGTTCTTTAAATCAAGACCACGCAGATAGATTTCCAGATACATCAGGAGGCAATGGAGAAATTAATAGTCAGGAGAAAGATTGTCCACAGCTTTTGGTATTTGAAAGCAAACGTAAGGAATATAACATTGCAGAAATAACATATTCAGAATCCTCTGATGCTACAGATTCAGCAACATTGCTTCCAAACTCTGTTACCTGTTCTACTCAACAATCAAAAGAAATTGATTATATATCGATGACACCACAAGAAAGCCAGAGCCTAAGTGCCATATCAAGATTGCAGATACTAAATAACTCAGCTACTGGAGGTGATGATGATGATGATGACAATAATATCTGTCAGCCATCTATTGAAAGTCAAAATATTTGCACAACATTGCCACAGCATTCACGTATAAACAATGTTTTCTCAATACAACCTATTGCACAGTTAGAATCCACACATAGCTTTGTTGGTATTCATCAGGATAACATAGCCCCAAGTAAAAAAATCTCAGTTAATGTTAATTTAGAATCTCCAGGGACATTTTCTCATGTAATATCACAAAATAGGATCAGTCAGAATTCTTCCCAGTATTCGAACAATCAAGATTCTGAAAAACAACTACATTTCAAGACAAACAAGAAGAAAAAAAATCAACTATTAGGTCTGCTTGAACTGGGAAAAATTAAACCAGGAGATGATGTTCTAGAATTCACACTACAGGTAAATAATTAATTTGCAAAGTAATATAGTTGCATATTAATACACAATGTTTAAAATCTTAATACTAAATATTGCATTCTACCAAAGCTCTACATAACAATTTTCTTAAGTTGATTTTCTCTGTGTGTGTGTATGCATACACATTTACAGAAAAAAATCCTATTCAATAATTACAGAAGAATTATAAATGGAAAGGTATATATTAATAAAGTTGTAGTGTTATTCAGTTCCAGCAAAGAAACCTGACTGAGCTTCTCTGGAAAAGCCTTGTTACATTAATTGGTCATGCTATATTAATTTCTTGAACAGATTTAGAAACTCTAATGTGGAATTTCAGTTGTTCTTTGTCTTGGTACTGAAAATAAGAGTTGAGAGAGGCTATACTTCTTTTGGCTGGCTTTTGTCTCTGGTTGGAATGATAACATGAGGTTTTTACAGGTTGGCCCCAGTGGACACTTTTCATTTACTCATTTTTCAGTAATAGGAAACCATTATCCCTAACATGTAAAAAAAGGATAGCTCATTTGTAACTTGCATGCTACAACAAAATATTATAAATGTTAGGGATAATGTAAATTGAATATTTAATGGATGGTGTTCATATGTAATATGTTCATGACAATGGAAAAGTACCCATTTGTTAGTCAATATACATATTTTCCACTAGGGAAAATTTCCACTAGGCCTTGAAAAATGTGGATCCTACAACAAGGTTTGATGTGGTATGTAAGAACATTAGAATAGACCTAAGGGATTAGGCCAAAGCTGGTTTTGTTTTTCCCGATAGCTGTACCAATGCCTCTACAGAGTTCATAAGCAGGAGATGAAGATTTACTCCTCTCCCATCTTTCTGCTCCTTTGGAAGCATTCTGCTCCCAGCTTGGAGATAAGACTGAGACTTCAAAACTAATAGTTTAGACAGACCTATCCTCATGAATTTAAAGCCATCTAAATCAGCAGCCATCACCATGTCTTGGGATAATAAATCCCAGAGGCTACTTATGCCCTATATAATGAATATTTATATTTTCTTTGCACACAGTCTCAGAAACATGACTTTTGCATACCAGTGGGCAGCCTACTGCCTCCACAGGAAGCTCCCTATCATATTCTGTCCTGACAAATACCAGAGAAATGTTATATATTTGGTGACATCTGCTATTTCCTACCAAGCAACTAAGTAGTTCAGAGGATCCTGAGGATTAAGGTGTATCTATATTTATCTTTTTCTGTTGAATTCAGGTGGAATTAGCATTTTTTGGCAAAAACCTTGAAATTTGGTCTTATGTGTCCTAGTTTGATTTCCAGTGTGTTTGAATAAAACATTCTGGTTTAAATGAAGCAATCAACAATATTCTACTGCTTATGATAAATCCTTCTGACTAGAGCCACTTTGGTAAGGAAAACTAGCTGACAAACCTAGATCAAAATCTACTTATTTTGATAACCTAGACTATCCTAGAATTTAGACGTACATTAAAAATCAATAAACATTTGGAAGATACCTGACCAAGTATTACATTGGAAATCGGAGCTGATTTAGTATTTTTGTCTAGTCTTGGGAGTGGTCTTTTCTAAAGGAAAACTCTGAAAATGAAACACATTCTCTGTAGTTAACATTTGTTGTCAGAGCAGAAATAATGACTGAGTAACCTTTTGGACTTCATGGTTCTTCATGCTTAACATTTGTGACAGCTCCAAGGATTGTGTAATTAAATATGGGCTTAGGAGATAAGAGCAAGAGGTTGAAAGGATAATATAAAAAGGTAATTGTGCTTTGAGATGAATAGATTATTCTTGTAGATTATTTATATACTTTATCTAGAATATTTGGTTATCATTTTACTTTTTCCAGTTGTCCAATGTACATGCATTAAACTTGTAAAAAATTAAGTTAAAGCCCTGGTTAGAATTTTGGTATTGAAGCTAGTTCACCACTTCCAGGCATGATTCACCACTTTTGACACTGCTTGCCAGCCTTTTTCCCTCTCGTGTTCTAAAATAGGAAGCACAGTACAGTGTTTTTGTAATTAAACATTAAGAGCACAAACTGAAGTGTGGTGTTGTGTTTCGGAAACTATGATATGCCTTTCTGCTATGGTAGGTATTGTGTTTCAGCATAATGTTAAAAAGCTCTGGGGCAAAACATAGATGCAATAATGACTCAACATACGTTGCCACTAAAAAATTCAGCCCTACTATGGAAGGTTGCGATTCTCTTTTTTTCTTTTTCTGTTATTGTTCTTTCTGTTCATAGGCAAGAGACAATACTGAGTATTATTGTGATAGCAGTGTATAGCAGCTGTTACTTACTTCTACAGTTGTCATTACAAATGACAGAATAGAGGAATTTAACTCAAATGTAGTTAAAGTTCCCCAAGTTCCCCAAGTTCTATTTTTATGCAAGCCACCAAGAATCATTTTTGATCGCGGTGGCATAAAAATATGTTAAATAAACAAATAAATCTTCTGTCAGAGGATAGGCTGCTATCTATCTAGTAGCATTAGCCAGAAATGATAAATAATCTAAAGCCAAGGAAGCCAAATATGAGTAACTGTGCTAAACCACAGAATTTTTAATACAGATAAGAGAGGGAGGGCTCATGGAGCTATGGGTTTCAGGTTTATTTTGCTTACAAGTACCTGCAAATAAATCATCTATAGACTTTGTGAGATTGCAAGAGTTTATGAAAGTTTTTTAAAATTTTAATTACTGTTTTATATTTATGCATACTTATTTAACTATTTTTATTAAAAACTGAAATATTTGCATATTTCCCCTCAAATTTAGGGAATTTGTAATTCTTAATTTTTTTTTCTTTTTCATTCAGGATTCCAAACATAAAGCTAGCCTTCTGGGAAATGGCAAAGTCCAAACTGGAAACAACTCAGTTTATCAAACTCCAGTTCAGTGGATTAAGGCAATATTAGGAAATGACATTTATGTAAGCTGGAAATATGTATACAATAAGGTGGGATGATAGTAATAATTTTCTGCTAGAGTTGTCCATTTCATTAGATTCTTTGATCAGATGCTTTGCATTCTAGTAAAATGAAAACTTCATCATACTAGGGTATCACAGTGATTTTAAAAATGTATTTCAGTCTGGAATGTGTCATTTGTGACTGTTAAAACAGAATTCAAAGCAGCCATCAATAAACACATAGAAATAAACCATATTTACACACCATTCAAATGAGACCAGTTGCTTGGGTGAAGGCTAAGACTAGGTTAGTACAAGGAGGATTTGCAATCCAAAACTGGATCCTAGATGGCAACAAAATGTTATGGAATGGCAAAGCATCTACACTCTCATAACCCAGGCATTAAAAGATTGATATATTGAGGAAGAGAGGTGAGCTGGTTGGTATGTGAAGAAAACCACTAGGATCTGATAGTGTACCACTAGTGTAACACAACTGCACTCACAAAGGCCTCTGCAGAATCCAGAGGTTTTGTCAGAATGACAAAAAACTACATCATATTGTAATGAAATCTGTATCCCTTATGTACATGTGTGTGACATCATGATGCACATGTAAAAGGAGTATAACATGCATTGTGATGCTTATTTAGTCATTTGTCTCTGCTTGCCCTTGCTGTGGAAACCAACATACACTCAACAAACCTGTGTAGCATTGATTTGAGAAGAGGGTTTTCTAGCTGGGGCTTCAAAGTAAGGCTTGACAAATGGAAAAAAATTCTAAACCTATCACCAAGCTCAAATGGGAAATATATATTTTAGTATATATGGAAAAAGCATATTCTATTATATAAACAACTCTTTGTTCAAATGGACATTTTCAGATCATTAGCTAAAATCAGAAAATAATTGCTGCAGATCTACTCTCAGTCACTCATGCCATAGTCACCTCCCGAATGGACTACTGTAACACTCTCTATGTGGGGCTGCCCTTGAAGAGTATTCAGAAGCTTTAGCTGGTGCAAAATGTAGCAGCGTGGGCAGTTATGTGTGCTCTAAGATCTGCACGTTACACCTCTGCAGTGTGAACTGCACTGGTTGCCAGTTTGCTTCCAGGTCCAATACAAGGTGCTGGTTATAATCTTTAAAGCCGTACATGGCATGGGACCAGGATATTTAAGGGACTACATCTCCTTGGTTACATCTACCTGCCCCATCAGGTCTGGCAGGAGAGGCATATTGCGGGCCCTGTAGGCCAGGGAGTTTCATTGGGCTGGACCTAGAAGGAAAGCCTTCTCTGACATGGCCTCCACCCTGTGGAACATCATTGCCCCCCAAGGTGAGGCTGGCTCTAACCCTGTTGGCCTTCTGGAAGGCCCTTAAAAGATGGTTCAGTCAATTAGCTTGGGAATCCCATGACAGAGTGGAGCCTGTTAGATGGTTGTATGACAGTTAATGGAATACACTCTTTGTTTGGCCACCATTCTGCTTTTTATTTTATTTTATTTTATTTTATTTTTAATTTAAATTGATTGTTTTAATGATTTTTTATGTATTTTGACTGTTTTATGATGTGCCTGCCCAGAGTCACTATGTGAGATGGGTGGCTATACAAATGTGATTAAATACATACATACATACATACATACATACATACATACATACATACATACACTGTATCATCTTCTATATTTGACACTGGGTTTTTATTTTCTTATACTTTACTTGCAGAAAATGTACAAAGGGCATCTATAATTTTGGAAAAGTTGAACGTTTCTTGGTTTATCATAAAAGAAAAATAAACAACCTTCAATAACTAAGTATAACATGCAAAATTGTTGAAAAAGATGCTTTGTAACCCACAGAATTGTGAGTGAAGAACCTCTCTTCATATTTTTAAAACATCCACAGTATTTTACAAAGCTTGTGTGCCTGCATTGGAACATGCTCTTAGCTGGGTGCAGCTCCCAAGGCAGTTACATAAGTGTTGCAAAAGATCCAGCTGTTTTAAGGACTCGAAGGGAGCCACTTCATCCACACTCCTGCTAATTACTTGTGAAGCACTTCTTTCAAGGGCTTTCTTCAGTTCAAATGACTAATATATTGTCTGCTGTTTTCAGGTCACATACTGTGGAACGCCATTATCAACAATTATTGCTGAAGTTCAGGTTTCTAAAGAACCAGAATTTCTGTTGCAACAAAAAAATCTGCTTGGTATGTATTGGCTGAAATAGTATTTCCAATATGATAAAAAGAAAAATTATCTGCTTTTTTTTTTTTTGTAAAGTTCTCTGACTTCTCCCACACCCTATTTTCAATCTTTAATGACAAATTGTGGATATAAAAGCATTATGTATTGGAGCTTTGTACAAGGCTTTTGGGATGTAGATGCAAAGCCACAGACAAATTTCTTAATTCTAAATGTTACAATCTGAAAAGCTAAGAGTTGGGTTGGGAACTTCTGACCCTCCAGATACTATTGGATTCCAGTTTGCATCAGGCCCAACCAAGATGGCCAGGAATGATGAGGCTGTAGGCTAACAACTGAAACATTGTATATTTCTCATACCTGTTAACATGATTGGAGCTTCCATAACTGTCAGTTAGTTATGTTGGCAATCCAACTGAATAACTTGGTTGTGCTTGATGTGCTGCTCTCCTCACCCTAACCCTTCCCATCCTGCTGCATCTGCCTTTTTATGTATTTGTTCTCTCATAACACTGCTTCTCTCCCATTAATTTTAATCCATTTAAAATAATAGGAACTCCAGTTCTGCATCAGTGGAGCTTCCTCCTGAACAGATGGGTCTTCTGTTTTTTCAGTGCCCCAATTTTTTAAATTGCACTAGAACCTGAGACCATGTCTTTTGAGTTGGTCAGATGACTGTGAATCAAGTACTGATCCTTTCTCTTTATTACACATAGCTGCCCCCTTTATTTATTTGTACCGTTTCTTCCTATGTTGCTTTTCTATTGTCACAGTGTGGCTGTAGATTCTTTGGCAGCTGGATGTGCTTTTATTGTTAAGGAAGACAGTTGGAACACAACACAGAGACAGTGGAGGCTTTTATTATTCTTTTTATTATATGCAACTATTATAGCAAGTAGGAACTTATGTGTACAAAGTGTCACTTTCTCCAAGCCTCTTTCTCAGGGCTGTTCACTAATAATCACCAGCTCCCTTGTTAAGCTACCAGCTTCCCCACTTTCTCCTCCTCCCCGCCCCTACAGTTTCTCACTAAGACAGATAGGAAAGGAATCAGCTGTATTACCATAGAGTGTGCTTAGTGTGTCTTGCCTTCTTGGATCTCATCAGCTGATCCTCTGCATAGTTATTGCATTATGCACCTCCCTCTGGGTCTTCTGCCAGCTCTTCCTGGTCTGGGGATTCCCCAAAGATACAGGCATCTGTCTGCAGCCAGGCTGCCTTGGGTTTTTGGTGTAATTCCTCCTTCTGTCTGGGTATTGCTTCTCTTCTATCAGGGGAAGCCTCCTGTCAGCTTCTCCCTCCTGGGGCCAGGAAATTGCAACTGCACAAACTCTCTTCCACACTTACTAGGGCGTTTCTTTCCAGTACAGGTAATCCTTAAGTTATGATGGTAATTGGGACCAGAATTTCCATCGCTAAGCAATGCCGTCGTAAAACATGACGTCACATGGCTGCATTGCTTAGCAGTGGCAATCCCAGCACTCCCTGTTGCCATCGTTAACCAAATTCCACTGGTAGTTCACCAGGGACCCACTCAAATCCAAGCCATTTCGGGCTTGGTCCC
This sequence comes from Python bivittatus, assembly GCF_059951505.1. NCBI lineage: Eukaryota > Metazoa > Chordata > Lepidosauria > Squamata > Pythonidae > Python > Python bivittatus. The sequence goes on from NW_028277112.1 coordinate 5,099,358, forward strand.
TCCCAGCCCCAAGCTTTGGTAAGATAAGAGACTGCTTCTTTTTAACTCCCCCCACCCATCTATCTCCCCCCATCTCTGCCCTTTTGGCCACCCTGCATCCTGCCTTGCAGGGTGGCAAGCAGCCCCAGAACCGCATCTGGGAAGCCCCAACAGCGCAGCGCAAAGCCACCACGCCCCCAGAAGCCCCAGCCACCCCAGCCTAGTCCTAGCCACAGTTGCCCTCACTACCCTGCACTCTGAGGTCCCTGCTGCCCTGTGCTCTGCACTCTGCCGCCCCAGCTGACCTTCACTGTCGTCTTGCTCCCGCTGCTGACGAGGCATACCTGGCCTGGCCCTTTGCAAGGCAGCTGCTGGCCACGTGAGGCCATATTCCCCAGGTCTCACAAGGAAACCACTGTGCACAACCTTGGGAAAGAAGCCTCATGCAGCCAGCAGCTGCCTCGCAAAGGGCCAGGCTGGGCATGCTTGGTCAGCAGTGACAGCAAGAAGACGGTGAAGGTCATCTAGGGCAGTATGGGCCGCAGGGTGCAGGGGGCCAAAAGAGCATAGATGGGAGGGGAGGCAGGGGGTAGAGGGAGTTGAAGCTCCCCTGCGGTCATAAATGTGGGTGGGCTGCCAAGCGCCTGAATTTTGATCACATGACCGCGGGGGTGCTGCAACATAACTTTGGGGACCTGTTGTCCATCCCTTCATTCAGTGCCGCCATAACTTTGAACAGTTGCTGAACAAATGGTTGTAAGTTGAGGACTACCTTTAGAATTCCTAATGCAGTCTCTCCAGCAGCACATTCTGCAATACTTGCTAAAACATAGCAACATATCTCTCTGTTTCTCTCCTATCTCTCACTCTTTTGCAGGTCAGACCACCAGCATGTCCCCAGCAACTGAGGTAGTGGGTTTTCCCCTTCAGGGCTTTATTATATAGAAGGCTTGACTGATGGAAAGGCTGCCTACATCTGTCCCACAACAGTCCTGGCTAGCAGGATCGTTCATGCTCATGAGTCCTTGTGACAGCTGTACTCCAAGGGCATACCTGAGTTTCCTCTCCCCTTTTTATTCTCTGCTTCTGCTGACTCATGCCAGCACAAGAGCAGCCAAGCCACGCCACTAAAATCCTTATATCACACCATTCTACTCGCTTTTCCTGCTATAGACCTATCTTTGACCACACTGAAAAAAGATGGGAGCTGCCTGCATCTATCAGTGATTCATCACTGGGGATACAAGGAGCTACTTAGATGTGGATCTCTATTCCCTGCTGTTCCTCAATTACCTGTTTTGATTTTGTATGCCCATAGGTAGAAAAGTGATCTTTACTTGTCTGTATCCCTAGCAGGGCAATTCTATATATGTGTACTTAAAGTAAGTCCCACTGAATTAATCAGGCTGCCTTTAAGAGAAAATAACAATAGCAGTTATAGCAGAAGAGAAAATAACTATAGCAGTTCTAACTGTGTATTTATATTTCTCCTAATATATGGTATCCTGGTAATAGATTATTTAATCATCAGACTGTTTTCAATCATGTCTTATGATATACTCTTCTATGCTTCCAGTAAAAGAAACTCTATCCCTCTGCTTTTTAAATATTACCCTTTCTCTTAGTGTGGACATCCAGTTGCCTACTCCTCCACCCGTGAACAAAGTCAAAGTTGTCTCTCGTTTCCTGTATTCGTTATGACCAAAGGATCAGAATTAACACTCAGTTTTGTGACTTGCTACAGAAGGGCATGTAACCAATACAGAGATAGGACATCTGGTCACAGTGAAATAACATTTGAAACCAAGACGTGTCAGGATCTGCACTGGAATTCCTTTTATGCGTGAGGCAAGGCAACACAGTGATGGCAATTTGTAACTACAGGAGAAATAAGAAGGGCTGGGCATTTTTGGTGACCAGTAGCACTCTGTTGCAGGCTGTGGTGGTTGCTGTCATGTAGTCAGTCTCCAAACCTGCACATATTTTAGCCATTGTTTTGATCCTGTGTGCTTGTTTTAAGATAGAGAGAGAAGATGAAATAAATTGTTCTTTCTTGTCCACCAGTCCTTAAGGAAGGATCAGAGCTCTCCTGCCTTTTTTTTTGGCACTTTGCTAGCTCCCTAATTTCCTAAACTGATCTTTGTAGCAAACAGAATCTTAATCCCTTCTAGTATACTTCAAATGCCTGCAAAAAGCTCTATGGGTTGATTTTTACTCTTTCTGTAAGTAGCTTATATAAGCTATAAGTAGCTTTCCTAGCAACTCCCCCTAAGTAAAACTGATAGAATCAGAACTATGAAACAGAAAAATGCAGAAGCACAGTTGTCCAAACAAATAGCTATAAATGCAGCCAGGAGGGAAAGCCAAATTTTTGAGAGCAAATTGCATTAGGAGAATAGGCCAAAGCTTGCTTCAGGTGTTCTGTGAAGCAACCCAAGTAGATCCTTTCCAATCAATCTGGAACAAAGAGTTAGTGCTTCAGACCCAGGAAAATATAGTAATGGACAGACAGGAAGTCAAAAGAAACTGACAGGCCAAGGCACTTGCGATACTATTCAAAACAAGTTATTTGGACTGGCAGTTGGATTGGGATAAAAGGTTTCAAAAGAATATGTAAATATACTTTGATTGGTCATTTCATCCAGGAAGAAATTCTATAGGACATGGTTCTGGGCAACACTGGTACTATTTTAACCACAAAGCCACTTCCTTCCAGAATACAGAATACAGTCCTTACACTATATGTTGTAGATGACTCCTGTTTTTTCTTCTTGGGCTACTGGTTCTTTTGGGTTATTTAAGATGTTTTGAAGGGCTTTAGTTGGTTTGTGTGCTACGGTGATGCCATGTGGTTGTAATAGTCTGTTGGTTATTTCTGAGACAATTCTGATGTATGGCAGTGTTATCCTTTTCATAGCTTGTATTGGTTATGCTGTAGTGGGTTGAGTGGTCAGGCATTTTTTGATAAAATTGCGTGGGTATCCTTTTTGTTGGAAGGTGTTGTATAGGTGGTCTGTGTTCTTTTTCTGCTGTTCTGGGTTGCTGCAGTGCATTTGTGCTTGTCTGAATAATGTTCTTACACAGCTCCTCTTGTAGGAGGTTGAGTTGTTACTTTGGTAATGGAGCACTTGGTTAGTGTGGGTTGTTTTTTGATAGACTTACGCTTCTAATTTGCCGTCATTTCTTCTGCTGATGTGGATATCCAGGAATTGTTGTTATCTCCTTTAGTATATTTGCATTGTTAAGTGAATTCTACTTTGGTTTCCTGCCTTACAAAATTTTATCTAGCTATCATTATCAGAAATGCATCATCATATAAGAAAGGAATATTTTCTGTTTTCCAAGCTAAATATAATAAATTCCTTCAGTCTTTATTTATATGTTTTCTGTAACCCATCTTTATTTTACTTTTCTGAACTTATTCCAGTTTGACTGCAATTCTTTTAAAAATGCAGCACCAAGAACTATATATTGTACTTAAGCACTTACAAATACTGTAGGGCAAAATGAAATGAAATTATCCTCCCTCACTTTGTACTCTCTTCCTTACCCTAAAGAACACGAAGCTATGGCAGTGACTTACCATATTTTTCCGACTATAAGACGATACTTTTTTCTAAAATCCTTACCCTAAAAACTGAAGGGCGTCTTATGCAAGGAAGTCAGCCAAGAATCACGCGGTTCCAAACTGCCCATACTTTGTTTCTGCAGAGAGGCTTCCTCCTATTGCTAACCTCCAATCACGTGTGAAATAGCCTTGTCTCCCAAACAGACTTCCTCCAATCACGAGCCTGATGTAACTGACGTCAGCTGATGCTGAACAAACCAATTAGAGGGCTGATTGCAGAGACAAGCTATCTGCAGTTTCACTCATGCTTGAATGTAATCAGTTAAGCAAAAGAGCCTGGAAATAGAGCTGCAGAGAGACGGTTTGGACCTCCTCCCACCGAGTGTATCAGGTCAATGTTAACTAATTACTAAATAAAAATGTGTTCTGCACTATCTTTAAAATATTGATTTTTTAATTTTGGGCTGGAAAAGTGGGGGTTGTCTTGTACATGGGGGCGTCTTATTGTCAGAAAAATACGGTATATTCAGTTCCTAATTAACTATAGTCCTGGGATTTTTTATATTTTCCCCATACAGGTAGTCCTCAACCTACAACCATTCGTTCAGCTACCCTTCAAAGTTATGACAGTGTGAATAAATGGTGGCTACGACCAATCCTTGGAGTTCCAGCTGTCCCAGTACCCTTGTGATCATGTGATTGCGATCTGGGTGCTTGACAACCGGTTCGCAGTGATTGCGGCAGTGTCCCACAATCACGATTACTATTTGCAACCTTTCCCTGCTGGCTTCCCCAGAAAGTCAACAGGGAAGCCGGCAGGGAAGGTCGCAAGTTGCTGGGATGTCTCCCCTCCAGCCCCCACAGCGCCTCTATGCTTGTGCCACACTGGCCACTTGTGCACCCCCTCACATCCCTGTGAGCCCTCCCTGACCTGCATCGCACCCTCATGCACCCTCGTGCATCCTCCCCAACCTGTGGCACACCCTTGTGTACCCTCCGCAACCCATGCTGTGCCTCTTGTGCACCGTCTTGCACCCTCCCCCTTGCATCCTTGCGTATCCTCCCTGAACCATACTGCAGCTCTCTCTCACCCCCTCACGCACCCTCCCTGACTTGCACACTGCCTCTCACACACCCTCTCACGCCCTTGTGCACCCTCTCTGACCCATACATTGTCTCTCGTGCACCCCCATGAACACTCCCCGACTTTCCCTCACACCCTCTACAACCCTCTCCGACCTGCATGGCGCCTCTCACGCACCATCCCCAATCCTCCCCCACATCCCCGCACACCCCTTGCTCCCTTCCCCATCTGGCAGCAGCCACTTAGCTGCCTGAGGGCCTGGGACTTGCAACTTCCTGCCAGCTTCTCACCTGACTTTGGTCCCAGTTGCCGTCATAAGTTGAGGACTACCTTTATAGTACTACAGTGCTATATCCCATCCTGCATTTGTTCATTTGATGGACAGTGTTTTGGCCTACATGTTGTTGCATTTGTCTTTGTGGAGTTTTGCCCCATTTTCTATCTATCAAAGTCATTCTGTAGTCTGTTTGTATCTACTATGATATTTGTGTCATCTGCTTATTATATTTGTGGATGACACAAAGTTGGATTCCCTTTTTACTTAAGTCATGTCTAAAGATGTAAAAAAATATTGGCCCTAACACTGTAGCCTACTTCCAGTTTGACAAGATGTCATTGATAAACTGTTTTTTCAGTGAGCTTTGAATATACCTGACAGTATGATCACTTAGTTTCCATTTAACTAGATGGATAATAAAACATGATGGGAGATTTCATCTGATGTTCAAAATCCACAGTGGGTAACAGATTTCATGACGCAAGATACTTAAAAGAAGCAGCATATGGAGAAGCAACAAGAAAACCCAAACGTCATCCAGGAAGCTGGATAACGTTTGCTTCAGAAAAATAGAAACCCTGTCCTAATGAGAATGAAAAGGACACAAATTCTGGCTGAAAAATATGGATTGATAATAAAGACTGCAAAAAAAAAAAAATGAGAGTACAGTAAGAAACATAAATGGAGATAATAAGAATTTTAAATATATTTAAAACAAAACCAGCCAGAGAAATAGTTGGGCCATTGAAACAACAAAGCAGTGGAGGGGATATGAAGATTGCAGAGAAAATAATTGAATGAATTATTTGCATCTGTCTTTACTACAGAAGGTATAGTATATTTCAGTCTGTACTGACATTCTCAAAAAGAGAATTTTCTTCTAAAAATTCAGATGCAAAATTTCTGACCTTCTAGCACAAATACCTAATATGTCACTCAAATAAGACTCAGTGCCAAAAAACTGGAGGGTAGCCAGCGTGACACCTTTTTTAAAAAGGGAGTCAGGGCAGAGCTGAGAAATTACAGGCCAGCTAGCTTGATGTCTGAGAGGCAAATTGGTAGAAGCATTAATGAAAGAAACAGAAGTCTTCCTGAAGAAAAATCAGCATGGAGTCCACAAAGTAAATCCTGTTTCACCAACATTTGATAACTATTTGAGGTATATGGATACTGAACAAATATTCAAAAAGCCTTTGACAAATTTCTCCTAGAGGATTAACTTAGCTGTGGGATAAGAGTATCTGGCCTATTCTGGATGGATAACTGGTTAAAAGAATAAAAAGTATCCTTTTCTACATCATATCTTTAGAGAAAAAACAATCTTGGAATTGCTCTTTTCAGATGTATGTAGAATATGTTTTATTAATTAAGCAGCAAACAGCTGCATGCTTTACTAGGGTAGGCTTTCACAACCAGTATCTGTTGGCTAGTATTGGGCTTCAGAGTTTAATGATTGTGGTCTAGACAACAGATTTCCTGACATTTCAGCAGCAACAGTAGCTAGTATCTTTGTAGGCAAGGTGGTCTGAAGATGCCAGCCACACCACTTCTGGTGAGGCCATGGTGAGCTAGATGTTCCTGCTGAAGTGGGATGGCGTTTACACCAGCAAAATCTCTCCAGAGAAAGGAGAGATCATGAGATTGCCTGTGCACACTCTGGACAGCTGGCCCTCGTGAGTAGTCTGCAGGAACCAAGGTTTTTGTGGTCGGCTTATGAGTCGAGCAGCTGGACTCATCAGGGATTCCATCTAAGCTCACAGTTGAAACGCAGCCTTTATGGACAAAAAGGTCAACCGAGCCTCATTTCTTAATCACCTTTGGAATTAGTTTTTATTGCTTTTGAAATACCAAGAATCTTAGGAACAGCAAGTTTTTAACGCATTCACTGGGTGAGTTTCCTTCTCCTTAGTGAAAGAAGTTTTAGATACAATTTTATGTTTTAAATACAATTTTAAGGACTTAGAAAAATATTACTTTTTGGAATAAACAGCAAAAGAGTGCTTAGAGTACTGATTTTGGAAAGTTAAAAATGGACTGAGGGTCCAGATGGATTAGGAATAAAAATTTGAAATTAATTAAATCCTTCCCATGGGAAATTTGTTGTTTGGGTTCTTTGAAAAAAAACATGATAGGATGGGACTTTGATGGTTGGACACTAGAGGGAACTAGAAGAAACTAAAGATTACAATTAAAGGAGAAGAATACTTAAATTTGACTCATTAAAGAATGGAGCAAAATACTTTAACAGTGGATGTTTGAAGGATATTTTTGAAAAATGGACTCAGAAATTAATTTTAAGAATGTCTGACACCATAGATAGATGGTGTGTTAATGGTTTCACAGAAGAGGAACAAGCTATACTGGATAAGACTGAAATTGATTTTAATGTGGATGTGAATATGACAAGGTACAAGAACGATATGGAAAAAGATAATATACTGGACATACAAATGAATGGTTGATGCCTTGATACTTAAAGGGGTTATACAAATATCAAATCAGAACAGTGATTTGGATAACCATTTTTTTACTGGATGTACAAAAGAGATCTGTTAAAGTTTTGAAGGATTCTCTGCGAAGGGACAAAGAAAAAAATGAAAAGAAATCGTTCTAGGATGTTATTTGAAGAGATTAAAAACCAAGATTGTTAAAAGTATAAGGAAGGAATATAGAATTGGCTTATTTGATCAAGATTAAAATAGATATGTAACTATCTCTGATACCCTTAATGGACTTTTGCTGATAAGGAATGAATGAATGAATGAGGCTTTTGGATTTCGTTTATAGTTAAGAGATGAGATATGGGAAAAAGAGAGCAATTGTTGTATTTTAAGAGATGGTGATAAGTTACTAAAATCATTTATACTTGTGATGAGGGGGGAAATTACTTCTTTATATACTTTCTTTTTTTCTTTTTTCTTTTCTACACTTTCTATTTTTTTATTATTTTTTTTGTGGTTTGTATTAGTTGTATTAGCTTTTCTAAATGTAATCTCTAATAAAATTATTACAAAAAAAAAAAAAAAGATGCCGGCTACAGTTGCCAACAAAACATCAGGAAATCTCTTGTCTAGACCATGGTCACTAAACCCTAAAGCCCAACACTGCTCAGCTGCATAATTGCTTGTCTAGATAGTCTCTATTCCTTCATACTTAAGACATACATTTGAAAAATATACCAGATTTCTATTATAATGTGCACAGATGAGGACCAAACCAGAGATGGTAAGGTATATATATTCCCCGGACAAACTATATTTTTTTAATGTCTGAAACAAAACATAACTGTGAAAAGCTATGAATCTGAATCTGTGATCACACTTCTGTTCAATATTTTTTTTATTTGGGTAGTATAGGATTTTCGTAAACTGTTGGCATCAAAACAATTTGCCATTTCCCTTTATTTATACTCCTGTTATTTTTCTTTTCTCCAAAGCATCTATCCTCTATTTACCACAGCAGGCTTTTGCTTTTAAGCAGTTGTTGCATTTAAATGTTTTCAATCTAGTCTAAACTATTAGACACAGATTTTACAAACTTCTGTATTTTCCTTTCATTTTATTAGCTGCATTATATAATTAAATCTGTGCATGAGGCATATATTACATAAATGTACATGCATATCATATAAATAAAACTAGAAGGCAAAGCTAAAAGAACAATAAGTATCCTATATAAAGTAGCAAATTGCATTCTTTTAAAGAATATTCACTCTTCCCAGCAATAATCCTTCAAACTAAAGCTTATTGCTCTTTAAATAATAAATATAGGGTATGCATTGTTGATCAGATCTTAAAATGGATCTGAATAGCAATATATGAAATAATGTATTTTCATTAAGAGTCTTCTTTAGGGCATGCATTTTAAATTAGGAAATCTTCTGGGGCAAGATTTTTCAGCCTCCTATAAAAGACTTTACCATGGGTAGGTTCCCATGTTCTTTTTGGGGGCTCACATCCATGCAAACCTAACATGAAAAGAACTGCACATGTCCAGATAATATATTAATTTTGAAGAGTTCTGAAAGAACCAGAGATTAACTACTTAAGTGGTTACAAATTTCTCTTCCTACCTTTCTTCTCCATCTCAGCTCAACAGGAGGTATGCAGTATATGTTCACATACACGTTTTAAAAATCAATTTCTTTAAGAACAACACATTTCTTTTAAGTCACTATTTCCCTTTACTGAATGCTATCATAAGACCAAAATGCCTTTGTTTTGTTATAATGAAAGGACTTGTCCTATCATATTCCTGTGATTGCTAACAATCTGTTAAGACAGATCAACATGTAAAGGAAATTATCCATAGGAAGCAGTTGTTCAAACATTTTGTGCTAGAAGTTTTGTGATTACTTAATGTGCTCATTTCCCCTCTTCAGAGTAATTGTTGTTATGTTGAGCTTAGATAACTTTTTATAAATTGCATTTAGATTGCCTGCATACACAGGAAAATATCCCTCCTGTTCTGAAGGTGAATGGAAAAAAATCCTTATCAGAAAGAAAATTCTACAATAGAAACAGTTGCTGAGGGAGGTGATTAGCTCCTCTTTATCAGAGGTTGGGCAGCCATTTCACTGGAAAACTATTTAAGTTCAGTTCCTGGATTGAGGAGGACATTGGATTGAGCAGTACCCTAATAGCCCTTTCCAGATCTGTGATTCTGTATGTAGAGATGCAGCAGAGAACTAGTTTCTCAGGAGTTCAGAGAAGGGAACAGAGGGACAAATATGAAAAGGGAAGGGGCAATGAATATCATGGCTGACATGAAATGTCCTCTCCTCAAAAACCTCCTATGGGGAGAATTCATATGTTGGTGATTTATGCTTCTGTTTTGGAACTTTCTGTCTTAATGTATTACCACTATGAAAAGAAAAAAGACTTGGTGACGTGGTTGTGATGGTGCCTTGGTGGTTGATGATGATTGTTATTGTTGTGGGGGCAGGCAGTACCATTATGGTGGTGATGGGCATGGGGAGATGTTGCTCTCAGAGACTTCCAGCTCTTTGTGCTCAACCCCGAGACCAGGCCATCAGAACTTTGGAGGCCTTGGCTTCCAAGAGGAGAAAATGACTGACCGATGCATCCTTGAAGAGCGGGGATGACACTGAGGTGGAGAACTGTGACCGAGCAGTGAGCGCATACCAGCAGAGCTTCTCCGGATAAGGAGAAGCTGAAGAGGTTGCCCACGTGTGCTTCAGAAGGCAGCTTCCCACGAAGAAGCCTGCAGAAAGCCTGCAGACAACTCACAAGTAAGAGCACCAGAAGCTGAGGAAGAGAGATCGTGCTTGCAGCCTCAGCAGAGCTTGTAATGGACACCAGGTCTGACCTAACTCCACTTTCTAAAATACATTTGCATTATAATTACTTAAAAGCCATAGAGATCTTTGGAGCAGCAGAGCAGTTAGATGTCCTGGTGAGTGTTCCTATGACCCAGGGCATCAATAAAGGGAAATGGAAAGAAATAAATACAAAGATTTAAAAATAAACTACAGCAAAACTCTTGCTAAGAGTTTGGACTATGAAAATTTAAAATGGATAAGGGGTTTGGCTGAATTTGGATTTTGCTTATTTTAAAGTATTTTTGAATTAATTTAAATAAATAAATAGCACATATTTTCATGGGAATGAGGACTGTTTGGATCTTCCAAGAGAAATTATTGGGGGATTTTTTTGAGCAAAACGTCAAGGGCCTGTCGTTAAAAGCATAGACTGTACAATGTGTCGAATGGGACTAATGAGTTAAGAACATAGAGAAAGGGAAAAGAAAAAGGAGAAGGCATCTTTTGGCTGTTGCTTTCCCTTGTTGAACAAATTAAGAGAGAGAGAGAGAGAGTTGGAAACAGCAAAAGAAAGGAGAAGAGGTACATTAACACAGCAAATACCAGGACAAGGCGTTACACCAGGGATGTTACAAATGATATTGGAGGAATGGAGGAAGAATATTATTAAGTCAGTGACATCTTTACTGGCTGAAATATTTGCAAATATGGAAGAGAAAATGAATAAAAAATTGGAAGAATCTGCAGTACAAATGTTTGGAGGAGTTAAACAAATTGGGGAAAAAATGGAGATCCTAGAAAATAAGATGGAAATAACAACCAGAGAAATGAATGAAGATTTGAGTGTGGCATCATCGGAACTAAGAGAGGAAGAAATTTGTCTGAGATCAAGAGTCATTTTGGAACAACCTGGGGAAGGCGTTAAGGAGAGAGCTGTCAAAGTTTTAACAGAATTATGGAATGGGAAGAGGAAGATGAAGGTACAGAAGTGAACAGCGTCCACAGAATTAATACAAAATATGTAAAGATAAAAAATGTTTCAAGAAATATGCCTGTGCACTCTGTCAGGAAGATGACAAGAGATCAAGTTATACAACAAGACTTTAATGCCAATTTAATTCTGCCTAAAGAAATATCTATTAGAAGATCACCTAAGAGAAAAGAATACAAAATCAACTTGTTTGGTTGGGGTAAAATAATAAGTATATCTTTTGTAAAAGATTGAAAACCTTTGATGGACTTTTTGCTGAAAATGGTTAAAAATGACTTGGGTGATTTTTGTTTTTGTTAATTAAAAAGGGTTGAATATGGGGAGAGGGGAAATATGTATGAAATTTTAAAGGGGAAAGGGAGAAAATATGCTTGTTTGTAACTGCTGTAAAGAAAATTGGAAGATGCTTCTTTTTTCTAATGTCTTTTTTTTTTTTCTTTTTTCTTTCCTACAATAAATAAAGTTCAAAATAAATAAAGAACTTTGGAGGTCTTGGGTTTCAGCTGCTGCTGATGAATACCAGGTCAGTCTGTAATAAGGCCTCCCTCACCCATTAAGCAATTGTGGATGAGAAGGCCAACCTGGTGTGAATTACCAAAACCTGGTTGGGTATGGGGGGATCCCCTTTCAGAAATGTGCCCGGGTGGGTTTCAATTGTGGCATCAGCCAAGACTCTGATATATAGGAGATTCTGGTGGCCCTCAGAGGCACTGTTGCACAGATGTGAAACCTTATTTGTGAAATTGGGCTATAAGGATCAGATGGGATAACTGCTTGTGTATTAGACTTGCTGCTGTGCAGCAACCTCTCTGCATGAGCTGTTTGACTCTGGCTAGGCTGTTGGTGGAGTTTCCCAAGCTCATGGTTCTGGAGGATTTGAGCCTTCGCTGGGCCCTAAGAGGCAGTTTAAGAGTACTTGATCCACGTTATTAAAGGTCTAATTCACAGTGTGTGTGTGTGTGTGTGTGTGTGTGGTGGGGGGAGTGTCTCACACCAGATCTGGCTTTGTCTCAGGGCTACGATGATGTGATCTGGAATTAGGGGATGTTGTCATCAATCCTTGTCATGGACAGATCACTCCCTGCTACCTTTGCAGTTTTTCAGGTTGACCCCTGCTGCAAGGAGGAAGAATCTATTCAGTTGGTTTGCCCCAGGCACCTTAGGGACCCAGTGGGTCCTAGAGGGAACTTGGGGTAGTTTCTGAAGCTCTGGTACAGACTTTGCCTGAGGCCTTAGTTGCTGTTTAGAATGGGCAATCAATAGTACCTTGGATCAGATCATGTCTCTGCAACTCTCTATGTAGGTGGATATTGGAGGGCCTCCTGGTTCTCAGAAGAACTTCAGGAGATGAAGTGGCATGAGAGAAGCCTGGAGTAAGTCTGACTGGGCTCAGGTAAGAGCCTATATTAAGGACTACTTTGGGGTTATAAGGGTGATGAAATGTTCCTATTTTTCTGCCCTTATTGCATCTGTATATAGTTGCCCAGCAATCTAGTGACTCAGTCCCTTCTAAGTAAGGAGAAGTTGGGGGGACCCTTGCAGGGCCACTGCAAGTATTATGCCAAGCATGCTAAGTTGCCAGGATTCACTTGGAGCTGACCTTTGACTGTGCTGATCCTATGGAGATGACTGGGGCTCAGTCTTGTTTGGTTATCTGGGCTGATTTTGATCTGGTGATTCCCAAAGAAGTGGACAGTATCTTTGGGATTGTGAGCTCTACTACTTCTGTATTAGACCTGGTTGATCAAGGCCTCTTGAGAAGTGACATGCGGCTATGTTCAAGCAGTGGTGAATGCTTTCTTGCAGAGGGATGTTTCCACTTGCCTTAAAAGAGATGGTAGTCTGCCCCATCCTCAGGAGGCCATCCCTGGACCCAGCAGTAGTAGACAGTTTTCACCCAGCCTCCAATCTTCCTTTTTTGGAGGGAGTTTCCCTTGTGGAGAAGTTGGTAGGCCTGCAGCTCCAAAGGGCTTTGGAGGAAGCAGATTATCTAGAGCTGTTGCAGTCAGGTTTCAAGCCAGGATATAATATTGAAATAGTATTGATCACACTTGTGGATGACCTCTGGCAGGCCTGGGGTGGGGTAGTGTGTTCATCCTGTCCTCCTTGATCTCTTTGAGCTTTCAGTACCATTGATCATGGTATCCTTCTGGACTGGCTGAGAGGGTTGGGTGGCACAGTTCTATGATTCTTCTTCCTCCAAGGTCAGTTCCATATGATGTTGGGAGGGAGGTTCAGCCCTAGGACTCTGGTTTGTGGGGTTCCACAGTGCTCAACTCTCTCCCCGCTTTTATTTAACATCCACATGAAACTGCTAGGTGAGATCATCTGTTGGCACAGGGTTAACTACTCAGTTATACTTTTCTGTCCCGGACCATCCAAATTATGCCATCAAAGTGCTTTCTGTAATGGTATGTGGGAAAGACCTTGGCTGAATGGACCAAGAAATGCTGCCTAGGGAATGATCAGATAAGAGACAGCATAGCCTGCAGCTGGATAGTAGCTGGGGCAAGAGGCTCAGAAGAGACCCTCCCTAGTTTCTAGGGCTGTAAAGGAGATGGTGGGAGAATTGTACTTTCAGACTTGCAAGATTTATGTCAATCTTACTAGGTAGACCAGACAGGAAACATGACTAGAAAAGCTAATTCTACTTTATAGTAAAGCTAAATAACAGAATCTTGCCTGCCCACTATCCAGCTGCACTTTCTCAGTGCCTGGAGGCTATGCGGATAGGGGAAAAAACAGCTTTGGCTCAAACCTGAGAAGACTGAGAGGCTGTGGGTTTTAGGGTCCCCCATATCTAATGACTTTCCATCATTAACTCTGAGTATGGGTCATACTCCCCTAGGCAGAGTTGGTGTCCAATCTGGAGGTTTTCCTGGGCTTTTGACTTCTGTTCAAGAAGTAAGCAGCAGCGATGACCAGGAGGGCCTTTGCACAGTTACATCTTGTGTGCCATTTGCACCTATTCCTAGATTGGCAAGCACTGCTCACAGTCACTCATGCCTTAGTCACCTCCCAATTCAACTATTGCAACACACTTTATATGAGGCTGCCCTTGAAGAGCATTTGGAAGCTTCAGCTAGTCCAAAATGCAGCAGCACATGCAGTATTGGATGTACTATGATACACCCATGTAATATCACTGCTACATGAGTTGCATTGGCTTTCAGTGAACTTCCAGGTACAATTCAAGGTGCTGGTTGTCACCTTTAAAGCTCATCCCACTAGATCTGGCAGAGTGAACATGCTCCATGTCCCATTGGTGAAGCAGTGTGACCTGGTGGGCCCCAGGAACCATGCCTTCTCTGTCACGGAAATTATCTTGTGGAACAGCTTCCTGCTGAGTTATGGACTGCCCTGACCCTATTAGTTTTTTGGAAGACTGTGAAAACCTGGCTCTTCCCCCAGGAACTGGGGCTGGAATATTGATGGAGTTCTGGCATGAGTGTGGCTTTGTTTGATATGTTAATAATGTAATTTTTATGGGCCTCAACTTAGTTTCTTTTGAAATGGTTTTTTATAGTCTAGTTATGTTTTATTTCTGTTCACTGCCAGATTTACTTGAGGTAGATAGCTACATAAATTTGTTAAATAAAATAAAATAAAATAAAATACAGATAAAACATCAGCTTCTTAACCAAGCACTTTGTCTGGATGCTCTGTTACATTATCATAATGAGTCTTGCATATTAGATATTGGTGTTCACATGATACCTTGAACCACATATTAGTCAATCACATTTTACTATCTTCCTGTATGATTATTTTATAGTTCAGTGTGTCATGTTAGTCCAGAAATTGAGTTGAGTAAACCATGGGTTAGTTAATATGGGTAAGCGTATTATACAAGTGCTATAATTAAAAGGTCTGTCTGAAAGGAGCCACTAATGCAAAATGGGATTTGGATAAAAATGTGTATATCTGTTAAGTATTTTGAGTTAGCACTATATCACACACTAATCTATATTACAGAACTACTCAATATTTACTAAGAATTTAAATGAGGCTTCATAAAACATTTGCATGCATTCAAGAAAATGACAATATCTCAAAACATATGGTATAACTTAGTCCTTTCACCTTGAGTACGATGGACTTTGTTAACCTAATAGGGACAAATGGACATGATTAATAGACTCGTGGTTGAAACTTATGGAATCTATAGAGACTGTAGAACTGACTGTGCAAATTTGTCTCATCTTGCTCACTACAGGAAAGAGATGTCTTATGTGCGTTTTATTTTTAATAAAAATAAAAGATAGACTTATTTAGTGTGTTTCATGTTTTTAACAGATTCTTCCTGTCAGGCTAATTCCTCAAAAACATCCAGCTTTCTACAGTTCAACAAAATAATGTTAATAACAGATGAAGAATTTCTGCCATGCCATGCAGGAGAAAAATACTGGGACTTCTATACCAACTGTGAAAATTTTGGATTTTAAACAACATCCTGAAATACATTTTTCCTTCCATGAGAAGTGACATTTTGTGTTTGAATTTTTAAAAATATTATTTTATTAATATTTTAAATTATAAAAATTATAATGAACACCTCCCTTTTAAAATCTGAAAAGAGTGAAACTTTGTGACTATAGCCTGTGGGAGAAAGGAGATTCAGCAATAATGTCAATAAAGATAGTGGAGATGAAATTTCACTCTTTTTCATTTTTGGAAGGACCCAATAATTTATAAGAAAGTAGATATAACTACTTCCCTGTCTCTCTTTTTACATATCTGTCAGCAGATGTAAACTAAGACTTTAAAGCACAGATGGACATTCTTCACATTATGTGACATTCTTCACATGAGCTCCATCATCCAGGTCATCAAGAAAATGTAATTTTAATGTACTGTTCAATGTAATGTATGAATTTTGGCAGGAAAGTTTATTTAAAGGAAAATTAACAAAATATTCAAAGAGAGGAGGTTTATTTTTACATGTGTTAGTTGAATACACTCAATTTCCTCTGTGCATTCATGCGTACAAACTAATAAGATTGATTAGATTTAATTAAGTCATTTTTTTTAAACCTACAATTTAATTTTATCTCAGAAACCTATTAGTAACAGAATAAAACTGTTTCACTTTATTGCTGAATATGAGAAAGTAAAGATAAACATCTTGATTCATATCTGCAGTAGTTAGCTGTTGCCTAAGCTGGAAAAAAAGTTGGTTGCGTTGTTTTATAATGGAGATCCTTATATGTTAGCAATGATGCCAGCTGTAATTTTTAGCATTGTGGCTTGTGAAACAGTTACCTGAATACTGGGCACATTTTTGAAACTCAAAAGTGCACAATTTTGAAGCTATTTATCTTCACACCAGGACAGTCCTGCTGGACATAAAATTACCTGCTTGCTATTTAACACACTCATGATTAAGGGCAATAGAATTAATATTTAAGAAGGGAAAACCCTGTGGGAAGAATTATGATCCATTCACCCAATAATTGAATTATACTGTCTACTTGAGATAATGGAATGTATTTTCCAATAGCTGTTTTTAAGTCCACAAATGGATGCTAATTATCAGTTCTTTGTTCAAAATCACCTATGAACATTTACCAAGCAGAACAAACTTTTTTTCCAGATAGAATAACCTCCTTGAACTAAGTATAGCATCAGCTTTATTCTATGTATCAGCCTCTGAAAGGACTGCACATGTCTTACATTTGCTTTTTTCCCTAGAATATCTGTAGCACTGCAAATGTCCTTTCCTTGGATTAAACAAAACATTAAAGCTGTTAAATGGAGATATTTGTGATCTCCAGCTTGTAAAGAAGTCAAGGAAGTGCTGCAGACTATTTCATAGCAGTCTTTCAACAGCTTGCTGTGAGGGATCCTAAAATAGTGGTACTGAAGTGATTGATTATTGGCTTAGGCAACAGGATAATATCAGATATTACCACAGGGCTAAAGGAAATAAAACTTTAGAAAGGAGTTATGTTTTGTGCTGACACTGTTGGAAACAACTCTAATTCAAATGTCAAAATTGTCATGAAATTAAAAAGTTACATTAGGATGAGGAGTAATATATTTTAAACAAGGCTAATTGAGTCCCGTTTGTCCTTTCAGCCCTGTTATGTTGTAATTGTGTTTTTCCTTTGTTACAAGAAGCATAATGGAAAGATGTGTTGACAATGCAGCATTAGTTCATATTCAAGTTTTATGTGCAGGAATGCCTGTTAAATGTATGAAGGATTTATTTTGGATTTATTTCACTGTTTACTTGACTAATTGTTTAACCTGTTTTATTTGTAAAACTCAAAACATTTAATAAATGAATAACATCAGCAATCAGGCTTTGTAGCAGCATTTTATATTAGGTTTCTTATAGATGAACATAATGTCAAGATCGAGAGTGATAAGTAGGAAGTAGGAAACTGACTAGATATTAGAAGTGGGAGAGACCATTTGTAAATCCCTATTTCATCTGTATTTGGTCTTACTAAAGTATAAATTCTAGGTTTATTATCTTTCTTTGACAGCAAACATTGTAAAACTTTGTGCATATGTAACAGCACAGAATTGCCTAGCGTAGTGACTGCTGTTTTCCTTAGGGATAAAATTCAAGGGCAAAGTCCAAGATACATGTGGCTGTTCATTCATCTTCTGCATTAATTCTAGAAACAATACTAGAAAGACAGAATGAAATTAAAAAGTACAATTTTCTAAAAAGGCAATGGAAATAGATATGTATTCATTATTGAAACAAAGAATTTATTCCATGTTTACATGAAAAACAAACAAGTAACAAACAGAATTCAGTTTGTTATACTTTGAATTTGAGCAATGGTTGAGATAGCAAAAAGGAATTAGCACAGCAAAAAGGTTCTGATTAATGTCTTGGAAACTCAACTCCTGTTAAAGCAACAGGTTGGATTTGGGGCCTTCTTGGACCAGGATGTCCAGCGTCCTCTACAAGGGGTTGTATTTGGTGACATGTTGGTGCAGAATGCGGCAGCTAGATTACTGGCAGGAGTACCCCAATTCCTAAGTTGCCAACATTACT
Source organism: Python bivittatus (assembly GCF_059951505.1). NCBI lineage: Eukaryota > Metazoa > Chordata > Lepidosauria > Squamata > Pythonidae > Python > Python bivittatus. The sequence continues at coordinate 5,117,553 of NW_028277112.1, forward strand.
TACCGGTATGCTTCTATACCCAATTCAAAGTGCTACTCGTAATTTTTAAAGCCCTTTGCTTTAAATTGCACATTGCACCAGGATATAATAATAATAATAAAAAAAATTATTACAGTCATAGACCAATACAACTAAAAATGCACATAACATGTCTACTTAAATATCTTAAATATAATGATGTCAAGTAAAATCTATATCATAAGTATAATTTGGCCACCTAAATGTTATTTATACATGAAGTCAAACAGCCTATCCTGTAATGTTATTTATTACACTACATGATTATTACTCCTTAAATTATAATATCCTACCATTATTAATCGTTAGCTAAAATAAGGTGATGATAAAATGATAATATCTAAAATTGAAATGTGTTGGTGATATTTCTGTCTGTTTTTTCATGATCACCTACTTAGTCCACCCGTACCAAATCGATTCCACTCAGCAAGGCCCCCTGACTCTCAAAGTAGTATTTTCAGGTCTCTTTGGGAACTGTTAATGCAAACTAAAATACTAGTTGGCTATAATCCATTACTGCAAAACCTTTCAGCAGCTTCCTATCCGATGTTGACATCTTTATTGCTGCCGTGCAGAACCTGGCTACCTGCGCTGTAACATAAGGCCGGTCATCCATGAGAAGCATTTGAAGATAATCTGATTCTTGACGGCCAGGCTGCTTGCTGATCAGGGGTGTGAGCAATTTACTCCGTGGGACTTGGTAAAAGATACAGCGGAGGAGAACATGGCCCATGTCTTCTACTTCCTTGGCATCACAAGGGCAAAGTCTTGCAGCTAATGGAATTTTTTTGTATTTGCCATCCAGCACCGCTGAAGGAAGAACATGGCAACGGGCTAGAGAGAATGCTTTCTGCTGACTGGGGAGCTCAAGTTGCGCTAGATATCTGGCAGCAGTGACTGTATACTTGCTACATGGCGGGGACAAAAAGGATGGAACCTTCCCTAAATCTGCTTGACGTTCAATATCTTCTGTCCTTTGCTTTATGGCCATTCTTGCTTGCTCATAATCCATTGCTAGAATCCCAGCCGAAGAATAGCCTAACTTAGAGAGGTTGAGCTTGATATCCTTTTTCCACAAGGATTGAAATGTATCTTGAAGGATAAGTGGAGCTAGGCCCTGCGGGTAGTGCTTTATTTTTAGCCAAAAATTCAGCGAAGCTAGGCGCACTGCACCAGGATATATCAAGCAATGCCTTGCCAGGAGAGAATCTGCCTATCCAGTCCAGTTCCTAGGGACGGCCTCTTGAGGGTCTCTCATTGTGTGGCTCATGGGGTGACAAATAGGCAACAGGCCTTCTCAGTAGTGGCCCCCACTGTTTGGGACACTCTTCCCCTGGAAGTATGAATGGCCCAAACCTTGCTCACTTTTTACAAACAAAACATCTTGTTCCAGCATGTTTTTGGCTGTTTCTTGTTCTTAGTGCCTTGTTATGTTATGTGTTTTATTTCTATTCTTTCTTGCGAGAGAAAATATCCATCGTACATTCTTTCTAACGTGAGACAGGGCTGGGAGGCAAGGGAAGTTCTGACAGATGGTTAGAGTGGTGGGATTAGCCATCTGTCAGAATCTGATTTCTGAGGAGGGTGGATCCAGAGATAAGGAAATTAAAAAATGTGGGTGAGTAGAGATACTAATATCAGTGTTAGTCTGACCCCGGAGAAGGCATTTTATAGCCTGATGTCACAACTGAGAACTTATTTTGTATTTCTCAAAGACTGTCTCTCCTTTTTGTCTATGTACAGAAAACCCCGGGTTAAGGGTTCTCTGACCCTGCATAAACACACTTTCCCCTATTAGACTTATAGCAACAACTTGCTGTTAAGAACATTGTTGTTTCTGATGTAACATCTTTGAACTGGCTCCCTCAAATCCCACAAGAACAGTTTTCCCCATCTTTGCCTGAGTCTTGCATTCTTTTCCTTTTTTAAAAGTTGTAAATTTAGCAAAAATAAGAACTTAACTCTCTAAACACTGCACATACTATTTACAGATAGGACTCATGTAACAATAACACAGAACATCTTCATGATTACAACACAGAGAAAAAGGATATCACAAATTCCTCTTTTTACAACTGACGGCATTTGCCTGTGAAGTCTTGTTCTTTATTAGAAATAAACAGAAACTTCAGCTTTGCAAAATGTGTTTTTGCAATGCTGGAAATTTTACAATGAGCAATGGATGGAACTGTATACAACCAAGCTGACTAAATACAAATAACAGCTTCCCATGAGACAGGCTAAAGTTGGTATGAAAGAGATTACAAATCCTTTATTTAAAGTCCCTACCCATTACTAAAAATGCCTGATTCCATTTTTTAAAAGTTCCACACCGTCCTGTTGTAATTTAGTTAGAAGTCATAGAATCATAGAGCTGAAAGGGATCTTGGGATTTTCTGCCCAGGACAGGAATCCTCAGACCATCCTAGATAAATGGCTGCCTAATCTTTTCTTGGAAATCTCCAGTGATGGAGCAACCCCGGCTCCAGGAATAGGCCGTTCTACTTTTTAATAGCTCTCAAGGTTAGGAAATTAGCTGCATTTCTCTCTGTAAAGCTTCCACCCATTGCTTCTTGTTGGGCACTGCAGGGAATAAATCCACATCCTTTTCCTTGTGACAGCCCTTAAACATTGGAAGACTGCTATCATGTCTCCCCTTAGTTTTCTCTTCTTTCAGTTAAACACACCCAGTTCTTTTAACTATTCTTCGTAAGATTTAGCCTCTGAGCTGCTCACTATCTTTGTTGCTCTTCTCTATAGTTCCTCAGCATCCTTCTTGTATTGTTGTAATCAAAACTGGACACAATATTCCAGTTGCAGTCCTACCAGTGAAACTTAGAGCAGAAATATAACTTCCCATGATCCCAACGTTATGCTTCTGTTGATGCAACTTAAGATTGTATTGGCTCTTTTGGCAGTTGCAGCACATTGCTGGATCATCCTTCTCACAAGTATGACCACTGAGCCATGTAATACCTATCTTGTACTTGTACATCAGATTTTTCCTACCTAATTACAGGACCTATATTTCTCACTGCTGAACTGCATTTTGTTGGGAAAGGCCCAGTGTTCAAGTCTATCGAGATCCTTTTGAACTTGAGCCTTTCTTCTGAGGTGTTAAAAATCCTCCAACTTTGGGTTGTCTGCAAATTTGCTGACCATCCCTTCTATTCCCTCGCCTAAGTTGTTTATAAAAATGTTGAAGAGCACTATAATGGTATGTGGGAGTGACCGTGGGAAACAGGGGGAACAGCCAGAGCCAGGGGAAAGGTTGGATAAGAGGCAGCTTAGTCCACAGCAGGAATGTGGGCATGGCAAATGTCTCAGAAGGGACCCTCCCTAGTTTCTTGGGCTGTAAAGGCAACAGGAAAGAAATGCAAGATTCTGTTAATGTAACAACCTTACAATAAAGTAGAATTAGTTCATCTGGGTGTGCTTCCTGTCTGGACTACCTCACAAGGCTGACAAGCATTGGGCCCAGAACAGAACCCTCAGGTACTTCACTGCTTACCTCTCTCCATATAGACATGGATACATAAGGACACATGTTAGGTATGGTGATTCAGCCAACTGTGAACTGTGGTAGGAGACCATCCATCTCACAGTGTTCCATTTTATCAAGAAGGTGGCTATGGTCAATTTAATCAAATGCCTTATTGAAGTCTAGGTACACTGCATTCACAGCATTCCCTTGCTCTACTAATCTAGTCTCTTTGTCAAAAAACAAAACAAAAAAAACAGTAAGCTTAGTCTGGCTCAACCTATTTTTAACAAATCCATGCTGGCTTCTTGTAATCAGCTGGTTCTTTTCTAAACACTTGCAAACCCACTGCTTGATCTTTTCTAGGATTTTCCCAGGCATTGATGTCAAACAAGCTGACTGGTCTATACTTTCCTGGTTCCACTTTCCCCCTTTTTTTTAAAGATTGGAACAACATTAGCTTTTCTTCAAATTCTGGCACCTCTCCTGTACTCTATGAGTTCTCAAAGATTATACCTAGTGGTTCTGAAATCACATCCACCAATTCCTTTAGCACCCTGGGATGTAATCCATCAGGTTCCAATGACATGAATTCATTAAAAATAGCTAGGTGTTACTCTCACCACTTTTGGCTTCTGTCCCCCATGGTACATCTTCTGACAAGTTGGACCACGTTTTCCTTTTGTGAAAAGACAGATGGAAGATAGAAATGAAGCAGTTCAACCTTCTCCCTGTGGTCTGTCACCCCCTTGCCATGTTTTCCAACCAATGGACTGACTTTTCTTTTATTCTGCTCATACCCAAATAAGCCTTTGTCTTTTTGTTATTTTTATGTTCATTGCAATGCTCAGCTCTTCCTGACCCCATCCTTACAGATTTGGGCCATTTCCTTAGATTGGGCTTTTGTCATATGCCTCTTTTTCTATTTTTTAAAACTTGTTTTTGTTTGTCAGGTCATCAGAGAGCTCTTTATGCATCCACACTGGTTGCATCATTTGTCTCAACCTTTTTCTTTCTATTTGGTATTGTTTGTGTTTAATTATCTTATTTTTCTAAATTTCTCAACCCTCCTGAACTGTTTTCTCTCCAGGACTTCCACCTATGGAATCCTTCCTACTTTTCCCCTTAGCTTACTGAAATCAGCTTTCTTGAAATCTAGAACACTAACCTGACTACCTTCAGTTCTTCCTGCCTGCAGTATGAATTGGAATATGAATTCTAGGATCACATGATCACTATTTCCCAAGGTTCCTGCAACTTCCACTCCTCAACCATTTATTCCCTGTTAGTAAGTATTAAACCCAGTGTAGATGATCCCCTAGTTCCCTCCTCCACTCACTGGACAATAAAGTTGTCTGCAAGGCACATCAAGAACCCGTTGGATCTCCCACATGCTGCAGAGTTCAACCTCCAGTTGATTTCAAGGTAATGAAAACCCCCATTACCTTAGTGGTGTGCTTCCTGAACCTCCCCTGGCTATCTGATTTGCAAAGATTTCATCTCTATCTTCCACTTACTTTGGTGGCCTGTAGTACATGCCTACAACAGTATCATCATTGTTTCTTTTTCTCTTAATATTCGCTCACATGCTTTTGGCAGGGTTTTTATCCTTTGGCAATTCTTTATGTATAATGCAACCCCCCTCCCCTTTTGTTGAGGTCTTCCCATATTGTTTCAGTTTCATACGTTTATTTGCAACCATAGGTTTTAGCAAAATCCCTCCCATATTGTATTACAATCTTGAGTTCCATCCCACCAGGTTTCTATAATACCATCAATGTCATATTTGTCATCTCCCCTTTCTCCCTGTTTGTTCCCCAGACTCTAAGCATGGGTGACAGGCATCTGAGCCCTTTAGTACTGCCCTCCTTAGGTTTGCCTGCTGGTTTTCCTGGTGTATTCTCTCTTTGCTATGCAGTTTACTACCTTTAGGCTTATGCTTTGAGTGTGGTTCTGGGTATTACTCTCCCTCTCAAGTTGGCCTGACCAAGATTTTTTTTTTTCCAGACACAGGCTTACAACTCTTGTGAGTCCATCTTTTACCAAAAGTCCTTCCTGTAGATACTGTAAACCATGTTCCAGGAATCCAAAGTCTTCTCAATGACACCATTTCTTGAGCCAGCAGTTCAAATCCAGAATCTCCTGTTCCTTTATTGGGCTATGACTTTCAGTTGGAAGCATGGACATAAACAATACCTGTGCTCCAAACCCTTGTGCCTTTCTGCCTAGCTCCTCATAGTCCTTCAATATTCTTTCCAGGTTCTTTCTGGAAGTATCATTTGTTCCAACATGAAACAGAAGAAAAGGATAGTGGTCAGTAGATCTGCTTCGTCAAGTCAGCCTCTCTGTCACATCACAGACCTTTGTACCTGGGCAACAACGCATTTCCTCTTAGCAACAAGTCACCCATCACCACCACATGCCTTTTCCTCTTTGGGGCAGCTGTTGGATTCCTCACCATTGAGGAAGCCCAAGCTTCTCTCCTTCCTGTTCCTGGAATGCTGGGCAAAAACTCTTCTCCAGAAATGCATGAGTTACCCTCTAGGGGAGGTCTTGAATTTGATTATGCAGCTCCAGTGATGGACTGCCCCTTGGTTCTCAGTCCTCTAGTTACATGCTACCAGGCCAGAAGCCATCATCTTCCTTGATGAGTCTCAGTATTGCCAGACATACCTTCAGACTCTCCAGCAACACAATGAGTTTGCACTTGGTGCACGTGTTGTTGGAATTCTCCTCAGGCAGGAATAGAAACATGGCACATGCCTTGGAGGTCACCAAAGAACGTGCCTCCTTGTCTATGCCTATAAGTCTTCAGAAGATTGTGCAATTCCAAATAGTTCCTTCCTTTGTATATTTCCTTCTCTAGGCTCTCCATAAAAAAAGGGAGGGGGAATTAATTGATTTGTTAAGTTCTGGCACCTAACAATGTGCAATCTGCTAGTTTGAGCTGATAAGAAGTCCAGCTTCTCTGCTGCTCACGGTGACCTTCTGCTCACTTCCCAGAATACCTTACAATTATGCAAATTATTTTGATAAGTTGGATGTGACAGCCATTGACCTCCAAGGAGTTACTCTCAGGTGGCTGAATACAGGAGGGCAGTCTCTCTGGTCCTTGGTAATTTTCCAGCTCCCCAAGGGTATGTTAAAATGTCAGAACTGTTACAAAACTGAAGTTTTTCATTTCATTTTTATTCTTTCCAACGCAAATGGAAAAAGATTCTGTGAAGAAACTTGGGACTCTCCCAAATCTGTGGACAGCTTTCTGAAAACTGAACAGAACTAGACCAAATCTGGTGTAGAGAGAAAAACTGACAAAAGAAAGATGGAGTTGAAAAAATGGGCTGCATTCAGCCCAGGCCTGGCAGAAAAGAAAACCCAGCAAGATCTCTTACTCATGGGAGGGGCAAGTAGGCAGCTGTCAGAAAGTGGCTGACTTCTCCATTCTAAGCCACCTTCCACTTCCCTCCAGCTCGTGCGACCAGGGCACCGCTATTTTGTAGGGGCTGGAAATATTCCACAAGTCAGGTTCTGCAGGCTTTCCTTAACTCGTTTAGGGGCAAAAAGGCGTGACGGGGATGAGGCTGAGAACGACCTCGCCCTCCAGGACACGGATATATTCAGGTCACCTCAATCGCGAGTGGGGCGCTTGACTGGAGGTGCTTTGGCGCCGAGGCTGCAAGGCTCTGTACGCCAGCTGTACTGCGGGATGGGATGGGATGGGATGGGATGGGATGGGATGGGATGGGGGGGGGGCTGAGCAATTGCCGAAGAAGCGAACCCAACCGGGAAGGTCTGCGCGTTGGGACGAGAGGACCGCCGGCTGCGGAAGACGGACCTTCTCCCTGCCTCCGAAGCAAAAACAGAAAAGAGGCGAAGGTGGCGCACCAGATCCGGCAGCTCGCAGGTGCGCTTGCGGGCAAAACCCCGCGCGCGCTTCTTCCAGGCCCGGGACGGTCTGGAGAAAGTGCCGCCGGCGCCGCCGCTTTGGTTTCTGAACTGAGGCGGCGAAAGCTGCGCTCCTCCCTTTTTGGTGTGGAGGAGCTGCCGCCGCACCTCCTTCGCCCACGTCACGGGAGCTTCACTCGCAGCTGCAGCTGTTTCTTCGCGCTTCCTTCCTCAGAGGCACCAACGCGGGCGAAGAGGCAGGAGGGGAACGCACGACCCGAGGAACGGCCACGTGCGCGCGCGGCCCGGCCAGGTGGAGGCAGCTTCCCCCCCCCCCCACCGGTCGGACCGCGGCGAAGTAGGAACCCGCGTCTCCCCGCGCCATGGCGCTCTGCTAAGTAGAGCTCACTTTTCAAAGCGGCAAGTAACTTTCCGCCTGCCTGTCTTCGCCCCGCGGGAACTCAGGGAGACGGGGGTACCCCTTAACTTGAGAAATCGAGCCTGGCCAGCCTTGAGCGTCTGCTTGGGAATATTATCCTCTGGACGGTAATGTAAATACCCTCCACCCTCTTCTCCCCCACCTCAGTTTGGAACTGGCTTGGCTTTGCTCTCCAGAACCCGGTTTCGGAAACTGTCAGGCAGCTCGTAGATGCTTCCTGTGATTGCAGAGGATGTGACTGACTATTTCCCGAACTTAATTTTAGCACGGCTGTATAACTTTTGCATCACTCTGCCTTGCACAATGCAAGATACCTAGTTTGGTAAAAAGGTTTCGTTTCTGGGAGGCTGGCCCTAAGAGGTTGGCTGCTGGAATAGCCCACTGGAGAAACACTTGTCTCTTCTCCTTTGGTTGTTGAAGGCGGTGCCCAGAGAATAACTTTACTTGATGATTGTCTGTACCAATTTTGACAGCAGGCTAAGTTATTAGCCATGGTTACCAACTACTATGGATAAGCCAGCATTTTAGCATAGCGTGTGGTTCACATTCAACAGTCCTCTGGTTTATTAATGTTAGCTTAGCTTGGTATGTAAATATAGCCCTTATGATTCCTCAGCATGTTGCATGAACATGCCTGTTCTCATGTAGTTGTCTCTTATGCAGTGGTAACTACCCTGAAGGACGTTTCCATATTGGTTTCTTCTGAGTATAAGTTTTGTCCTCAGAAAGAATCACTTAAGGAAGTTATCCAGGGTGCAGTCATATCCAGGCTGCTGACAAAGGTACCAAACCTGGTCTGCAAAAATCCAGTTAACTACTAGAGGATAGTAAAGTGTTGAGGGTTTTCAGTATCTCTTTGCTTCATCTAGTGATTGCCTCGATTTTTGCTGCATAGATATGATTGCCTTGGTGCTGACCTGTTGTCTGTCTACATAAGGAGCATGGGCATAATTTTCTGTGTGCAGTGCCAGGACAATACATGTGCCCAATTATCTAAAATCATTCATTTATTATTAATCATATGAATATTAGTGAAGTATTAATAATTTGCCGAGTTCTGGATTCCATGGATTAGAATAGGGTCAGAAGAGGGTGATGAGGAAGATGAAGGGGCTAGAAACTAAGTCTTATGCTGAGAGGGTGAAAGCTGTGCATATTTAGCCTTCGGTAGGTTATTAGGAGAATATGATGGTGCTCTACAAATCCTGAAATGATGTTTTATTGAAGAAGATCAGGATCTCCTCTCTGCAGGATATGGAATAATGGATTTAAGTTACAGGAAAGCACTTATATGTACTTATATTTTGTAGAGAATAAAAGGGTGGGTCTTAAGGTATATATAACATGAACAATGATATTGATAAATCTATGGAATATTTTATTTCAGATATCCTAGCTGCTACTAAATATTATTAAGTTTGGCTTTGGAAGCTGAGCTTTTTTCTGGATGAACTACCCAATTTTCTCTAACAGTGCTTTGTTAGATAGAAAGTAAAAGGATAAAATTAACTAATAGAATTTCAGTGCTTAGAGCCACATATGCTGAGAACCCAGTCAGGGACTCTTCAAAGGTCTTGAACATATCTGCACAGCCTTAGAATTAAGGTCCGGTACATCTGGATGATACCAAATTAAGAAAGGCTGCTGTAATGATGTGCCCACTGTGGCTGTGCAGTGCTTCAAAAATAATTTGGAAAAGATGCTTTGGAACTTGTGTGAGGATGAGCACAGGCTCTGCCTGAAACTTTTGAAGACAGGTGCAGTTTTTCCTAGAATTGCTTGTCTGCCCTTTGTACCTGCTATATGATTCTGTGCTCACTCTCAGGCGTTTCTCAGAGAGGAAAAGTGACATATTGGGCTTGGTTATTATGAATGTAAGTTTGATTCTGAGAACAGTTGGGTAAAGCTAAAAATTAACTAGACACTGTAAGAGGAGAGCTGTGTTAGTCTTCTGTTGCAAAAATTGGAAGCACCTTTTCCAACTAACAACATTTATTAAAAGGCATAAGCTTTGGTGAGCTGCAGCTCGCTTCATCAGATGTGTAGTGTGGCTAGACTGATGTGGGTTTTTAATTGGGACGAGGTGGGGAGGGCAAAGGTTGGAAGACAGGTTGGCTGTGCAGGTTACATGTGAGACAGATTACAAGTATCTTATCAATTAACATTGTGTTTGTTGAGACTTTCTAAGATTGGCTGAAACTTTTGATGTATATGAGTTCAACAATTTCATGTTCAATGGTGTTGTTAAAACCCCATTTCCCCAAAACAGTCAATAGATAACCTAGGCAGTTTTTAGATTTTCAAAGGAGATACTCGGAAGACAAATATTTGGGAGATGAGATTAAACAACTAAAATGATGCATTAGTGCAGAATGGTATATGAGCTAACTGCTTTCACTTTCAAACTGTCTAATTCTCAAAAACAGGAACCTCCATATAAATGTGTGGCCTGGGATGTATTAAAAGGGAAACCATAGCATGATCCTATCTGACATTAGATCAAAGGTCATTTAGAGCTATAAATCTAAATTGCTGGCTTGTCCTGGTTTATAAGAATATTGATACTAGCATAGCTTTCAACAAAATCTACAGCAAGCAATCAATTCAAAATAATGAAGGCAACTAGATAATACAGTGGTACCTCTAGTTATGAACGCCCCTCCTTACGAATTTTTCGAGATACGACTAGCTCCGGCCCCAAAAATTTACCTCTACTTGCGAACTCTACCTCAAGTTACGAACCGGATCCGCGGCCATTTTCCCTGCTGCCACGCGGTTGCGGCTTCCTGTGGGCGAGATCACGGTAGCAAGGAGACGTTCGGTGAGGCTTGTGGTGTGTTTTATGGCGTTTGGAAGGTTTTTGGTGTGCTTGTCAGCATGGCTTCAAAGAAAATGCAGAGCAGGCTGGCAACTGACTTTAGACAGGTTTTTCCCCAGAACTGAGCCTGCAGCTAAGAGGCAAAGAAAAGAGGAAACCCCTGAAGGAGATCTCCCCGATGTCCCTTTGGAGGGGGACTCTCCCTCCAAACAATAACTGCCTCCCCACCCCATTCTCCCTCTTCATACTGTGCTGTACTGTACTTTTTTTCATGTTTTTGAGGTTTAAAAATAAAATGCATATGTTTCAGAACTGTTTAGCCGTATTTACATTGAACCTTATGGGGGAAATTTACCTCGGGGTGCGACCAAATTTGGAGGGTGGATTAGCCGTGTGTACATTGAACCTTATGGGGAAATTTGCCTCGTGGTGCGACCAAATTCGGAGGGCGGAACGGATTAACCGTATTTACATTGAACCTTATGGGAAACTTTACCTCGACTTGAGACCAACTCGAGTTGCAACCAGAGTCACGGAACGGATTAAGTTTGTAACTAGAGGTACCACTGTACAAATCTTTACACAATAACATTATAAAAACATTACAATCTAATAAAATACAATGAAATTAGTCACCAAACCAAATTAAACAAGAAATCCATGCTTCACTAAAATTACTAAGAAAATAATGCAATGATATAAAGAATTTATAAACAATAAAATATCAATTTATTACCTGCTTAGTTAAGGATAAATTTTTTATAGTATTGCCCTGGCCATGGTAAGCTGCTTTGGCTGAAATAGATATATTCTTAAATACATTGAAATCAGTTGTCAGAAAAGTATTTGGGAGTTGGTGCCGTTGCCTAGAGGATATGTTTGTATGATAGAGCTTGTTTCATAATCCCTTCATTCAGACCTCAAGCCAGAACTGTAAAGATGTGCATGATGGCCAAATCCAGGTTCCAGGTTTATTGTTATCAAACGTGAGCTTTTATGCCTGTTCCTGTCTTATATAATTGATTTCTTTAGGAGTAATATATGGGAGTCAAGGATCAGATGTAATACGTTTCACAAAAGAGAAGGGGGAGCAGATGGCTGTCTGCCTCAGCATGCTGATCATTCACAGTGAGCTGGATAAGACAGCAATTCTGGTTTAATGTTATTCTTTTAACCACTGCCTGAATATATACATTGTGATAAGCCACAATGTGGTTTGCTTGATTTTGGCTTAGTGTGATGTATGAACCCATTCATTCTTATTTGCAAACTGTAGTTCATGGCTTGGTAGGATGTGAAACAGGCCAGTTGTGAACAGTCACTGACACAGAAGTTCAGCAAGGGAAGTTTAATGATTTTCAGTTTCCTTTAAAATTGCTCTTATGTTGTTCATAATATAGTTATTAAGCATGGTTAAATAGGAAGCGTTTTGGGTTTGAAAATCATAGATTTAGTAAGTAGCCTTTGTCTACTAAGAGTAGTTGCAATCTATAATATAGAAGGAGTTCTTGTAGAAATAGACAAGATTATATTTGTGGTATTCACATTGTCACTGTGGATATCACAAATGATATGATTATGTGCTATCAAGTCATTGTTGACTCTTAGTGTCCACATAGCTTTTCTTCATGATGATCTGTCCCTAACCTGGTCTTTCAGATTTTACAATGGTGCACCCATCACCCTGTAACAATCTCCCCACCTTGCTGCTGTTCATCCTCTTCTCTTTCCTTCTACCTTTCCCAGCATTACAGCCTTCTCCAGAGAGCTGGGTCTTCCCATACTGTGTCCAAAAGTAGGATAATTTGAGCCTGGTCATTTGTACCTTAAATGAGAGCTCCGAGTTGATTTGTTCAATGATCTATTGGTTTGTTTTCTTTTTGTCCATTATATTCTCAGGAGTCTTTTTCAATGCCAAAGTTCAACAGTGTCAATACTCTTTCTGTCCTGCTTCTTCAAAGTCCAGCTTTCACTTCCATGGAGTGTCACAAGGAATACAATTACTTCCACAGTTCTGATCTTTGTAGATACAGACACATCACAGCATCTGAATGTCTTTTCTAAGGCCTTCATGACTGCTCTACCAACTTCTATTTGATTGCTTGTTTCTTTACTGTTAATGGTTGACTCTAAAAGGCAAAAGTTATTCACCACTTCAGTGTGTTCATTGTCAGTTCTAAAGCTGGTTGCTCTACCTGTTGTCATTAGTTTGGTCTTCTTTATATTTAATTTTAGTCCCATTTTTTTCACTATGCTTCTTGATTTTTATTACCAGAGCTTGCAGATCCTTTGCATTTTTGGCTACCAGGGTAGCTTGATCAGCATAGTGTAGGTTATTGATGTTTCTTCCTTCAATTTTAAAACCACACTAATCTTCCACCCAGCTTCCCTTAATATATATTCAGCATATAGGCTGAATAAATAAGGGGAGAATATGCAGCCTTGTCTCACTCCTTTGCCAACCTGTAGCCAACCTGTAGCCATCTGTTTCGCCATGTTCTGTCCACATTGTGGCTTACTGGCCTGTATTTAGGTTCATTTAGGACAATGAGATGTTCTAAGATTCCCATTTTTCTAAGTGCATTCCACAGCTTGACGTGATTGACACAATCAAAGGCCTTTCTATAATCAGTGAAGCCCATACTGACTACTTTTTGGCCTTATGCAGTGTGCATCAGCAATAATGTCTCATATACTAAGCTTGTTCTAATCTAAAGCTAGCTTGAACATCTGGCATCTCTTTTTTCATGTAGGGCTCTAGTTTGCATTAGATGATCCTAAGGATTATTTTGCTAGCATGTGAAACTAAGGGTATTGTACGATAGTTTGTACAGTATCCTTTTTTGGTATTGAAATGTTGATTGATCTCTTCCAATGTACTGGGTACTATTTTATTCTCCAGATTTGTTGGCATAGCTTGGTTAGAATTTTTACTGATTCTTCTGTTGCTTGCCATATTTCTGTGAGTCTTCCATCAGTTCCTGTAGCCTTCTGACTTGGTAATGACTTGAGTGCTGATCTAACTTCATCTTCAAGTACTAGAGGTTCTTCTAAGTAGAGAATATCTTCTATCTTTGATGTTGACATCTCTACTGTACAGTATTTCAGTTTATTTCTTCCATCTTTGTTTGATTTCCTTTGAATCAGTTACTATCTGTCCATTGGCATCCTTTAGCATACCTATTTGAGGTTGGAACCTCCTTTTGAGTTCACATCTTTTGAAAGACTTTCCTTGTGTTTCCATGTCTGTTTCCATCTTCAATGTCTTTACAGATATTGTTGTAGTCCTGCTTCTTGTCTCTTCTAACACTGAAACTCTTTGTTAAACTGAAACTCTTCATTAAATTTCTTCCTAAGATTTTTGTCACTCTTGGCTTTGGCTTCTCTACTCTTCTTTGCAATTTTGATGGCTTGTTCTGACATCCAGTTTGCTTTCTTCTGTTTCCTTGGCAGTCTCTTTTCACATTCACCCTTAATGGCTTCTTTACATTCATTCTGCAGTTCCTCTGGTTCTCTATCAATGAGGTTCAGGACTTCAGAGTGATTCCTGATGTCCTCCTTGAAAGTGTTGGGTGTATGCTCAGGATCATATCATGGAAAATGGTTGGCTTTCTTCTTCTTTGGCTTAACTTGGAACTTGTTCATGAGCAGTTTGTGATCTGTTCCATAGTCAGCACCTTCCCATGTCTTTGAAAGTATAACTGAGCTCCTCTTTCTTTTAGAAATAAAATTGTCAGTCACAAATGGTATACTGTATACATAATTTTACATTTAAGTTTTTTTCCAACATAGATTTTCACATGCAGATTTCCTAATAAATTGGGCCTATTTAAAGACAAAAGTTTCTTTTAAGTGTCATGTGGCATCTAAGGATTTAAGACTGATTACTTAATCATAATTAGTTCCATTAATTATTCCTTGGCTTTTAAAGCTGCAACAATTAATTGTAACTGATCACTTAAAAAGGGTGCACAGACATTTGCTAGAACAATTTTCTTACTGTTCTTGGTGTGCATGAAATTGCAAATTGTAGCCTCACTCTAAGAACACTCTTCTGATGATGGACTTGAAATCATGATGGAGTATTAGCTAGATACTGACAAAATACTTGCAGTATTAATTATTTTATTAACTGCCACCCAACTTAATTAAAAAAATATTTCATTTTCTCCCACTTCTCATTTTTTCTTTTCAAATGGCCTGTATGAGAACATAGAGCTCTTTTACTGGCTAATCTAGTTGAAGACTTTCTATTCAACTAAGTCTACACATCATGCTAAAACATGGTTTGTCTTAATTAGAGTTAGTTGAGCAAGCCATAGCAGCCTTTCTCACACATAAATTAAATAAATAAATAAATAAATAATAAAATTCACAACATGTTAGGCTACAATATGCTTGGCTAGCTTGTAGCTTAATACGTTGTTCAAATCCAGCCAAAATATTGACCCCTTTGGGCCCATTCACATCAAGTGAGTTAAAGTGCTATTCACCTATCCCTGAGCAGGCACAAAACAGTGCCAGCATAAAATTTGCTGATCCCATTGCCAGTCCCTATTCTGCCTTATTTACATCTGTTCCATGTCACTGCTGAATGGCATTGTCCTGATCTGTGAACAGTGAATACTCAAGGTGATTGGTTTTCTCTGCTGGCTTTGCCATCCCTGTCAATAGATCTCCAGCCAACAGGAAAGTATCTACCAATGAGAAATGCAGCATAATGGTGTAGGTCTGACTTAGGGAATATATCTGGCTTCTTTAGGCAGATTTATCTGCTCTTCCTTCTATAACCAACCTGGCATAGTTATTTGTGGGATATTTGAAGGACCACCTTCTCCCAAGGGTATCTGCCCATGCTACATGCTCTGCAGGGAGGACACACTTCAGGTCCCTTCTCTGAAACGATGTCACCTTGTGGGACCCAGGAGGTGTGCTTTCTTGGTGGCAGCCCTGCTCTTTGGAATGATCTGGCTCCCCTGCCCCACCCCAATGTACAGCTGGCCCCAATCCTGCAGGCCTTTTGAAAGCCAGTAAAGGCCTGGCTCTTTTCCAGGTTGCTTGCCTCAGCAAAAATGGCTATATACTGTGAATTCATTTATGGTGTAAAAGTGTAATTAAATTTGAATGCTCATTCATATTTTTCCTTAAACAAATTCAGGTATTGAAATGAGCTCTTTAACTAAGTTTAAATGCATGCTAACCATATATTTGAAATATAACATTTCAAACATCCTGGGATAGTCTGTAAGGAAGCTTTTTTGTTTATAACAATTTTCTGAAATAACATTTTTCTTTGGGTGTGTTTAAGCAATACATTTAAATCCTGTTTTTAAAAAATGCAATGTTAAATTTGGAATATCATTTTTCAAATAATAGCAGCATAACAGTGAGTGAAAATGGTGACGATGAAGGGAATTATGATCTAAAATGAGTCAGATACGACTATGCTCAGAAAAAGGAGAAGCTATCTTAAACAGCTTAAACAGCAAGGCTATGCAGTAATCTGGATTCAAAAAGAAAAACGTGATTCAGAGACATGTGGGTGCACACTTTGTACCTCCTTAAACTCAACATGTATTTTCTCAGGATTGCACTGCAACTGTATGAGTCTGAGAAAAAGCCCAGTTTTTAAGGGGTTGCCAACAGGTGTGATGTGTGTCCCCACATCCATTCTGAATCATCTTTTCATATCCAGATCACTGTATAAGGGCTCCCTTAAATAGTGTAACCCAGCCTTTCCCAACCTTATGACCACCAGTGATAGTGGAATATAATTTCCATTAATTCCATCAACATAATCTAATGACAAGCTGACAACCTGAGATTCAAAGTAAACATATGTTTGAGCTGACACCCAAAGTCTAGATATTTGGTTTTTAAAAGGCATAAAATGTACATGATATATGCCAAATTTTAAGTAAGTAACATTTTTAGAACTCAGTTCAGAGAAAATAGAAGTTATAATTGACAGAAACCTCAGTAGTGTGTTCTTCTAGTCAAAGTTAATAAACACTTAGAACACTAAGACATTACAAATCTGTTTACTTATGACAGCATTTTAAACATGTTCATTCATGTCCTATTAAATTTACTGGGAAATATTGCCTAGTAAATGTGGTTTGGGTTGTGGGTTCTTTGGTATAGTTTTAAATGTCATAATCCATCTATTTATATGAATTAGTCAGAATTACTGTTAAGGTCAATAACATATTAAGTTTTTACATGCACAAATGTCAGTAAGCTGTATAATAGACTTGCTTAACTATAGAATTGTTCTTCATGTACACATGTACACAGGGAACAGTTTTAAATAGGGTGAATATGATGGGGGACAGCTCTGGGTCTTCCTCTTAAGAAATATTAAGGAAGTCAACACAAAATGTGTACTGGAATACAATACTGAAATATTGCAGCATCAATATTTTATTTGGTTGCAGAAGTGTAGACCAGACAAAACAAAAAGAAATGACATTTATGCCATGGAGGAGATATAAGAAAATAAAATACTTACAAAAATAATAGGAAAAATTGAATAATAGCAGCTACCAAAAATCAAATAATTTAAGTGGCTTATGTTAGAATTTAAGGGTTTACCATAAACCATAAGAAAGACAGCAACAAGGAATTTTGTGAAGAATCTTTGAATACTGGCAAAGGAAATTAAGATTGAAAGTGGGAATTACTCTTGTTGACTATTATTGTCAGTAGGTCTTTGTCTTAGTTTGTATTCTGATCTGTGTGTGGTCAGCAAGATTATGAGTCTTTAAATCTATGTAACTCTGTATTCTTAGTGTTAATAGATTAAACTTTGATTAGTTATAACATGGTTGCATTGTTCAGTTCAGAGGACAGTTGTATTACAGGGATCAGGTAAAGTTGTAAATGATCAGCTCTATGTGACAAGAATTGTGGGAGCTTCTCTTGAATGAAATGCTAAGTGT
Source organism: Python bivittatus (assembly GCF_059951505.1). Taxonomy (NCBI): domain Eukaryota; kingdom Metazoa; phylum Chordata; class Lepidosauria; order Squamata; family Pythonidae; genus Python; species Python bivittatus. The sequence goes on from NW_028277112.1 coordinate 5,135,135, forward strand.
CTGAGCTGCAAAGCGTTTAGCATGATAGCATCTGTGTAGTTCTGAACAGCAAGATTCAACATCTAAAACAACTGCAGGAAAATATTAGTTCCTGCTGTAACAGCCTCAATTTTGAAATGTAAATACTTCATTACTGCAATTAAACTTTGTTTTTTGCTTTTCAAACGGTCAGGGGTATCCTCAGGGTAGAGTTAAAAAAAAAAAAAAGTCAAGATGGAGATCACAATGGTGTGATCAAAGTTTTGCCTATTTTTATGTGCATCGCAGTGCGCATAAAATACAGGTGGAGCATCAGTTGGAAGCATGACAATTGTTTAAACGAAGTAATATTATAATGTAAATTTTAAAATTGTGTGTGAGGTTGAGTGTACACACACATTTATGGGATATCTTTGGATGACATGTGAAGTCACAGATAAGGCTTATCCGCTTGGGCTGGCCTGCTGCTCTCATGTGTGTCTTCAAGATACTGCTGAGCACTGCTGTGCAAGAACATCCCCCGGCTCGCTTTCTAGCCCTGTTGTGGAGGGGTGTGTGTGTGTGTGTGTGTGGAGCTTATTGTGTCTTCTATATGCAGTCATAAGGAAAATATGTTTTCTTTCCGGTCTGCATCATTTTAACATTGCATTAAGTTTTTTTCAGTGTTAAAAAAATTAAGTAATCATACAGCTGTACTTAAAAATATGCTTAAGCACACTTATCCAGTTTTAAAAACTGATTGAAGGAAGTGGTTAAAGTGCTATGCTGCCCCAAATGTGGAAGTCAGTTTTAATTCTGCTTATTACTAACAGGGGAAATTCACTAATTGGATAGAAAAGACTATTGTAGAAGTACCCTCAGTGGTGATGATTTAAAAACAAGATGATATATTGAGGTTATTTGTTATTGTTTGAGTGTGAGATAAATGTTTTGGTTTAAAATATGGATTCATAGAATAATGTGAATCAGTATAGAGATATCACAGAAAAATTATTTTTTTCACAGGGTTTGCTGCAATATTCAACTACATCTTTAGCACATGAGCAGGCACAGATAGAATTATTCCCCATCATTTTAATGGGTGGACAGTTTAGTATATGCAAAGGATACATAGAAATAGGTCTGCATTATCATGGTAGCAATACACTGTAGCAAATATTTTGTATATACTATGCATGTGGGTATCAGAAGGACGATAGAAACAAGAAACCATCCTCTTATTACCAATTACTTCTTCTGATAGTCATAATTTTCATCTGCAAGCATGTTTTCTCCATTAACTGAAAAAGCCAGTGGTTTAGCAAGATTTGTTTGCTTGCCGTACGGCATATGCAATAAAGAGTGAAATAAAAAATAAATAAGAGGCAGTTGAAATTAATTATGCTCAGTAGCTTTCTAAATACATCCCAATTATTCAAACAGCTGCCTTAAAATGCTGTTCTTTTTCTGTTCTTTATGTTACAATGTGCTACTTCATATAATACTATAAAGTATTATGTTATACTGCATAAAGCAGTGTTGTCCAAACTTGGCCACTTTAAGATGAGTGGACTTCAACTCCCAGAATTCCCCATGGCTGGCTGGGGAATTCTGGGAGTTGAAGTCCACTCATCTTAAAGTGGCCAAGTTTGGACAACACTGGCATAAAGTAACAACAAATTTAAGTTTATGCTAAAGCTCACATGACACACACACACACACACACACACACACACACAGATAAATAGAGATTTAAAATGTTTCTTGTTTACTACAGAAGAGTTTAGAGAGGAAATCAAGAATGAAATGGTTGTTTATAAGAATACATATTTTCAAATATCTTAACCTTTTTCTCCTATTTCCTTCACAGAGAGAAATGCTGCTCCTTCTTCTTCATATAAAGATGGCTGCACATTTGATAGAACGTTGTTAATCAGAGATACCTGATAATTGATACAAGTAACAGAAAGATGTAAAAAAAACTATGCTGTTGTGATCAGGTAGGCCAGATGGTGACTGCACAGTTTCCTATATTACATTAAAAAAGGGGGGGAAAAGGTAAAGAAAACTTCAAAAGATAGGTCTAAAAATGTGAATCTGAAACTTGCTGAAACATACTTTGCATTTCACCTTTTACTTTTTTTAGTATGTTAATGTACAGTATATGTACCACTATGGCAGAGATTTTGTGATATTTTATAATAATATTTTGTACTGATTATGTTATAGTAGTGTATGGCACTTATTAAACCAGTGAGTATTGATAAGTGTATTATATAAGGTAGATTTTTTTTTCTTTTTCTTTCTTTCTTAGTTGGGATTTTTTTCTAATCTTTTCCTTTTCCTTTTTGGAGGGGGTCTATTATTTTTTTCTTTAAGTTAAGATTGTTTTGTTAATTCTGTGGCTTCTTTTAGTGTGTTTAGGTGTTTTGTCAATTTTTTTGTAATTTGTAAATAAAATTTTAAAAATTTTAAAATTTACACTTCATAGTTTGGATACTCAACTGTCTAATAAACAAAGAAGTAAAAGACACTATTTTTGTCTTTGGGGAAGAACTTTTGGACATTTTTTCCAGTTTTTTTCCTCCAGAATCACCACAGCTTGATGTAAATTTCCTTCAGTTAAAAAGCTGAAATTTCTAATTTTGTACTGCTTATCCTAGATCACAGATTGTTAGCCATGCAAGGTAGACCAGACAAGGAAGCACAGCCAGATGAGCTAATTCTACTTTATTCTAAGGTTATATTAATAGAATCATGCAAGTCTGAAAGTACATTTTTTCCCAGTCCCTTTTACAGCCCAAGAAACTAGGGAGGGTCCCTTCTGAGCTGCTTGCCCTGCTCACTTTCCTGCTGTGGGCTAAATTGCCTTTTATCTGACCATTCCCTTGCCTGCGTCCCTTTGCCCTGTCTCACATGGTCATTTCCACATATTGTTACACAGATGGACTGGGCCAACACAAAATGTATATAACATTCTTATGAGTTGCAAAACTAGGTAATCAGGTACAATATACGGACAAAGCTTTCTACTTTTAATAATGTCAGAAAAGAAACCAGGAGTAGTTGGAACAGAATTGGAGTAGTCTGTATTAGTCCATGGTAGCCAAAAATCCAGAGTCTGGTAGCACCTTTTCAGACTAACACATTTTATTAAAAGGGATAAGTTTTCATGAGCTACACCTCACAGAGCATTGCTGCATCATAGCTTAATAAATCAAAAATATATCTTAATAATTATGGTTACTTTAGAATCATATAATGTCCCTCAAAAGAAGAACTTAGTTGTATCTCCTAGGTCCCAATACTGTTGTGTTTCTCAACAGTAGGGAACTGCTTTTAACATCATAAAGTGTCTTTAACATCATAGTAGTCTTCCATGGAACCATGGAATAGAAATGTTATAAATCAGATCTCTAGATTTATGCATACCATAGCATAATAACATGACCAACTGATGTTGCCAACAAACAGCATGATTTAACAAGCACAAATGAATCTAGAATACATAAAAGCAAGACAATTAAAAGCATAATGTCTTCAGTGAAATTGGCATGTTCTTGCTAATGTATTAAACTTGCTTGTGATTCAGTTGAAGTGATACTGTGATTAAAATACTTTAATGTTATTTAGCACCTCTTGTCCAGAAAAAAATAAGGTAAAGATGCATTTGCACCTTACATCATACAGTACATTTCATACTTATATGAGAATATAAAAGAACAGATGGATTTTTTTAAAAAAAAGTAAGTTTACAGCTTAAAACTCTGCGTGTCTCCTAAGAAACAAGGGCTATGTTTAATGGAGGTAACCTCTGAGTAATAAATATAGAATTGGGATTTACTTTTGAATAGACATGTATAGGATTGTATGATGGTAATCTGTAAAACATACCAAGTAGGGGCCACTTGAATTAAGTAAAAGGCACATAGAGATAAACAACATCTACACACTATTCAAAAGAGACAATAAAAATGAAACAAAAGACCAGAACATTTCCTCACCAGCAATCATCACCCAGATAAGCAGAGGTTACCACCAAGATTATTAGCAGACATACAACTAAGCAGTAAACAATACCCTAATCAAGGAACTACCAGAAAAAAACCCAAAACCCACCAACACTGGCAGGGCAAGCTACTGCATATAAACAGGGAGCAAACCCCACTCCATTCTAGCACTGAAGATGTTACCTAGCCAGGTAATGACACATTTGCAAGAAAACAACCAAGTTCAGAGAACCCCAAGGACTCCACAGTTCAACCCTGAGCTACATATATTATCTTCTATTAGAATTTTTACAGTCTGCTTAAATGTTACAAGAAGTGACAGAAAGTAGAGTGGGGCAACCACTTGAAAGCCTCTGTCCATGGTGCCAGACACCAGCAAACTTAACATTTGGTGAGTGTTGTGGAGGAGGGGGAAGGTATTTTGCATAAAGGATGCCATAACCCAAGAAAATATCTCATTCATTACATTACATTAGTCTGATGGATCTGCAGTTGAAAGTTTAATCAGTACATTAAATAGGAAGTTATGGAGTAGGGTAAGGATTAATAGTTCCAAATTTCAGTTAAAACATCAAAAATTTACTAGCTTATTAATGTAAAATCTGATACTGATAAAACATCTTCCATTAAAACTGTAATTCCAAGGGAACTTGTAGCAATACACTTCTTATATTTGCATTTCTTTCTTTCAAATAATTATCTTGATGTAGGAAGTTGCAAAGAACTGATATGTGATTGATCACATATGACACTAGTGTATGCATCACATACACTATATGTGACATACATATACACATACATATGACAGTAGTGTATGCATCACATACACTAATCACATAGTATCACATGGGTTGCTTTTCATTTCCAGAAGTTACTTCTATGAGGAAAAACCTGTAATATTTTAGGCTTTCTTACAGTGCGTGAACATTGAGGTAATTGTTGATAGCATAATTAGAACTGTGACAAAACAAGGCAAAATTTACCAGAGACATTTGTATTTATGTAATGTGAGTGATCACGATACCAGTTGGTAGCATGACTCACTGGTTACTATAATGATCCTAATTCTGCCATTTGTTCACATGAGAAAACTTTCTAAAAGACAGGGGAAAATGGAGAAGGAAAAAGCCTTTATACTTCCTTACCAATACGCCCGTAAGAATGAGGACATTATTCTTGAAGGAAAAGTTTGGCAGAAGAGGAAAGAGTTTCATTTAATACCCATTAAATACAGACATTTACCAAAGCAATACTCTCTGGTCTCTTATCTGTAAATAAGTTGACAGAATTGAGCCACTGCAGGGGTCCTAATCTTTTGAGGGTCCATGAACATGTCTGCTATGATAGTGTGTTGCAGGCATTAAAAAAAATGGCTCAATTTAACATCTGCTTTGTTGGAAGATGTATTAGGACCCCTTATGAGGAATAGATCTGTCCTTATGGATCAGGGTGGGTAAAGCCGTTGGGCATGTCTTGCTATACTACAAATGTCATACAGATATATGTAACATATTATTCCTCTTAATTGCTCTCTGTTTTATAGTATATTTTGGTAAAATTTAAGTAGCAAATAGTTGTTTCTAAGTAAAGCTAATTTTCTAAATGATAGTATCTTCCCTGAAAATCAAATGCATCTGTGTAAGAGAAAATTTGCCTCATTGTCCAGTTGTTAAATAGCATTGAAGTAAGTATAGAGCAGATCTAGCTAGTGTGACCAGTGGTAAGGCATGAGGGGAGTTGTAGTTCAGCAACATCTGGAGGGCCACAGGTTTCCTATCCAACTATACCACATTGTCTTTGAATTCTGTCCTGATGTCTCTGCATATATCTAGGGTTAAAATATCATGTCTCACAGTTAAATCCAGACATTATGTGCTTTAAAGAAGGAGGTGCCTTCATTCTGCATTGTTTTTGCTGCAAACGTATGATTGTATTCAACATTTATTCCAGAGCCAGTCAAAAATTAACTTGGTTTACTCTTTATTCATTCATCAGTATATCTGAGGTCAAAGTGCTCAGCTTTCTACAGATTTTGAATAAACAATACTTTCTTTCTGGACATTGCTGAACAAGCCATTATACTGCCAGTTTCCATGTATGTGTATACTCTGCTGACAGTGTGTTTTAGAACTATCTCAGATCTGTTTCAACAAATTAGAGAGGAACTGATCAGTTGTTTGATGTTTCTTTACTGCTGACCTTTGCCCAGGCACTTAATATATTAGAGGTGGAATATTGCAGCCTTCTGGCGATATGCACATGGTGTTTTTTTTCCCTTATAAAGTAGTTTCTAAATGCAATATAATTGGGACAAGGTTGTTGTAAATCTACCTTTTCAATAGCAGTATGTAACATTTTTCAGGTTGAAAGCTACAATTGTCCTTTGAGTGATATGCCAGATATGAGAAACTAGGGAAAATTAATGTAACCGTATTTAATATGGTTATTTCCCATACCTTTAAGAAGTTTCCTTTTCTAAAAACTAAAAATTACAATTGTTGTAGGGGCTCTGTGGCTGTACGCAAAGCTTTATTGGGGCTACGGGTTAATAATATATCTTTTATACAAATGTAATAGCCCATATATATAGCCGTAGGTCTTCAGAAAATGAAGGAAATGTATTAGCACAATTTTAGATTAAGTAATACTCAGCCATTATTCAACTTCCTGTTCCTACAAGCATCTACATGTTAGGGCATTTTATTCTTCAAAAGTCTTTTTCATAAAGTGTCTGTTAGCCCAAAGAAACAATACATCTCATTAAAATAAAAGGGAAGATACTAGATAATACTAGATAAAGTATAATATTGAAATCATTCAAAACTACAACTGATATAAAGGTAATACATTCCTCAAGTTGCGATTGCCTTATTCCAGAATGCTTTTTTTTTTTTTTTTTTTTAACATTACAAGCTAGCCCACAGCCCTGGTGTCACCTGATAGTGTCCCACTGAAGAACTAACCAGGTCTGACACTCCTTAGGGGATTTGATATCAGCCAGAATCAGCTAAATGCTGTTACCTGACCTGCGTACAGCTTATGTAAAGTCATAGAATTAAGAAAAACCTCCAACAAATAGCAACTGCATCTTCTTTTGTGTTGAGTGGATACAATAAGAACACTACTCTGTACATTTCTTCTTTGTCAGGAAATGGCCATTTTTATCAAAGTTTCATTCATAGTTTCACATGCATTTTCAAAATCCTTCATGTTACTACCTAGATGTGGCCCAAAGTGATACATTTAACTGACATTCAATCACTGTATGTATTTTTTTCTAAGTTTTGTGTTTTTTAAAATAACAACAAAAAATGTTTATTGTCACTGGCAGATCACAGATAAAGGGGAAGGCAATTTAACTGTCCTTCCCCAACCTAATGCCTTTCAGACATTTTAGACTAAAATCTACTATCTCTAGCAGCATGGCCAATAGCTGGGAGTAATGGGAATTGTAGTTCATTACAAAGTGCAACTCACACTATGTTATTTTCTTGCTTCCTTGTCTCAATAACATCAGAGCCATTGACAGATTTCAGGAGGTTCCCTCACCATTGCTGGACAGGACAGAATGAAAGCTGGGGGTGTTATGCCTATTTTTAACATTTCAGACATACTAGAGCCAATCAACAAGATCCTACTATTCATCACAAGGTGAATGGCACACTCCTTGCCTGTCCACCTGACATTATTTCCTCTAATATTTTGGGTGGGGGTTACCTCCAAAATTAATTTTTATGATACTTTGTATTCTGTAGTGCAGGCATGCTATGATATGTTTCACTTTTGAAGGAGCAATTGAGGCAGTTTCTGATAGGGAAGGAGAGAGGTCACTTCTCCTGCTTAATGGGATGGAGAAGGGGCAGTTATGATCAGCAATACTTAGAGAAAGTATGGCAAGAAAGCAAGTGAAAGGATTTGGCCAAGGAGGCCATAGATGATCCACTCCTGAGGTAAGGCTGTAGAAGATTTTGAATCAAGAAAACAAACTTTTACACAGCATTACAGTATCCTGCTGGCAGTCATGAGAGAAATACAAGAAAATGTAGAAACACATCATTTTTGTTATCACAGAAACAGCTATCTTGCCAGCTTTTGTATCATTTATAAACATATAGAATGCTCTTTAATTTGTCTTTAACTCTTTCTTTTCACAGAATGAAGAAACGTAAGTGCTTCTATAATTCAGTACGATGGCGTGTCTTGATACTGTTTTTAACAGTCGTGCTGCTCTTGCTGCTTAAACTTCTCAAAGTTAATTGGATTTTATTCTTTCACAAAGATATTTACTTTGTAGAACCATTTTTAAGTGCATCATCATTTGTGAAAAACAGGTACAGCCACTTAAAAAAAAATCCCCAGTATGAAATTAATTGTTCCTCCATCTATGATCAAGATCCCATGGAGATTGGAAAGTCTTTACAGATAAAGAGAAAGAAGATTATTGATCTAGAAGATGAAGATGTTGTAGAAATGACCAGTAACTGTCAGGTATACCGAGCAATTAGAAAATATCACCTAAAGACTGTTTCTCCAGAAGAGGAGGAATTCCCTTTAGCTTATTCTCTGGTTGTTCACAAAGATGCCATAATGGTTGAGCGGCTCATCCATACAATATATAGCATTCAGAATGTCTACTGTATTCATTATGATCAAAAGTCTTCTAACACTTTCAAACATGCTTTGGAGAATCTGGCCAAATGTTTCTCTAATATTTTTGTTGCATCCAAATTGGAAGTGGTAGAGTATGCCTATATTTCAAGACTGCAGGCAGACTTGAATTGTTTATCTGATTTACTGAAATCTCCAGTTCCATGGAAGTATGTAATTAATTTATGTGGTCAAGACTTTCCCCTGAAATCAAACTTTGAGTTGGTATATGAACTTAAGAAACTAAATGGAGGTAATATGTTGGAGACCATCAGACCAAGCAGTAGTAAAAAGGAAAGATTTACTTATCACTATGAACTTCAGAAAATGTCTTATAGGAAGATGCCTGCAAAAACTAGTATTTCAAAGGATCCACCTCCACACAATATTGAAGTTTTTGTAGGCAGTGCCTATTTTGTTTTATGTCGAGCTTTTGTACAGCATATTCTTGGCAGTTCCTATGTTCAAGATTTTTTGGAATGGTCAAAGGACACTTATTCACCTGATGAACATTTCTGGGCAACTCTTGTTCGTGTACCTGGAGTACCTGGACAGATTTCAAGAGAAGCTCATGATATCACAGATCTTCAGAGCAAAACGCGTTTAGTAAAATGGAACTACCTTGAGAACTATCTGTATCCTCCCTGTACTGGTGCACATCTTCGCAGTGTGTGCATCTATGGAGCTGCAGAATTAAGATGGCTCCTCAACTACGGGCATTGGTTTGCCAACAAATTTGACTCAAAAGTGGATCCTATTTTAATAAAATGTTTGGCAGAAAAGATTGCAGAACAGCAAAACGAATGAGTTGGCTTAGCTTCTGAAAAAATGATTTATATACAGAATATTTACAGATGTCTCCTATCAGTATAGAATAGTTTTGAGTGGATCATCTGGTATTTTTAAAGTGAGGAATTGCTGGATGGAGCCTTTTTGCTTGTCAGACACATTTCTGTAAGGGACTCTCTGGTCTATCTTGGCAAAATGCAGATATATTTCTACATGTGCAACTAAAATAAGGCATTCCCTAGCTGAGCACTGAGCAATTGTCTCTATTTAAGATCCTTGGAACATAGATTACAGGTAGTCCTCGTTTAGTGACTGCTCATTTAGTGACCAGTCACCGTTACAATGGTAATGAAAAAGTAACTTTATGACCAAACCTTGCATTTACAACCTTCACAGGTCTGTAATGCAAAGGAAAGCTGAAGGAAGATCATAAGCCCAGTTGCAGTTTCACTTAGTGACTGCTTTGCTTAACAACCAAGTTGCCAGCCCCAATTGTGGTCACTAAACAAGGACTACTTGTACAACCTTCAGTAATAAAATGGTTCTCAATCCTTTTAAGTTTGGCACCTCCTCCCATTTACTTCCTATGTTCTCCCTTTAACTGGCATAGATTGTTCTTGCATGCAGCTTGAATGCTAATCCACAACTAGAAGAAAAAAGAAAGGAAGCAAGAACAGGATTGCTCTGATCTTTCAAAGCAGGGAAACATTAAGACAAAGCAGCAATCCTTCCTAGAAGAGGTTAGAATGAAATTGTATTGCAGAATAATTAGATCCAGGGCTCTTTCTCATGGCCATGTTAATGTGCATTCCTCCAGTCCTTGAGTTAGCAGAAAACTACACCAGCATAATTTGCACTGCCTGGCAATCAAGCTCAAATTTGCTTCAGTAACAAGGCTTGCAAGCAATCTTTACAGTTTTACTGTGGGACAATTTTAGGGCAGCTGTTGGTAAATTCCACTGGCGTCGTTTCCCTTCCACGCACATCAGCAGTCTGCAAGGGAAATTGCACTCCATTCCTTAAAATGTGGCACAGCAGTTTGGGGTGAGTGTAAGTGGCTTCCTGGGACAGGAGCTTGAGCCATGTTTCAAGCTGCCAGAGTGACAGGTCCCTTACGTGGAAGTGCCCTGCACTGGTAACCTGAATCTGAAGATGGATCTACCAGTCTTTAGAAATGCGGATTGCAAAGTGCAGGTCACAAAGGGTAGCCCCAGTGACTGAACAGGAGTTTGGCAGGTGCCAGCTGCAGACCGCATCAAGGCCACGGCTGTGAATTAAATTATAGATCATTAGTATGCCAAGAACTGTGTTGGGAGAAGATGGAAAACACTACTTGAAAACTGGAATAGCTAGAGACAAATTTAGGTTGCCCCCATAGTGAACTGGGGATGAGATAAAAGCTGTGTTATGAGGATGTATCCTCTAAAAATGGATAGTGGGTTAACTGTCTGCCACTGTGAGCAGGAAGCAAGGATGCGATCCCAGAAATGCTAGGAAATGTTCAACCCTTTGAGAAAGTGTTCAATCCTCCCTCAAGTTTTGGCTGATGTGGAGAAGTTTGTACCTGCATAAATTCTTGTCCCTTATTAAACCTTCGTTCCTACCTCCAGTCCCAGGACTATCTACACTTTCAGAACCATTGGTTTACCTCATGTAAAACATTTGATCAGATTTTATCTGTAGTTTTGCTTATTATCTTATTTACAGGGACTGAGCTGACATTACTTTGTATTTTGTTATAATCACGGATGAAATCTATGCAAAATGAATGAAAATGTTACTAAATTGGAGACTCAGTAATGAGATGTATGTTGTATGGTGCTTAAATCAGCTTTTCTATATAATTCAGGATGTATGTACACTGGGCAATTATAATTTACTTATTTAAATAAGGCTTATTTAATCATTTTAATATATTTGAAAAACTCTCTGGACTTAACACTGCTCAGTAATGAGAGATGCTTTTCCTCACATGAATTTCTTCTTCCCCAAAACTCTGTAAGAAAGAGAGATACTGCAGTCAGCAATGCTGGTTAAATGCAGTTCTCTCTTCCTTCTGGTGCCACCACTGTTATTGCAAGTAAGCAATAAGTACTACAAATAAAATGGTGCACAATTCCCACAGACTTCTCTTAGGCAGTGCATGGCACAGCACGTATTGATGATGAGACATGATGCACATTTCCTCACTCAATCCCTCTTTTTTAAAAAATTCTTTCAAGCTTAAAGCTTTAAAAAAAGCTTTGCGTCTGGAGGCTGTCTGGATGGGGAACAACAGGCTGAACCCTGGCAAGACGGAGTGGCTTTGGGTTTGGGGTCCTGTCGGTTCTGGGACTATACCATCTTTAGTGCTGGATGGAGTGGCCCTGCCCTGGACAGACCCAGTGCACAATTTGGGGATTCTCCTAGACTTGAAGAGCAGGTGGCAGTCATGGCTAGGAGGGCCTTCGCACAGCTCCGTGTTGTGCACCAGTTGTACCCTTTTCTGGATCAGGAGGCTCTGCTACAGTCACTCATGCCCTACTTACCTCCAGATTGGACTACTGTAATGTGGTCTACATGGGGCTACCCTTGAAGAATATCCAGAAGCTTCAACTGGTGCAGAATGTGGCAGTGCGGGCAGTTATGTGTGCTCCTAGAAGAGCACACATTACACTTCTGCTTTGCGAGTTGCATTGGCTGCCGATTTGCTTCCGGGTCCAATTCAAGGTGCTGGTTTTGACCTTTAAAGCCCTTCATGGCATGGAGCTGGGTTATCTGAGGGACGCCTCTTCCCAATCACATCAGCGTGTCCCATTAGATCTGGCAGGGAAGGCATGCTACATGTTCCATCTGCCAGGAAATTATATTTGGTGGGTCCCAGGAGGCAGGCCTTCTCTGCTGTGGCTCCCTCCTTGTGGAACATTCTTCCCCCTGAAGTGAGGCTCACCCCTTCCCTGCTTTCATTTAGGAAGTCCCTCAAGACCTGGTTGTGTCATCAGGCCTGGGGGTCTTTGGGAACCAGAGACATTCTTAGATGGCTCCACTGTAATTGATACTCTGCTCTCTCCATGGGGTTTGTATATTTTAAAATCTTTTAAAAAATCTTTTTAAAAATTGTGATGTTTTTATTTTAATAATAACTTTTTATCTTTTTATAATGCCTGTTTTTATTCATTTGTTATTTTAATTGTTGTACACTGCCCAGAGTCGCTTTGTGAGATGGGCGGCTATAAAATGTGAAGTATAAATAAAAATAAATAGATAAATAAATGAATAAATAAATAAAGATTGGCAAACCTGAACAAAGGTTAATATGCTCTACTCCAGTTTTCCCTTTTTCTTTGAAGAATATACACTTTCATATCTGTTTTCATTATTTCCTTTTCAACCCCATCCACAAATGATCGTTTTTATATAAAATTAGTTTTTCCCCTGTTATGTTTGTATGATTCTTTAAAATAGAGGTGCAAGATTGTTTTATAAAGGAAAGAGGAAGCATAGGAATTAAGAACATTAATTTTTGTTCCATCACTTTTTTAGCACCTTCCGTAACCTGATAAAGATCAGTGGGCTGGGAATGTTGGAAGTTGCAGAGGGTCCAAAAGAGGTGCATTACCCAAGGAACCTGAGTGAAATAAATAGTATTAATGTATATTCCCATTTCTGAGAAGAAATTGGCCTTGTATCAGTAAAATAACACGCCTCAGGCTTTATCTGAGGATTATTTGCAAGTGTACATACATACCAATCCTGCTGTTCCCTTTGGGGTATCATCAAAAAGAGACAGAGAGAGAGAGAGGAGAGAGCAATATTATACAAAGTGCAGAAAGTTTAAGAAGGATGGTTCACAAAAAAGTAAAGGCATGAGATGCAAGAAAAGAAAAAATGTAATTTCTAATTTACATCAAAACCATTCACTATACTTTCTATGTCCCAAAACATCCTTGTTTCTACCATAATGATTCATACATTGCCTTCTGTTCTCTAAACTTCTCACCACTCCTTTTGAAGATCTGATAAATTCCACCTAACTGGTGCTTTCTCAGCTTTCCCATTTCTCTCAACCTATTCACTCTTCCTTCATATGTTTGGCAATTTGATCTTTTTTCTGTATGACCAAACCACCTCAACTTACTTCTTTCAAACTCAGTTTTGTATTCATGCTACATTAACTCATTGCATTCATTCTTGATCCTCTCTCTTTTATTTTATCATGCACAATTCTCAAGTAAACCATTCCCACTGTATTCAACTTACTTTTATGTTGCTCCTTATATACCCAACTCGGTCCAATTAATACTTGGCTTTCAAAATAGTGACAAGCCTAGAATCTTCCCATTGTTTTGAGACTAACTCCAATTTTTTAAAATCTGAAACCAGTAGTGATTTAATATTCTTTATATTTTAAAACAGCCTACCTTAATCTTGCATTCAGTATGTGGGCTGGACAGCAACTTCCAGAATTCCTAGTTTCTAAAAATTCTGTGAATTGCAGTCTCAACACATCTATAGGGTGCCAAGCTGATAAAAGCTGATATAAACCACCAAAAAAGTTATTCCTGACTATCCTTGGTTAAGACAAAGTTAATTCATAGTTTTTACTGAATGTATAATTAACTGCTATTGCACAAGCTGGCAGCTTGATGGACAGGTGCCTAAAATAATTTTTTGAAAACTTTGGAATCAGTTGCTCACCCTGTTTATGAACTTGTCTTACATGTGGTCTCCTCCCTCAATTTTGAATGCAAATGGCAAATTCTGTGCTTGATTTCTTCAGGTTCTAATTAGTCAGGTTTTAAACTCCTCGGACTGATATTAGGTGCCTTTTCCATGCTATCTCAAAAATATAAGAAATTTGATATTTTATTGTGGCAATATTTTTTTAAAACATAAAAATACTTCAGCATTACAAGGAGACAGAATTCCTCTTATTCCAAATAGAAGTGTGGTTGATCTGACCTTTTGGTATTATAATTTTGCATAGCATTTTAAAATGAGTAATGAATATCTCTGTTCCCTTTCCTTTAGATAAAACATGGTATACATTAAAGTATAGCTAAGAATAATATCATTCCTGAACCAAGGCAGATCCACATGTCTCTGAATTTGGAAAGGTCTGGATTCTAAAGTCACCAAGGAGTTGGAATAGCTTCTTTAAGAAGAGAAGGGGGGGCGGGGGGGTTTTAGTTTAAGGAACAAGACCTCTACAGAATCATGACTGATAACTTGTATGATGTAGAGTGATAGGCTTTTTAAATAATTATTTTAGGCTTCCAAATATGTTGGAATAAAACTTATATTTTTCACTCAACATGGGCAAACTGAGTTGACCAGAAATGATAAGAAATGTAATATTATTAAGTCTGGAGAGTGTCAGATAGAGGTAGGCTGAGATAATGGAATGGGGATGCTTTTCTTATTAATATATAATACTGGAACGCCAATGAACCTGCCTGGTAGAAATTTCAATATAGACAAAATGAAACACTGCCAGAAGAGATACAGCAGACTTCCCTAACTTGGCTCCTTCCAAGTGAGTTAAAACTGCCTCTCTCAGAATTCCAAGCCAATAGTTGATTGGAAGTCAATTAACTCAGCTGGAGAGTAACAGGTTGGGAAAAGCTAATCTTTGTAAAAATAGTATGTATCTGCTTAATAGTATAAAACCAGTCTTCCTGTGGTGGCTGAGGATTCTGAAAATTGCAATCCCCAAATATCTGGGGAAGGAATATAAGAAGTAATTCATCACTGGAGAGGTTCTAGGGATTACTTAGGTTGGTTCTCCTTA
The DNA here is from genome assembly GCF_059951505.1 of Python bivittatus. NCBI lineage: Eukaryota > Metazoa > Chordata > Lepidosauria > Squamata > Pythonidae > Python > Python bivittatus. Next base: position 5,150,309 of record NW_028277112.1, read on the forward strand.
GAATCAAGTAGTTATGAGCCTTTTGTAATATTTGCCTTTATTTGAAACATATAGATCAAAGGTAGTCATAATCAACAGCCAACCAAAGTACACCGATCCCATATCACATCTCCTGAGACTCAGCCAGTAACCTAATCTGTGTATACACTGTTCTTCTGAAGGATAGATCTGGATTATCGCTAGGTGAGAGGTTGAAGGAGAAACATAGGCTGTTCCAGAGGCGTGTCCAGGCATTCTGAGCAATTAGCTAAATTTCTTAACAAAATGCATTGAGGGGTAACTCTGCTGAGACTATACAAAGCTTTCATCTCTATTAACCCAATTAATGGAGCCTGAAATTACACTGATAATAGCTTGAGTTTAGAAGAGAGCTTAAGAAAATAGTTTTAAATATCCTGCTTTAGATGCCTTCTAAAAATCCTGCTTTAAATAGCTTCATTAAAAGTATCTTCTTTCTGATTAGTTAATATCCTTTGAGACTCACTGCTGTTTGAACAACAAGAGAAAGTAAGAGGAAACATTTGCTAGTGTGTTGAAGCAGTGAAATGTTCTAATACTGTGCTAAGCCATACACCATAGTTTATCAACTCTCATGGATTCACACAAAAGACTAAGGATGTGGGTAGTCTATCTCTGGTTACTCTTGGAGGAAACATTTTCTAGACTTGTACTAGAAAAGGGAGGATAGTGCAATCCTATTACTGTTTGTCTTTCAGCCACTTTTGATACCACTGGCCATGGTATCTTACAGAATCAGTTGGGAGTAAGGGAAACTTTACTGCAGCACTTCTGCCTGCATGGTTGATCACAACAAACAGCATTAAGACTATACCATCTCGTAGCCAGTGCAATTCAATACCTATATGAAGCCACAGGCAATCATTTCAGGAAATTTGAAGTACAAGTAATTTATATGTTCAAGACATGCAGCTTTATTTCTCATGTTACATGTAAATCAGGAGAGAATCCATGCAGGTCTTTGGATGGTGTCGGGATTTAAGGGTGAACTGGAAGAATGCTGGTAAACTAAGTTTGAATTCTTGTAAGAAGGGTCACCTACGAGCGGCTGGTTCCTACATCCAGGAAAGAGGTGGTCAGCTTGTGCTGGATGAGGTCGCACTCACTCACTGTTTTAAAAAAAAGTCCTGTGAGTCTAGTTTACAGAAGAAAGTATACATACCTCTAACCATATTAACAACATAATGAAACATCAAAATTAATTATCCTAAGAAAACATATGAAGGCAAAAGGCCTGAAAAATTATATTGTAAACAGAGCATTGCTAAAAAAAAGACCACATGGTACCTTAGCACTTTATCAAAAATTTGTGTAATTCTTTTAGCCAGCCCAGTGCTGAAAAGTCTGCAATTCTTGATATATTTATAGAATTGAAACATTAGAGATATTCCAAATATTTGCATCTTTAACAATGATAGATCCAGAATCTTATTAATAATCCTGTTGATTTCAACTCAAAATACAGCAATAGTAGGGTAAGTCCAGACCTTATGAATTAATGATCTAACTCCTAAATTGCAATAAGGCAATTACAAAACAAAACAAAAAACAAAACAAAACAAAAACAAAAAACCCTCATTAAATGTTCTCTAAGGTACCCTAATACATATGAAACATTTTTGTCATAATAACTATCTGAAATCATAAGAAGCTAACATATTATTTAAAGCAGGACCAGGACATTCAACCTGGGTATTATGTCTTTAAGGAGAGTTGTTAGGTACCTAGTAATCCTGTTTAAGGTGCTGTTACCATTTGGGGAGGAACAAACCACAGGAACATCTACTGGGCTGTTGTGAGGAATTTATTCTTGATATTTGACAGATTAAGTTGCTCAAATCTGCTTGGTGTTAGATTCCAGTTGGACAGATCCAGTTGAGGTGCCTGTTTCAGTCAAACTTCAAACCAGGTTACAATACAGAGGCACCACTGGTTGCACTTGTCAACCTGTGCTGGAGCTGGGATGGAGATCGTGCAGCCAATGTAGTGCTCCTTGATCTCTCAGCAGCTTTTAATACCATTGATCATGGTATCCTTGTAGACCATTTTCCATCACTGGTCTTGGATGGGGTTGTACTTCCCCATTTGAGACTGGTGCACAATCTGGGGGTTTTGAAGAGCAAGGGGCAGCTGTGGCCAAGAAAGTCTTTGTACTGGTACATCTGGTGTGCCCTTTCCTTGACCAGGAGGCTCTTCAGACTCACGCTTTAGTCACTTCATGGATTACTGTAAGACAATCTACAAGGGCTAGACCTTGAAGACCATTCAAGAACTATAGTTGGTCAAAAATACAGTGGTGTAGGCAGTGATAGGTACGCCTTATTAGGCCCATGTGACCCCACTGTTATATGAGCTGCACTGGCTGCCATTTAGCTTCCGGATGCAATTCAAAGTGCTAGTTATCACCTATAAAGCCCTTCATGGTATGGCCTGGTTACTTGAGGACTGCCTGTCTCCAGTTGTTTTTATCAGTCTGGTGAGAGTGGGCAAGCTTCAGGTCCCATTGATTAAGTGGTGTCATCTAGTGGGACCAAGGAAACTTGCTGTATCAGTTACAATGTCTGCCCCCTAGAATAATAAACCCCTGGAGATCTGGATGGTTCTCACCCTGGTAATATTCAGGAAGCTATTAAAGGTCTGGCTATTCTCCCAGGCTTTGTGGTAGGGTGATGATTGTGCCCCTGTTGAATAGGTTTTTTGTTTATATGTGTGTCATCGGCCCACTCATTATTTCTTTTCTGTTTTTTGTATTATTTTTTAACAGTAAGCTGCCCAATTCATCAGAAGTTGGGCAGCCTCTAAATTGTTTCTTTGTATAAATAAATAAATACTGCCAATTTCCTCATCTTTCTTTAATTTCATATAAATTATTGGATTAGAAGCTACAATTAACTCATTCAAAAGCTCCAACTTCTTTAGAACAACAGTAGCAGTGACATCTAGATCAAATGGACCAAACAACAAATGCTTGAATAAATTGCCAAGCATGCAGCAGTAAATCAAATGTGTGTTTTTTTTTAATTCTGCAAAAGTTTTTAAAACTGGTTTTCTCACAATATGGTTGATGCAAGGTAAAACAATTATAACAGGCCCAGATTACTTAGAAAATGGATTTCTGACATTTTTAAATTAGAATTATCCCATTGTGTAATATTTTTAACTGATTGAAACAGGAATAAGCTCATCACAGTGACTCATGCATTGCCAACCTCACATTGTGATTAATGTGGTCTATGTGAGACTACTCTTGCATGATATGGAAACTGCATTGATACAATGGCTAAGCTAGCCATAGCAATATGCCATAATCACTGCAAGAGCTGTGTTGGCTATTAATTTGCTACTAGGCCATATTAATGCTTTAGGTGACCTCTCCAAGGCTCTAAATAGCTTGGGGGAGGATACTGGAGAAAATATTCCACATAGATCTGCCTGATCATCATTGTAATAATCAACAGAGGATCTTCTGATCATGCTACACCCTGTGAGTAATTATTCAACACCAGTCAGGCAGATCTGAAGGCCATCTGCTGGGAGACTCGTGGGCTTCCTTGTGCAGCTGGTTGGCAAACGTGAGAACAGATTGCTGGGCTAGATGGGCCAGGAGTCTGATCCAGCAGGGCGCTGCTCGTGTTCTTATGAGGAACTTCTCTGTCATAGGAGGAACTAAAGCATGCATCAACCTTATTTCATATTAGCAGATGGTGAAATATCATGTAGTGGTCTGACTTATGTTTTACATATTTTTATTGTTTTATATGGTGAAGGGCATTATTTTGATACACAATTTTATATTCTATATATACACAATTTTATATTTTATATATATACAGTATATATATGCTTCACATAATGTATAACCATACCTGTAACAGTGCACTCTATTTTATTTCTAAAGGGTTAACTTGCTTTTGCTTTGTAAAGAGCACTGGTTTCTCCCCCTTATCTCTTTGCTGAATGCCCGATTGTCTTCGAATAAGCAATTAGCTGAGTACAAGCTGTTTGTTTACCAAGTTTGCAACAGTTGTGGGGCCCTACATTCTAGAGAGAGATAAGAAAAATCTTGTATGCCATTCCCTTGGTAACCAGAAGAAAAAGTTACATTTAAGTTTACCTTCCTAAGAACCACCTTTCACTTGCTCAGACCGTCCCAAAAATCCCTTGTATGGGTATGAGGGGATGTACTATCTGATTACAGATTTAAATGTCTATAAAGCCTCTGATGTTTGTTTTGTGAGGTGTGATTTCATCAACATCTTTTGTTAATGTGTTGATTGGGGTCACCCAGCTGTGTCTTGATCAATATACATCTGTTATCTTAAAGAAGCCTCGTCTCAAGTCTCTTTATTTGGCTTTATTGAGACTTGGGAAATAAAAAGTGCCGTACAATGGTTTATTTCAAATTGTAAACATGTATTTTAATACATACGATCTACAGATGTACACCCACTCCTTGTGCAAATACGATGGTAATAAAAGGTAATAAAACGATTATTTTCCAACCAATGTGCCCACTTACAATTTCAGGTGCCTGACATCAACGTATGGTGGAGTGAGAGTAATGCTGGCGTAGATGTACAAGAAACTTCATCTGAATGAGACAGCAGCACCAGTGATCTTTGCAGAGTCTTTCTCTCTCTGTCCCTCTGTCACATCTTCATTTAGCCACTGTTACATTTAACAACCAGGTTGTTGGAACGGAACTTGATCGCTACAAGGAGTGGGTGTGTAGTATTATGTAAAAGTATCCTTTTTTGTGTGCCTGCATGTGAGTCCATGCATTTTTCTTGGTAACATTTTTTGGAAGTGGCCTGATGAGACCTGCTTTGATAACACCTTTAGATTTCCAATTTATCACTGAAGGACCTTTATAATTTAATCTTTGATCTTGTCTTTTACATGACTGTTTCAGGATACCTAGCTGATTCATTGTATTTTTATACTTGTTTTTAAACTGTGTAAACTGTCCTGGCTATGTTTACTTTTGAAAGATTTCCATAAAATCATAAATATAATTAAATTCATGCATCACATTCCAAATTTGTTTATTCTCCCCAACTGATTGGAACAGTAAATACGTGAGTAGTCTTATTCTAAAGTTCCTAACAAGAATTCCCAGGTAGTTATATAAATAGTTTCTATAACCAGCATTCCTTAGATTACATTTTTTCGAGTACAATCTCTGATACACAAGATGTGAGTCTAGTTGGGCTGGGTTAGTATTTTGTCATCTATCCATCTTTAAATTAAGATTCATGGTTTATGTTGTAAGTATCAGTCACATTATGTCTCCTCTGGAATGAGTTCCAAATCAGTGAAGTTTAAACTAAATACTTTACAGGAATAAGTTAATTATTTTATTAATTATGACTCTAAATGGCAATGATTGGCCTGTTTGCAAAGCTTTAGAAGCATAACAATGATTTATCACATATGATTATATTACTTTAGAGCAGCCGCTACAACCCACTCAGCCATACATCATGTTAATACATTGTTTGTTTGTGGCTTAGCACAATGTGTCAATCAGCTTAAATATACCCAACTCCAGAGAAAAATTTTGGAATTTTCAGCTTGGTGGTGCCAGCTTTGTTTCTGATAAAAGTTATTTGCAGTGAGGGAAGCTTTTCTAACCATGCAGATTCAGCAAAGAGAACACCTTTTATCTTTTAAGTTCCATTAGGCTGCTTGGAAAAAGTGCTGGCAAGTGAGGACAAAGATGGGTAATGCAGAGTTGTCAGCATGTAAGCCGTAAAAAAAGGATTTCGGCTCCTGGTTGTATTGGATTGTAAGATTCTCCTGGGCTGCTGTCCATTTTAATTTTGGTACTCATGATGAAAATTAATCTTTTGATTTATTTGAAGATTGTTTGCTGCCCAGTCACTTGCTGAGATGGGCAGCCATACAAATTGAATAAACAAACAAACAAACAAACAAACAAACAAAAATGCAAAGAGAAAGAGGCCATATGAGTTCATAGCATTTGTTTCATTTTTGAAAGAAATCAGGGTTATGGTAGCAAAGCTGGTCTTACAAGATGAGAAATGCTATATATATTGGGCCAATCAAGCCAATGGATTGATTCCATATAAGGTATACATTTGAAGAATGGGCACAGAGAATCTTCTTTTGTACTTGCTAACTGGGTTCGCTCATTGGTATTAAGCCATGGGTTGTTTACCCATGGTTTGTTGATTAGCCACAGTTGACTGGCTTTAAACACTGCACTAAGCTAAAACTGAGTTACATTACAGATTAGTAGGAATCTGATGAACTAAATCTCCGCTGTATGAGCTACCATGTATGTTCTCTGGATAAAGTTAATAAAATATCAATTTTTTCCTTACCTCTACATTATGTGAAGACAGCCTTCCTCTATAATACTGGCTAGAGGATGGGGGATTTGTAACTCATTTGGAGGCACAGCTTTAGGAAGCTGCATTGAAGCATCCAAGGCTGCCCATAATCTCACATTCTCTATCCTATACAGTATTAGATGTTCCCACATTTGTTTACTCCAAACTTCTAAAGAAACTTGTGGTGCACAGACCAGTCTCCTAAAACAGATCTTGCTTTTAATTCAGAAGTTATTTTTTGTAGAAATTAGCCGGCAAATGTTCCAGGTACCTTCTCAAAGAGCTTTCAGGAACTGGTGAAAGCCATTCCTTGTTCACCTGCTTGCAGTCAGGGCAGTTCTGCAAAAGTGAAGACAAATAGTAATGGCTTGGAAATAATACAGCTAGTTTTCTCTGCAGAAGGAGGGGGCTTTCTCCCTACTGCCCCAAATAGAGATAAACTTGTTTTCACAAATGAGAACAACGGTTAAGCAGCTTTTTCAAATAATGGCTTTACTCAGGATGTCTCCATGGAAAATAACTGCAAATTCCAAAATAAATCTGAAATGAGTATGATGTTGCCTAGACATGTATTTTGATTTCTCCTCCCTTCTTGATTTATAAGTGCATTAATATAATGGGCCTTTTTAATAGGCCATGTCAGCTGTTCCCATCACTGTTGCATAATGTCTTGGGCCATCAAGAATTATAGTTTATATTCTGAGAACCACCCATAAAGTTGTCATAAATTATACAATGGGCAAAACCTAAGGTTTAGGTATCATGCAGTCACTGAACTTTTTGCGAAGGAGAGGGTTAGTCCTTTGCCCTTTCCTAACCCATTGCATCTACCTACCTACCTATTATTACATTAATATTCAGCTTATCCTATCAGATCTCAAAACGGTATATGTGGTAGTCTCCTCTTACTTTGTCCTCATAACACTAATCTTGTAAGATAGATGGGTCTAAGTTGAGAAACTAAGAGATATTTGAGTATAATTTTGACTAACAGCAAATGTTCATTAACCACTAGATGTTAACTGGTACTACAGTACTACAAAATTTCAGTCTAAGTCAAATAAATTGATATACTCATGCTGTTTTCCAAGAAAGTGAAATACTGTCTTGCTGATAGAATCGTTATGTGTGTATCTGCACACCCATAAATATAGTTACAATATTCTAGCTGACAAGGCAAAGAAAGTATACCTAGCACTAGGAAGTATTGGCTTCTGCTGAAATGAAATTGTGAGGTCTTCATGAAGACAAACTTGGAAACTTAATATTTACATACATACATCTTTTTTTTTTAAAAAAAGGGTAGACTTATTAAAACACACAAGAGTACTGAATCACATCACACATTAAGCCATAATGTGGTTTGTTTGTGTCTTAGCATGTTGTGTGAACGCAACCATTGCAGTTTTTAAATGATGGTTTATTGTTGAATGCATTCTATAAGCCCACTCTTGTTTTTAAACTATGTTCAGACTAATTCATGTGTATCTTGTCTTAGAAAGACAGAAACAATACTGTGGATTTCCAACAATTGTAGATCAGGGTGCAAAAAATGTTTTAGGGCCTTATGTTGTCTACTCCTGTTTTAATTAAGCAAATTGACAGTTTGAGAGATTCCGGTTCTGGTAATTGGAGAGATAAAGCATCTTCCTCGACTGCTTTTCCACATGCCTGCTTTACCTTCTTTGCATTAAACTACCTTAAGTGTTGGATACATCATCCCCATGCACCAAACTGATTCTGTAATGGTGCAGTATAGAGGAGACATCACTTGCTGTCCAAGTTTCTATATAAATTCTGCTAGAGTTAAAACTGGAATAACCAAAGGTCACTCTCATGCTAACAGTGCACCCTGGAAAGTCCTGTGCCCTTTTGATATACAAATAGAAATAGATAATGTAAATTCTTGCCTGTTGTTCATATCTTTCAGTCTTCCTGCTTTTGCTTGCCTTTTATCCTGTTTTTGATGTTTGCTGACGTTTAATAAACATCAAACTATATTTTTGCTAGCTGAACTGCATGGTGTGTGAGTTTGCTGTGATACTGTATGGCTATAGAGACTGACTGGGAATGTGCTAGGAACTAAACTGGAAATTATGCATAGGAATTTTCCAATGTTAGGAATAGTCTAGCCGAAGAGATGCTGCCATGCAACAATAACGTTATCTATGAACATGATTATATTAAGTCTGATGATTATATTATGAAAGAGAACCTTGGACATTTAAGTTATTTTTCAGAGCAAACACTGATTCATACTAAGGCGTATCCTGTTTCCATGTTTATTGCAGAGAAATAAAATGAATCAAAACATTATGGACTGAAGGTTATTCTGTTTGTTTTACAACATGCAATATTGACAGTAATATCAACTGACTTTTCCGTTGTACCTATTTTCCCGAATTCAAGGACAAACTAGGACTTGCTAAGTAACTTTTTTTTTTAGAAGATTGAAGGCATGATAGTATAAATGCTGGCAATTTGCAGGGTATTTTTGATACAGCTCACACACTATATTCGGTGAGTTGCAGAATCCCCAGCCATAGCAGCAAAATAAATATTCATCACACCCAGTGCTCCTTTATCAGCCAATAACCAAATGCCTTGTCCTGACTCCTCAGGTCTGTCTCTAAACAAACATCCCTTCCCTCTTCACAAAAATAAAATAAAATAAAAAATAATAAAATAAACTGTTTAAATTGCTAGTGCTTCCCCGATGTATCTGTGCTTGCTGTGATGGCAAAGTGCTCTTGCTTGCAGAGTTTCTGCTGCTGGGATGCTGGTAACTCTATATTTGTACTCTGTTGTCTAGCATGCCAGCATGCTGCTAGGCCAGTGACCTGTGACTGGACCATGCCTTCATGCCCCAGGCAGTCTTCAGGGGGCATCTGAAGCCCTGAAGTAGCATGCTCCATCACGCCTACCACATCACTGGTGGAGGAATATAGCAAAATTGCCTGCGATGGCAAGCTAGTAATTTGATCGATGGGGGAGCTCCTATCACCCCAATATTGAGAGTACACATTTTTCTGGAAAACCCCTTGACTGAAATTAGGCACTGGGTATACAGGCTGTTTCCTGCAGAAAATCTGTGCCTGGTATAATCAGTAGAAATTCAGCCAGTGAAGGATTTCATTTGGTTCTCTCCCCTTCCTAATATTATTTTACAGAGGAAAATTCTGCTGGATGAACACGCTTATCAAATGCTGTTAAATGTGCTATAGTTTGGGGAAGCTTAGCATCATGCATGAACTCAGTCTATGTTTAGTTAGTTTTAATTAAGTTCAGTCTCACTGAGTTCAATAAATTGTTTCTAAGCATGATTAAGGCTTAATAATTAAATCAATAATAACATAAAATGATGGAGCGACTATAATAATTATTTTTCCCATACCCCTGTGTCTGCTTTTTCCAGCACAAAAGCAGCCAGTTTAAAGCATGTATATTTGGACCTCAGTTATTGCAGCAAAGATTTACTGGGAAATATCAGTTCCTCTTCCTGACACTTTTTTTTAAAAAACAAAACTTTGCCCATCTTTAGATTTTTAAGCCAAGGATCCCCAGCATCTTAACTAAATGCATATTTGAATGTACAGTATGCATTTTAAAACTGTATGTAATTGCGTCAGCCTAGCTGTGAAAAATCAATCTTGGTAAAAAATACTTTCCAGCATATCTGGATGAGGCTGGCATTACCTTTTGGCATAACAAGGACCCTGCTCGGAGCAATGAATCAGGGCACGCAGCAAATTGAGGCCAACCTCCTTTCTGCTGGCTTCCTGACAGGCCACCTGAAAAAGCTACTTCATTGTGGCCAAATGCATGCAACTTTCTGGAGCAGCCTGTTGCCTTGTCGGGCTATTCTTTATGCCTCATGGGTGGGGGACACAGAGTAACTTTGTGAGATGACCACAGTGCTACACAAACAACGGCTGTGGTCATCTCATATTGCATCACTCTGAGGACCCCTGAGTGTGAGGCACACAGTATAAAACAGCTGGAAAATTGGCTGGCTGGAGGTTAGCAGTGGTGTTATTGTCACTGGGCAAGAATTATGCAATGGGAATAGAGAACAGAACATGATGGAACCTCTTCCCACCTTAAGTAGTAGGTTTTCTGGAACCAGATCTGTTTTTAGGAATGTAAACATTCTGGCAGGAACCAGTCTCTGAAGGAAAGGATTTTTGGAACTGGGAAGCTGCCACGGGACATGCCTTTCTGTGGGCCCCTTGAACAGCAGAGACATTTGAACCAACATGCAAACTTAGAAATAATTTAAAATTTGCATTTTGAATTTTTCAATGCGAGTCACATTTTTTAAAAAAATAGATATTAATAAAAAGTCTGGATAAATATGCATACAGATTACATTAGATAAGATTTTATTTATGTCAATGACCATCATAAAAGAAAAAGTACAATAAGTTCAAATGTACAAATATGACATGAGTAAACAAAATAAAATAAATGATACCAATAGTCCATACTATTCCAGGTAACATTCTTCAGTAAAAATTTGTATCTGAATCTAAAAGGGGAAGTAAGTATTCAATTTATAATAAAATAATTCGACAATACAAACCTAAATCATCCTATAAAATGTTAATATCTGGGTATTAATCATAGTTAATGAAACATAATTATTAAAATAAAAATACAGGAGTAATTACTAGTGTAAACCTGAGACCAATTCCTTATGCCTATTCATCTCTGTTATATAAAGCTTGGTTACATTTTATGGGCTAGGACTTTTCTTATGTGATAGAAGAAAGTCAACATAAAATTCCTCAGGCCAGTCTGGAATATGTTACAACAGATGAAACAGGAGCCTCTTTTAGATATTGTTATAAAATGGACAATGTAACAGTGTGTGAAGGATAGATTCAGTTGACCCCCCCCCCCAGCACAAGGGCAGATTCTACTAGCCACAGGGACTAAATTTCCTATATAGAACTACCGAGCATAAGTTATTGAACCCGGCCCTAAAAGAGAACCTTAATTGTGATGGAGATATTAATGAATTGATAGAATTAGTTGATTTCCATTGGGGATGTTAACTGCTGAGAAAGAATGGGTTATCAAGCACTGCTTGGGTCTCATTAGACATTGTATGGGGATATGATACTCCTCAATAGCCACATCTAATGTATCCTCCTCTGCAACCTGCAACTATGAACTGAACAGGAGTAAGCAATTCCGGAACATAACATCATGTCGTGCATTTTATTTCCAAGATTTGGCAGCCCTTACAATCTCTATGGTGTTAGTAATTTATAGGATAATTTTAAGAATGAAAGGAGAAGATAGGGGAATATTATAGAAAAACTAAAATGAGATAACAAATACATTTTTTCTGGATAGAGTATAAACATCCATTGTGTTTCTGCTTTTAATAGTACATTTAAAAACTGTAAAAGCTTATTAAAATGTTGCTTGAGGCATTACAAAGAATTATAACTTCTCCACTAGGAAAGGCATTTTGTCCAGCTTGACAGGTTATAAGCTACTAGAGAGAAAGCAGTTCACAAAAGTCTTGTGAATGACAGTGCAGATATTGTGCTTTCAGGCCAAAGATAAGGCAGAATTATGTATTATGACCTGATCCACACCTTATGTTAAACTATAGGTCTACAGATTAGGTTGAGTCTACAGCTCTCAGAATTCCCAGCAAGAATGGTCTTTGTGATCCAAACAATCTGGGGAGCATCAAACTGGAGAAAGATGAAACAGCACCCATCTTGAAGGAAGTAGGAATGGAGGGCGGGAGGAGGACTGAAATTATTACTGCATCTTGTGTATTTATGGCTTAGAATCTTGAGAGAGTTTTGACACTGTGGCTTATTCAGTAAATCATCTATCTATCACTGACCTCAAGGAGGCTTTCTTAAACAAAGAAACTTTAAAGAGTTCTCTTGTGCAGAATAGTTGAACTGCAAATTTCATCTTTTTGTTGGGATATTTTGGACTCCCTTGCAATGGGCTATGCTGGTTGATAGTGACAGGAATCCAACACTTCTGGAAGGCACCAAGTTGTCAACCTTTGATCAAGGGAATCAGTGCTATTTTGTGTGGGTTAAATAGGAACAAAGTTTTTTTTTCTTCAATTATACTTTCTGCATCAATCAATTTAATTTCTCTGAGAATTTATTGTTCGCAGTGCCCCAGGTCATATACCGATATACTTATAACTCAGCATTATACTGATACGACCATAGTCCCAAAAAGCTTATATGATGATACAATGTTCATCTATAATGTCCACCAGGCTTTTCATTTTATCATACAAAAATTGGGTGGCCATTTCATAGCTATGTATATTTTTGAAAGATCCATGCTCAGTTTGTATAGCTCAGCCCTGTCAAATTAATATGTGCACTTGAAGTTTCTCTGAAACGAAGAGGGCTTATAGTATGTTGAGTTGTTTATGCATTTCAGGGCCTATTCCCTTCTCAGTCAGAAGATCTTCCAGGATATAAATCAACCAAAATGCCTTCTGTGATTACATCACTTCCTCTGAGGCTCATGCTACTGTATAGGCAAGGCTAAACTTTGTTCCTATTTTAGCCACATTTATGTGCATTCCTCTAGTCTTTGAATTGGCATAAAAGTATACTGGAATAATTTGCTATGTCATATCCTGCCTCAGTAACAAGGCTTCGTTATTTATTTGTCAGATTTGTTTGTTGGTCAGATTTATAGGGCTGCCCAACTCCATGAAGACTCTGGATGGCATATATGAAAAACAGTAAGAAACTGTAACAAAGAAAAAAACTAGTGAATGTTCAGAACAGAAAAAAAATTCAAACATTTAGAATCCTATAAAAGGCTCATCAACCATCCTGTGCCAAGGCTTGGGGGAAAAGCCAGATTTTTAAGACCTTTTAAACACAATCAAGATAGCAACCATATGGATTTCTGAGGGAACACTGTTCCAGAGGGCAGGTGTAGTGACAGAGAAGACCTGCTTCCTGGGCCCCAACAGATTACACTGTTTAATTAGTGAATCCGGAGCATGCCAACTCTGTCTGATGGTACAGGATGGGCAGAAATGATCAGAGACACTCTCTCAGACAGTTTGCAAATAGTGCTGTCCTTACTGCTTTAAGCCAGACAATTTAAGGGCAGCAATTGGTAGAGTCCCCTGGGTGCATTTCCCCTCCCACAAGATCACTGGCCCTGGGACAATCTACCACCAATTGCTTTCCTTAATACTGGATGAGGTGGGGATGAATGTGAGTGTGGACCTGTAACAGAAGCTTCAGACAGCTTTCAAGTTGCCTGGTGATGCTCATATTCACAAGGAGCCTTTGTAGTATCTGAGTGGTGCTTTGCAAAGTGGGTTAGCTATTATGTGTCCAGCCTTTCCTGCATCCCTAGCAAAAATGGCCATGGAAGGCAGAACCTGGTAACTGCAGTGGTGAGAGTGTGCTCCCAATGCGAGCTGAACAGCCAGTGCTACATCATCACCGGCGTTGTCAATGAGATGTTGTAAATTGTTCATACAGTAAGAACTTGTGTTATAAGAGGGAGAATACCGCTTTAAAACTGGAATGGCTAAAAACAAATGGCTGCCTCCACTGAAGACTGGGGATGAGTCAAAGGCAATATTCTTATTTACACATATTAATAACACATTTCAAATGCCTAAAGACTGGAACCATTCTATTACTGTCCCACTTTTCAAGAAAGGTAACAGCATGGACCTTTCCAATTATCCAATTATCCTGCTAAGTATTCCCAGCAAATTATATGCATGCAAATGTCTGGACTGGCTAGAACAGGATAAATTTCTAGTAGATGAACAAATGGACTTCAGGGAGGGTAGATGAATGATGGACCAATGTTCCATTCCACAGTTGCTAGCAGAGGAATCTGAGCATGCTTATCCCCTCACTCTATATGTTGCCTTCCTTGATTTAAAGTCAGCCTTTGTTTCCATCCCCAGAGAAAGACTGGTTGAAGATGTTTCATTCCTCTATAGATCAGAGATTAGTTTGCCTATTTAGGATGCTGCATGAAATCACTGTTACACAAATTATATGTGGTAGTAGTGACCATCTCTCTGCAGGCACACAATCCAGAAAGGAGTGAAACAGGGTTGTATTCTGGTCCTCCTTTTTTCAACATTCATGTCAATTCAATGGTCACCACCATAACCAAGATAGAATTCCACCCTTCTAAACTTAATAATAAACATCTGGCTGTGCTTCTCTAGGCCAATGGTGTAGCCATCTTTTCTCTAACCCAAGCTGACTTTAGAAGAAGTCCACAGCCTAGCAGATTACTCCATGGAAGAAAGGCTCACAATAAACTATTCCAAAACTCAAATTATGGTCTTTTCAAAGGAATGGAAACGCTGCAAATACCAGTGGGAGATAAACAATAATCTCATAGAACAGGTCTCATCCTTTAAATAGCACAGTATTCCAATCCTGGGGAGTCTGGCATGAACAAATTAATTCTATTTCCCATAAGGCTAACAACTGTGCTAGGGCCCTGTTGGGTTTCTTTCATACCGAAGGAGGCAAGAACATGCATGTGGCCATTAAACTCTTTAAAGCTAAATCTATTTCCCAGTTGTTATATGGCTCCCAGGTGTATGTATATAATAACCTAAAGTACAGATAATCCAGTCCAGATTCCTAAGAGCGCTATTCCTAGTACATTGCTGTATCTCAAAGAAGAACTTTGTTTAGAAGCTGGGATGATCCCCCTGGAATTCAGGGCTTGCAGACGCCAGCTTTATTTCTGTCTCAGGTTCCACTTTTCTAGAGACTCCATGGCTGTCATGATCCTCCTCAGTACATTTTCTTCTTCCTGGAAAGCAAGAAGTGATTTGTGCCTGTGTGGCTTCTAAGTACAGCCCTTCTGGCAGCCAGTGTTTGTCAGAGCTGCCTAGGTAGAGCAGGGTGAATTAAGCCATGGACATAGCCCATATAAATAGGAAGCCTTTCACATCAGCAAATATCTATTCAGTATTACCTACCTAATGCACTGCAGAACTTTCCCCATAGCTTACTTTAATGATTTGCCCTCTGCAATTTTGGAGGGAAGGTGTAATAATACCTCTTTTGCAGAGTGAACCTGCCCCGGAGACCTGGAGGAACCCGAAATTCAACATGTGTGTTTCTCAGATGTTCTTTATATAGCAACTTGTGCCCTATCCTTACAGCTCCACCTATTAATAGTAGTCCCACTAGTTCTAAGGACTTCATTTGCTTCCTATTGTTGAACAGCAACCTTAATCTCTCTTAGAGTTGTAAAATTTATTTTGGAACCATTGTTTTACACAGGAAACTACTCCCTTAACTTTTAGGACCCTATTAATACACAATTTATTTATTTTTCTTTCCAAGTGTGTTTTATGTTGTTTTATGTTTTAGGCCTCTGTTATATTTTACCAGTCACTGATTCTGGTAAGATTTATACATACACATAGACGTAAATGTATATGTATATATGCACATACACACTTGCTCAGCAGTTTAGTATTTAGTATGTAAGCATTTTAGTTTTTATTCATATTTAGATTCCTCAGTATCTTCTTATCTGCATTTATAGCATTATAGTTCATTACTTTACTCATTTCTACTGATTTTAGAAAATGTCTGTGGTTTTTAACTTGCACTTTGTAACATCTTTTTAAAAATTGCACAAAATACTGGTCAATTATGGTAATAAAGTTAGCTAACTAACTAACATCATGAGGATATGTCCTCTAAAAATGGTGAGTTGTTTTGAATTGGGTGGCCATAGAGGTCGAAGAAATAAATGAAAAACAAATCTTTGTGCTCAGTCCTCAGTTGGATGTGAGGATGGGCCCAATGTCTAGCTTTAATGACTATACATTACCAATGGATTGTTTTGACTATTCTCTGATCTTTGTTGTTAAAAAAATATCAGAAAAAATATTTATTCTTCACAATTTTATTACCTTCTTCCAAGGAGTTGTTTAATAGCTCCCTCTTGTGGCCAAAATCATTTAAAGCATAGAATGAATTTTGTACTCTTCCCATCTTATCATTGGAAATAAATCTGTCCATGAGATACACAATCGAACTCTTACTTTATTATATGGCCAACTTTGATATGTGTTGAATTTGTGGCAGACCCACCAGGATTGGCTGTGAGTTATACAAAAGGATTTGGCTGATGGTTTTCTCAGCCCTACTCAATCAGGTTGGACGATATATTGCTTCGTATGAGTCAGCATAGGTACTACCTACCCACAGTTACTTTAGTTTGGGGATAATCTCTCTCCAGATTATACAGACAACTATAGGCACTAGGTTGGGGTTACAATAGGTCAACTTCTTTATGGATTATTTAGAACAAATAAATAATGCTACCTACCTACTCACCTCCTGCTACCTAAATCTCTTCTCTATCCAAAATTAATAAATGACTCATTTATTATCTGGATTAATAGTTTGTGGCCCTGGGAAATTTAATCAGTGCTTTAATAACTTTTGTCCCACTGTGAATCTGAGTCTAGCCCACTTTGTCCAATTGACTTTCTCAACACCATCACGACACCACACTTTCTGGATGCCACCTTATATAGTTAGAGATACTTACATGCTTCATCTTCCATTCAGAAAAAAAAGCCCCATGATTTACAGCAAAGTCCTATCAAATAACTACAAATGTACTTAGACCTATGTGACAGAAACACACAATTTAGGGATATAATAAAGCATTTCTCAAATTGAAATGCCCACCCTAGGAAAAATAATCTCTACATCAGATCCAGATGATCTGGACAAATAGAACACCATCTGACATCCAAGCTACCATAGAGAGTAAGGAAGATGACCTTGATGGACATATATAGGAGCCATTGTCTAGGCAAAAGGGGCTGAAGCGTTTTTTTAAGCCCAGAAGAGCAGGATAACATTCAGAAGTGGCTCGGGCAGATATGATCAGGTACAGCATAATGAGACTTGCAATATTCTGTTATTATAGCCAATGTCAATAAAAGTAGCTTTAGTCTTCCTGTGGAATTGATTTCCTGGTCTAGTTTATCTAATGGGGCTGACAGCTACCAACTAAAACCATTTAAATATTTCATCAGTAATTTATTTCTCCTTTTGGACAATGACACTTCCTGTCCACAGTTCTTGGGTACTAGGCCCAGACTTGTTCACAATTTCCCAAACTAAAACAACAGTAGGTCACATCACCATGATATAATCATTACACTCTGAGGCAGACCAGATGCAAACTCTACCACATAATCACACTTGTACTACTTTTACAGAACTTAATAACATTGTCTACAAAAACAACATCATTGCCGCAAAACAGACTATGGGAGATGTTATAGCTGTCTACAAATACAGGTGAAACTCGAAAAATTAGAATATCGTGCAAATGTTCATTTATGTCAGTAAGGCAACTCAAAAGGTGAAACCAATATATGAGACAGATGCATTACATGCAAAGCGAGATATGTCAAGCCTTACGTTGGTATAATTGTGATGATTATGGCGTACAGCTTATGAAAACCCCAAATTCACAATCTCAGAAAATTAGAATAGTGTGAAAAGGTTCAATATTCGAGGCTCAAAGTGTCCCACTCTAATCAGCTAATGAATCCATAACACCTGCAAAGGGTTCCTGAGCCTTTAAATGGTCTCTTAGGCTGGTTCAGTAGGAATCACAAGCATGGGAAAGACTGCTGACCTGACAGTTGTGCAGAAAACCATCATTGACATCCTCCATAAGGAGGGAAAGCCCCAAAAGGTAATTGCAAAAGAAGTTGGATATTCCCAAAGTGCTGTATCAAAGCACATCAATAAAAGGTTATGTGGAAAGGAAAAGTGTGGTAGAAAAAGGTGCACAAGCAGCAGGGATGACCGCAGCCTGGAGAGGATTGTCAGGAAAAGGCCATTCAAAAGTGTTGGGGACTTTCACAAGGAGTGGACTGAGGCTGGAGTTAGTGCATCAAGAGCCACCACACACAGACGGATCCTGGACATGGGCTTCAAATGTCGTATTCCTCTTGTCAAGCCGCTCCTGAACAACAAACAACGTCAGAAGCGTCTTACCTGGGCTACAGAAAAAAAGAACTGGTCTGTTGCCCAGTGGTCCAAAGTCCTCTTTTCTGATGAGAGCAACTTTTGCATCTCATTTGGGAACCAAGGACCCAGAGTCTGGAGGAAGAATGGAGAGGCACACAATGCACGATGCTTGAAGTCCAGTGTGAAATTTCCACAGTCTGTGTTGATTTGGGGAGTCATGTCATCTGCTGGTGTTGGTCCACTGTGCTTCATTAAGTCCAGGGTCAACGCAACCGTCTACCAGGAGATTTTGGAGCACTTCATGCTTCCTTCCGCAGACGAGCTTTATGGGGATGCTGACTTCATTTTCCAGCAGGACTTGGCATCTGCCCACACTGCCAAAAGTACCAAAACCTGGTTCAATGACCATGGGATTACTGTGCTTGATTGGCCAGCAAACTCGCCTGACCTGAACCCCATAGAGAATCTATGGGGCATTGCCAAGAGAAAGATGAGGGACATGAGACCGAACAATGCAGCGGAGCTGAAGGCCGCTATTGAAGCATCCTGGTCTTCCATAACACTTCAGCAGTGCCACAGGCTGATAGCATCCATGCCACACCGCATTGCGGCAGTCATTGCTGCAAAAGGGGCCCAAACCAAGTACTGAGTACATATGCATGCTTATACTTTGCAGAGGTCCGATATTGTTCTATTTCCAATCTTTGTGTTATTGATGTCATGTAATATTCTAATTTTCTGAGATTGTGAATTTGGGGTTTTCATAAGCTGTACGCCATAATCATCACAATTATACCAAAGTAAGGCTTGACATATCTCGCTTTGCATGTAATGCATCTATCTCATATATTGGTTTCACCTTTTGAGTTGCCTTACTGACATAAATGAACATTTGCACGATATTCTAATTTTTCGAGTTTCACCTGTATCTGAAAGGCTGTCATATAAAAGATGGGGTAGAATTGTTCAAAGTTAGTCCAGAATGTAGGACAAGTAACAATTGGTTTAAATTATGAAGAAGTAGATTTTGGTTGCACATAAGAAAAAGTTCTTAATAGTAAGAGTTCTTCAACAATGGAACAGACTGTTTTGGGAGGTGCTGGACTCTCCTTTACTGAAGACGTTTAAACACAGGTTGGATGGCCAACTGCAGGGATGTTGTTGTAGTGCATTCCTCACTAGCCCTGGGGAGTAGACTAGATAATCCAACCCTTAAATTCTAAGATTCTATGAACATTTTAACGTGATGTATGCCATCATCTGCTAGGAATGCTTTAGCACAATTTATATTGGATAAACTGACCACCCCTAGAGAAAAAAACAAACAAGGACACTTATCTTACATTGATTGATGACTGATTATGTGCCATCAAGTTGGTGTCAGCTCTTAATGACTGTGTAGATAGACCTTCTCCAAGATGATCTGACCCCAACCTGGCCCTTTAGGTCTTCCAATGGTGCACCCATCACTATTGTAATTAAAGTCCATCCACCTTGCTGCCAGTTGTCCTCTTCTTCTCTTTCCTTCCACCTTTCCCAGCATTATAAACTTCTAAAGGGTATTAGGTCTTAACATAATGGGTCCAGAAGATGATAATTTGAGCCTGATAATTTGTGCCTCAAGTGAGGACTCTGGACTGATTTGTTCTATGAACCATTTATTTTCCTGGCTATCCATGGTATATTCAGGAGCCTTTTCCAATACCAAAAGCATCAATAATCTTTCTATCTTGCTTCTTCAAAATCCAACTTTTGTCTCCATGGAATGTCACAGGAAAAACCATTGACTGCATGATTCTGATCCTTATAGGTATAAACATGTTATGGCATCTGAATACCTTTTCCAAGGTCTTCATTGCTACCCTATCAGGTGCTAGTCTGCGATGTGTTTCTTGACTGCTGAATCCTTTACTGTTGATAGTTGATCCTAAAAAGCAGAAATTATTCACCACTTGAGTATCTTCACCGTTGATTCTAAATTGGTTGCTTTTTTGTTAGTTTGATCATTATATTTAATCTTAGTCCCAATTCTTTACTATGCTCCTTGATTTTCATTACTAGAGCTTGTAAATCTTTGCATTTTCAGCTATCAGAGTAATGTCATTAGCATAGCTCAGATTATTGATATTTCTTCCTCCCATTTTAAAACCATGTTCATCTTCTTCCAATGTAGCTTCCCTCAATATATTCAACATATAGGCTGTATAAATGAAGGGAGAGTATGCAGCCTTCTCGCTCTTTTGCCAGCTTGAAGCCAGTCTTTTTCTCCATGTTCTACTCAGACAATAGTTTCTTGTCCTATCTATAGGTTTCTCATGAGGACAATAAGATATTCTGGGAGTCTCATTTTCCTAAGTACATTCCACAGCTTGAAATAATTGGCACAATCAAAAGCCTTTTTATAATCAATGAAGCACATATTGACTTCTTTTTGGTGTTCTTTGGCTTTCTCAATTATCCAACATGCATCAGTAATAAGGTCTCTTGTTTCTTGTCCTTTTCTAAAACAAAGTGGAACATCAGGCATCTCCCTTTCCATGTATGGCTGTAATCTGAGTTGAATGATCTAAGCATTATTTTGCTACAGTGTGAAACTGAGGATATTTACGTGTGTCAAGTCTCCTTTCTTTTGATATCTAGACTGACCTCTTCTAATCTGTTGGCCACTGTGTTGTTCTCCAGATTTGCTGGCATAGTTTGGTTAGAATCTTTACTGATTCTTCTGTTGCTTGCTATATTTCTATAGGTATTTCATGAATGCCTTTAGCCTTCAGACTTACTAATGACCAGAGTGCTGATCTAAGTTCAACTTCTACTATTAAACGTTCTTGTAAATACAGAAAATCGTCTAAGTATCATGAACATTGACATCTGTACTATACAGAATTTCAGTACACTTAAACCATCTTGGTTGAGTGTCTTTGAATCTGTCCACTGGCAATTTTAGCATAAGAATTCAAGGTTAGAACCTCCTTCTGAGTTCAGAGATCTTTTGGAAAACTTTGTTTTTCCATCTTCACAGATATTGTAATACTGCTTGTTTTTTCAAACAGCTCTCTCAGATTTTTCCTGAAATCTTTATCTTTTTTTGGTTTGGCTTCTCTTCTCTTCTTGGCAATTTCTACCATTTGTTCTGACATCCAGTTTACCTTCTTCTGTTTCTTGGTCTTTGATTGTCTCTTTTCACATTCATCCTTAAAAAATTGATTTCATGGCACAGTTCCTCTGTTTCCTATCAGTGAGGTTCAGAATGATTCCCGATGTTCTCCTTGAAAATGGTTGGCATATGCTCCAGATCATATTGTGGAAACTGGTTAGCTTTGTTCTTCTACTTTAGCTTGACATGGAACTCAAACATGAAGAGTTTGTAATCTGCTTCATAATTGGCTCCTGGCCACACCTTTGTTGCTGTAACTGAGCAATTATACTTCTTTGTATTTATTGTACTCCATCTGGTGATATCCTTGTAAACAGATGTCCTTTTGGTTGTTTGAAGACTATGTTAGCAATGAAGAAATCACTGGATTGAAGAAATTGGTAAGTCATTCGCCTGCTCCATTTCTCTTTTCTAGGCCATACAATCCACCTATGTTTTCCTTCTTACTATTTGCAACTTTGGCATTCTAATCTCCGATCACAGGCAGCACATCTAGCTTGTAGGTTCTGTCAATTTCAGATTGAATTTTACCAACTCATCAACCTTTTTTTTCTGCATCAGTTGTTGAACCATGAACTTGAATAATTTCATATTAAAGACTTATTCACAAAGTCTAATTAATATTATTTGGTCATTGACTGTGTTGTATCCAAATACTATCTTTGCTATATCCTTCTTGTATGAAAACATGCTGTTCCTTCTTTGTTTTTCATGACTTGAGTAATAAACAGTATGATTTTCTGACTAGAATTGTCCCATTCCAGTCCATTTCAGTTCATGGATGCCTCAGATATCAATGTGTAGTTGACTCATTTCATCTTTCACTGTATTTAGCTTTCCAATGTTCATGCTTCTTACATTCCATGCTTCCACTGTAATTCTTTGTAGCTTCAGATTTTCTTTTCTTGCATGGCAACTTTAGCAACTAGGCACCCAAAGGCTTTAATCTAATCACATCATAAACAGCATTAATCCTCTAAAAGATCCTCAACTTTTCTTCAGTAGCATGTTGGATACCATCTGACGTGAGAGGTCCATAGTCAAACACTTTATATTGTCTATCCATGTCATTTTCTTGGTAAAATACACAAGTGATTACCATTGCCTTCTCTCACGTAATATGAAATGATGCCTTTCCATTGTCACTAAAGATACTATCTGCCTCCACTATATTCCTATATTGTTGCTGTCCAATATAGGTGACCCTGTTGGGAGTATATACTCTTGGTATACACTCCTGGCATTGTTCACTCATCCCTCCTAGGAATATACCATCACCACCACAATGAAGTAGCACAGCAGGAAATGGCAAAACCCAAAAAGCAGTGAAGGAATATTTCAGTTTTCACTCTGTTGTTGATCACACCTTGTTGTATGGTGTACCTCTATTACAAAACACTTTACTCAGCAATTCATTATTTTTTTTCAAAATTGTATAATAAACAGCAATCTGATCCTGCAAAAGTTGAAGAATATTTCAATGGAATACAACATTTACAAAAAGAGGCTCTTAGTCAACCCATAACAGAAGATGAAACCAGAGAAGCAATTAAATAATTAAAAATGAATAAAACTCTAGGACCTGATGGTATCTCTGCAATCTATTGTAAGATATTTCAAGTAATCCGCACTAAAGCTTTAACTAAAGTAATGAACAAAATTGAGGTATGTGACTAACTCTCTTCATCATGGAAAGAGGCTTTTATTTCCTTGATTTACAAAGAAGAAAAGGATTCGACTCCTCCTGAAGCATACAGACCTATCTCATTACTGAATGTGGATTATAAACTATGGATTATAAACTGTGGATTCACAGCAATCCTTGCTAAGAGGCTAAATGTTTTCTTAACTGAGATGATACATCCTGACCAGAGATGCACGAGATATTATATCACATATATTTTAAATGTTACTGATAAACCAGAAAGACCAAACGTTTGCCATGATTTTTCTTGACGTTCAAATAACCTTTGAGAATCTGGAATGGATCTTTCATTTGCAGTTCTAAAAAAAAAAAAAGGGCTGTAACCCTATTTTTTTTTTACAGAGATACAGAGTTTTTATAAAGAACAAAAAGTTAAAATTATTGTGAATGGTCTTACTTCATAGCAATGACCTATATTGAACAAAACAAGGTTGTCCCTTCTTATTTATTTTTATTAGCATCTGAACCATTGACAATCCAAATACAAGAAAATAGAATCCTAAGAGTCAAACTAGCTGCTCAAGAACATAAATTGAAATTATTTGCTGATGACATTATATTAACAATTGTTCAACCTAGAGTCTCAGTATGGTTCAGTATCAAGCTACTGAATTAATAAAAAGAAAACTCAGATATTGACTTGATATCATACAGAGAAAAAAACAACTTGCATATCAACTAACAGTTGGATATCAACTAACGGGCTTCAATATCACTGCTTACAATGTCAAATATTTAGGTTTTTCCCCAAAAAACAATCATGTTCTATTTAAGAACAATAATTTACGAACTTGGAAAAGTATAACAGATATTTTTAGATGGAAGAAATTAAATTTGTTTTGGTTAGGAAGAATTGCAGTGGTCAAAATGTATATATTCCCAAGACTAAATTTTCTATTTCAAATAGTTCCAGTTTTTATTGAGAGTAAGATACTAAAGACTTGCATGTGGTACAGCACAATCAGACTTGCAAGATTCTGTTATTATAGCCAATTTCAATAAAAGTAGTTTAACTTCCTGTGGAGTTGATGTCTTGATCTGGTCTGCCTAGCGGGGCTAACATCAATCTTGCAAGTCTGATCTTCTGTACCTCCTCCTCCTTCTTACAGTTCAATGAATTAGGAAGGTGTCTGTCCGAGCTGCTTCTGAATATTATCTGTCTGTTGTGGACTTAAAATATGTTTTACTTCCTGTTGCCCTGGTGATGGATATCTCCATCAAGGTCATTTTCCTTACTTTTTACAATATTTAACCAGGATTCTGTGCACCATTATTAGTTTGTTTTCTGTCTGGTGTTAAGTCTAATTTATATTCCTCTGTACAAGATAGGAAGCTGGGTTTATTGCCAACTTTCCTTGGTCCTTTCTTCAGCCTAGACATGAAGATTTATTTATTTTAGATACTGTGATCTGAAATATGATTTGGGATCTCTGTGGCCCCTCTTGTGAGTTTGGCCAGACTTCACTGCATACAGGAGATCACCACATTTGCTTTTGCAATTTCTTCTTTAACCAAGTGGTATTTATCTCCTCCATCACTGAATATTTGTATTTTTGATATTTAAAAAATGTTTTACAGTCTATCTTTACATTTTCTAAAGTTTACATTTGTTTATCTCCTGTGTGGTTGGTTTATCTCCATAGGGAAAGGAAGGGCTGGGTCCCCTAGCTGCACACCTCTGTACTATAAAGTCAGGTTGCACTACTGTAATTATTTTCTGGGTGGGGTGGGATTTTGACCTTTTAATTGTTAGAAAAGCAGCACCAGTTGTGGTAACCTTGTTTTGCACAGTAGTATTAGGGGGAGGATATCAGGTAAGGCACATCCTAGAAGATTGGAGGTGGCAGCAGGAACTACCAAATTGCTATCCCAAAGCAGGTGGTGGGCCAAGTTGTGAAGACCCAGAGGATCTCTGGGAGAATTTTGAAACCTCCAGCTTTCCCTCCGATTTGTTTAGCTGTTCTGCTACAATGATTTATGGTGCTATGTGTTTATTGTACTGTTTTTTTAAGGGGCTAATCGGTATTAAAACAATTGCTGAAGTTTGATTTGAAAGAGACAGAGAACTTCCTTTTTGCCTATGAATAATCCTGCAGCTCTATGTTTATGGTACTTTTGCAAAATGGCTGTCCTGCTGCTGCGGCCAATCACAAAACATTCTCTTACTAGAAGAGTAAGAGAATCTGATGAGATTACTAGAATCTGATGATATTACTCTGTTACTCCTTCTTAGGTTCTGGGCCCTTCCCTAGAAACTCAGGCTTTAGTTGTGATCTCAAATTAGATTATAGTGAGCTACTGTATTAATTTTTTGATGTATTCTGTATTGTGGAATCCTTGGGTTCTCTGAGCTTGGTTGTTTTCTTGCAAATGTTTCGTTACCTGGCTAGGTAACATCTTCAGTGCTAGAATGGAGTGGGGTTTGCTCTCTGGAAACTGTCAGTATCTTAGACCAAGCTAAATCCAAAAATGCGAGGGAATTCCTAGAAGCTTGGTATTCAGACAAGACAGCCATCAACAGACACATAAACATCTACACACTATTCAAAAGAGACAGTAAAAACAATTATCACCAGACGTGCAATCAAGCAGTAAACAATACCCTAATCAAGGAACTACCAGGAAAAAAAACCACCCCCATCAACACCGGCAGGGCAAGCTACTGCATATAAACAGGGAGCAAACCCCACTCCATTCTAGCACTGAAGATGTTACCTAGCCAGGTAACAAAACATTTGCAAGAAAACAACCAAGTTCAGAGAACACCAAGGACTCCACAGTTCAACCCTAAGCTACATATATTCTCTTCTCTTCTGTACTGTGCCTAGTTACAGGCACATAAATTAAATCACTACTATTATTATCTCATCTTGTTTTTAAGGTACATGGGCATACTTCCAAACAAGATATGAGTTGCAATTACCCACAATTTTATTTTCTAAGAATAGTTCTGGAGTCTGTATGAGGCCTATGCACATTGTTTGGAATACAATAATATTATGATAGAGATTGATGCTTTTCTTTGAAGCAGGTAAATCTACAAGCATGCAAATAAAGCTCAGTTTTGTTAAAGTAACTGTTTTTTTAATTTATAATGAATTTTTATATATGAAAATAGAGTATACATACCCATAAAATAGACAATAGGCATGGACACACACTGTAAACAACCTTATTGATTATAACTGAGGCTGAGATCCTCTGTTTGCTTTCTACAGTGTATGGCCACTGATCGTAGTAGTACTATTATACTGTATAGGTATAGAGAAAAGGGAGAAAATGTGTGGAGAACCAGAAGGCTAGCCCCACTGTTTCTATTAAACTTATGCCATAGTAAACAGGCACAGTATAGAGAGTTAGTGGGTATAAATACTATTGAATAGACTGATATTGTTTCATACCAGTAACATTATTTTAGCACTGTGCAACTGAATTATTACATAAAAATAAGGTCTGTACCTCTTTACTAGAATTTGTATTTTAATTAATGTAAATACAAATATTTAATTAAAAACCTGCATTCAAATAAGCTTAACCTTAAAAAACCCTAACCTTAAATATAAGACTTACACTTTGCAATGTAAGAAATTCCTATTGCTGGTTGCTAGATCTGTAACTGAAAAATATTAGAAAATGCAAGTACCTCTTTCTTTGGATCAGAATGGAATTTTTTTTTCTGCCCAAAATGTTTTGGCAAAAAACTAATGTAACAGCAAAAGACCTACATTTAAGAATTAAAAGAAAAGGTCATTAATAAATCATTACGTATACAAATGTTCTGGGTATAAACATGGAATATGTAAAATGCTCCTTCTTAAAAGCACACTTGTATAAATACAAGCATAAACAATATCCATATTCCCAATTTTTTCTTGACTTTTTTTTGCTCTTTTTCTTTATCATATTCTATGTTTCACCAAAAAAAAAAAAAGGATAAAACCTGCATTCCTTGATAGTTAAATTGTTTTTTCTAAAGAAAAAAGATGATTAACACATCTGAATAATTCTATGTATATGAGTTTTAAGGATGGTTAAATACCTATGCATAATTAACTATTAACCCCAGCACCTGATGTTTGTTTTTCATTGCAAGAGTATATGGACATCTTCAGAAGCTACATGGGATGCTTTTCAAGTGATTGAGAGCAAAAAACCCTCCTCTCTCTGTGGGCCAAATCTGCTTTTGCTTTTTTGGTCACATCCTTTATCTTCATTCTAATCATAATTGGCACATTTTTATTAGGCTGCTTTGTTTATCATATTACTGTTTCCTCTGCCAGAAAGAAATCAATGCAATGCTACCCTTTCAAAATGTCCGTGACCTTTTCTACCTCCACCACCTCGCTTTCGTTGGTGCCTGCACTATCCTGGCACCAGTCAGTCACATTGTTCTCTGGAACGGCTGCAGCCATTGCTGAAGAACACTGCAGCAGTACATCAGGATGGAGAAACGCTTCCCGATTTAACATACAAATATATATATTTTACACTGGCAGGCTGATCGTGTCATCTTTTCCTTTATATTTGCATTAATAATCAATCGCCTGGCCGTGTCGTCTCTGGAGCCCCAGAAAAGGCTGTCTTGACTGTTTGGGGACATCAGGTCTGGTGATCTGTCCCGATTTTCTTTTGTTGTAGCGGCGGCTCCTGACCGGCTGAGAGATGCGGCGAAGAGAGAAGCAGCAGGCCAGCCCAGAGCGGGCGCCTCGGAAGGCTCCAGACGTTGCAGAATGAATGCGTCAGACACGGAGAACGGAGAGGGAGAAGAGAAGGGGAGGGACGACGAT
Source organism: Python bivittatus (assembly GCF_059951505.1). Taxonomy (NCBI): domain Eukaryota; kingdom Metazoa; phylum Chordata; class Lepidosauria; order Squamata; family Pythonidae; genus Python; species Python bivittatus. Next base: position 5,178,355 of record NW_028277112.1, read on the forward strand.
GATCAGATCAGGCGCCTGGCAGCAGCCTCGACAGTGGCAGGAGGAGGTGAGCCTAGGTGGACTTTAAACCGGCGCAGCCCCTCTCCAGCCAGCAGCTTCGCCCCGCCCGCTCCGCTTTTCTTTGCAGACCGAGAGGAAAGCGGTTTGGCCAAAGTGAGTGATTAGTGTAAATAGGGGCGTTGGAGAAGGCCAGCTCGCTTTGGGCTGATGATAACCTGCTGGTGTGGTAGCTGATGCGTACCAGTCTCCTCCTCCTCTCTCCCCTCCTCTTCTGGTAAGCCAGGCCCGACTCCGCGGCTGGCAAGCATCGGCTGTCCCAGGCGCGCGGGGAGGCGAAACAGCCTGTGGTAGAAATCCCGGACTTGGGACCGTGGAGTATGAAAGAGTTTTGGTCCTCTTCCTTGCAGGGAAGCGGCGGCGCCAGTCGTCATACAAGCCAGGTGGGCGGGGGACCAGGCGCAGAGACGACCGCTCGTTTGCTTGTGCTTCTCCCTCCTTTTTACGCGCGCGTACGCCCGCCTCTCCGTATTCTGTAGGCCACTGGGCTTCAGGCAGGTAGGCTGCGAGCGTTGGAGGTACACGCGCGCACTGGCGTGCTGGTCTTCCGTATCGTCCTCTTCTAATCGGGCTCCACACGGTGCGCTTCCGACCTCTCCAGGAAAGGGCCAAAGTGCGTGCTTGGGTCTTTCACGCCCCCTTCCAATCCCTCTTCCTGCGTTGTTTTTCTTGCACGCCCACCTCTCCAGTCAACGGGGGCTCAGGGCAGTGGTAGGACGCGGCGCGCGCCGGGGAGCTCTTTCGCGTCGGCCTCAGCTGCGGAGAATGAATTAAATCGGCTCTCTAGGAGCAGGAGCGGCGGGGCACGTCTCCGGTTACGGTGCATCTTTCTGCTTGAATGAAAGGTAACGCGTCTTCCACGTAATTTGGGGAGGCGAGGCATTGCCGGGGCAGTCCCGCGAAATTCCGAATCCCTCTGGTTCGCTTTTTGATGAACCCTCCCCCTCTCTTTTCTCTATACTGTGATCCTATCTGGTAGGCCAATGAGTGTTAGTAAAGCGCGGGCGGTGCTTGTAGTCCGATAGTACGCCTTTTAAGGCTGTCGGTGGGAGAGGGGAAATACGTACTCCATTTTCAAACATCTGTTCAGGGTGTGCATTTAAATGCTTATGTTGGAGGATAGTAAAAGGGTTTGCCAGTACTCAGGGGATCATTCATAGCAACCTTCTTCAGGCTGGTGATGCCCTCAGCTCCTATAATTGACAATGCCACGCTGACTGGGAATTCTTGGATTTGAAATCCAATATATGGGGGGGGGGGCAGTTTGAGAAAGCTGATTTCATATGAATGTGCTATGTAGGAGTTCTTAACAAATTAATTTTTGTGGAGGCCTCAGTGCTCTCTGAGCTTGGTTGTTTGCTTGCAGACGTTTCATTACCCAACTAGGTAACGTCATCAGTGCACTAAGGACTCCACAGTTCAACCTTGAGCTACATATATTCTCTTCTATTGACTACTTAAAGGGGTTTGGGCTGCACAGTTGTATTATTGTCCAAATCTAGGCATGTTGCATAGTGGGCTTTCTAGATGTATGTATATGATTCTTGCACAAATTTATGCAATTATAATCAGGAATGAGGGACGAGTTTTTTTGCACAATGCCTGTTATGTTGCAGAATTTTATTTTTAGGCCTAATAATAGGGGCTATAATTTCTGTTACATTTTCAGGAATCCCTATCCTTTGGCTGATGGGACCCTTATGCAAGGGCCTTGGTTGTTTTGTGAATTATTGTAATGGAATGAGAACCTGTACTTTACTAAAATTATTACTGATAGTTTTGTTACTTATACAATGGCAGCTGCTAACATATCTTTCAAGAATGTGAGTAGCGTTAGATTATTTAAGTATCTCCTTAAAACTACTGTTTGGAAAGTCCTACTGGGGACCTTTTCTAAAAATTTCTAGCTGACATCTAGGGAAGAGAGAAGATTTATGTTAAAGTAAGGATCACTTTCCTTATTTACAGGTAGTCCCCGGGTTAAGAATGACCGGTTTAAGGATGACCCATAGTTAAGAACGGAGCCTATTATAGAAAATTTTGAGTTAAATACACAGTGGTTCGAGTTCATTACACAATACTACTTATACAGTATTATACAATAATACTGTTCCGGCTTACATACAAATTCAACTTAAGGACAGACTTTGGGAATGGAACTTGTTTTTAAACTGGGAACTACCTGTACTCTGCTTTTTAAAATCAAAATATCAGAAGGTTCTACCATGGAGTGTATAGAGCTACTGAATGTCAGAATTTTCACTCAGCTAATAGCTTCCCACCTCCAGTTCCTTGAATAAGAGTTAAACAGAGCTTATTGAGCTCTTTCAGTCTTGCGTTCTCTAATCCTTTCTGTTGAAAATGTAGAACATTGTTACTTCCATCAACATAAATTTCAAAAAGCAATGTTACTGTTTGGCATCTATTGCTTGAAAAACTATCCATATTTATCTATTTGTTTTGAAATACTTGTATCTTGCAAATAATTTGAGCATATCCTAAGGTGCATTGTATATTTATGTGGGCAACAGGAGAAGTCTATTATAAGTATATAAATATTTTGGGGGGGCAGGAAGATTTTTTTTCCAGTGACAAAATTAGAAGCTCTGGGGGAAATCTGAAAAAAACCTTATCAAGTTCTTTCCCTTTTAGAATAGCTGAAATACTTTTAAGGCACATTTTTATTCCTTCAAAATGTGTTATGTGAAGATTCTCATACATAAAAATTGAGAGAACTAGATGATAATTATTTTAAGAATGGCCAGAAAGATTGGGGAGGGTATCTGAACCCTTTTTTCTTTTATTTTTTGTTGGAGAATTGGGAAAAATAGATTATAAATAATTTTATTCTAGATTGGGAGTGTTTCATGAAGAACCTTTACTTTCTGTAAATTTCTACCAAGATCATTATAATTCCTATACTAGGACAAGCAATGCTTACAGGAGTAAAATTTCTGTCTCCAGGCTGCTCTGACATTTTCATGAGTGAATAAAGAAGGATTCAGAGTCTTCTCTGTGAGCGATCTTGTTCACTTTTGTACAAGCTGGTGGTTCTGTTCTTGTCTTCAGCCTCAGATTACTGGAAGTGCTCTGGAGTAGCAGCAATGCATTTATTCCGGTGGAGATTAGATAGAAACAAGGAACTCATGGCCTTGATTGCTTAGACAGAACAAGTCTAAAGGTTTGGGGGTTGAAAGGAACTTCTCCTGACTCTGAAAGTCTATTTTGAGAGCCACAAAAAGAGCTGAATCAGAAAGGAGCTGAAAGACAGCATTGTTACAAGCAAGAGTTCTGAAATAATTATACTCAGTTTTATTTTACCTACCTTAGCTATTTGCTAAGTTGCGTAGTTATAAAAAGAGACTATTGTCTGATAGTAAGTGGGGAACCATGGTAAAAATACTTTTACAATTAATGTAATTGTACATAATACATTTTATGTTCTTGAAGTGACAGAGTGACTTAAGCTATGTGAAGGATGCTTAAAAATATTTCAAATAAAGATTTTATATTTCAATATTTTCCCAAATTATACTAAAAACAAAAGTTCCCAGGGGGTTTTAAAAAAATTTCTGGAAATTTTGCATCTTTATTTAGATCTAGCAGTACTACCTTGAACCCTAGTTTTCATGCTTTTTATACCTGAGGCTAAATATGTCCTTGGATCAGATACTTACCTTTTTGATCACGTATTTATAGTACTGTCATTGCTACCATACATATTTGAAGCTGTGAGTCAAAACTATTGTCTTCAGCCAAATATACTTCAGATAATCTACAATTTAAAGAATTTTCAGTCCATGTGGGCAGTTTTTTCAGAAATTCTGGGAGCTATAGTCTCATCACACTTTGATGAAATTAAATTGGGGAAGGCTACAGTAGTTAGTCCTAACCAATGCCTTAACATAGCAAGGATAGTGCCACAGAGAAGCTGCCATAATAAATGTGCCAACTGCAAACCTCATTTACCAGAAAGTGGTGAAGGTAATGTCAATATCCCTTCCAAACTATCAGCTCTAGTTCACCTTTGTTTTACTTCCGGAAAGATTGACACACTTGCAAAACATGCCTATGGAGTTGTCCTTGGAAATAATAATAAAAAATGATAGTAGAGCTTGGTACTTTGCTTTCTGTTGCCCATTATATAAAACTAAGAATTAATTGAGGTTGGAGCCTGGTGGGCATCAAGCAAAATGACTGCAGGTATATTGCCTTTCATTGAGCTGTTGATGACCCAAATCTAGAACAATCCTAAACAACTCTGCCATTTGTAAAAGGAATGGTCACTGTCAGTGGACAAGCTAAGTTCCAGCCTTCTTGTACCAGAACCCCTGTGGAGCCTTGGAGTTGCTAGGAGTTCTGTTGGTAAACCATTCAGATAAAAAATTAAGCTAATTATTACAGAATGCAACTATATGTGTTTAATAACTGGCAAAATAATGTTCATACTCATTTTATTGAACTTCAGTAAGCCCCACATCTTAATTATTTAGTTTTACAACTTGACCTGAATAGACTGAGTGCCTAAAATCATCTTGCATTATGGGTAAATGCTGAGCCGAATATTTTCTTCTTTCCTCTAATCTGCTTATATGCATCTTTAATTGAGTGGAGAGCCAATATTGCCAAAGAAATAATAACCCATAGGTATACCTGTTCTTTACATGGATGCCAGAATTTCAAGCACTTTGAAATTTAACAGTTTATTTAACAGTTTTCATGCAAGCAGAGGTGCTACAATTGGTACACCTACGTTTCCTTGCTGAAAGGTATTAAAAATTGTATATAAAAGTTTAAAATAAAAGGATTCCTTGTGAAGTAAATGTTAGTTGAATCTTAAAAGTTATATTGGAAATAAAACCTGTGGGGCTGTAAGTTCCAGTTAAACTGTGCTTTGTTATTTTATGGTTGAAACCCAAAATATCAAGAAACAGAACTGTTTCCATTCCATATTTTAAAGGAATTACTTCTCCTTTTATACTGCTGCAAATATTTCATGTTCTGAATAACGGGATGCACGTGCTGCTGAGATGGGAAGACTCACAAGGAAAGCTAAAAGCAAAAAACAAAACAAAACCCCAAAACACTTTTTTGGCTATGTCAGTATTAATATGAAGAAAATTGGTTAAGCTTGTTACTTGGAGAAGATGGTAACTGGTGACAGAGATCAGGACTCCTCAACTCCTATTTGAATAAGGGGCTAGAAAATTTATGAACAACATGTTAGAGGACAGGATCAGCATTTAAGAGGATCTTGTAAAACTGGAACAATGGACAGAACCAGCAAGAGGAATTTCAACAGCTTTAAATTTCTGCCCCCCCCCCCAAAAAAAGCAAACGCGTCAACAGAAATACAGTGTTAGGATTAAGAGAGATCCTGTCTAATCTGCATTGTTTAGTCCTTACCTAGAATATTGTGTCCAGTTCTGGGTACTGCATTTTAGGAAGGACATTGACAATCTGGAATACGTCCAGAGGAGAGCAACTAAGATGATGAGGGGCCTTGAAGGAAAAAGTTATGAGATGGTTGGAGGCATTGGGTGTGCTTAGCCTAGATAAGAGAAGTCTGCAGGGAGACATGATAGATGTTTTCAGATGTCTGAAGGACTGATGTATAAGAGAGAGAGTTAACTTGTTCAATGTTGTTCCAGAGGACAGAACAAGAAACTATGGGATTAAATTATAAAATGATAGATTTAGATAGGGTGGATATCAGGAAGAATTTCCTAACGGTAAGAGCTGTTCAACAATGGAACAGACTGCCTTGGGAAGTGGTAGACAGGTAGAAGGCCATCTCTCAGGGATGTTATAATAGCGGACTCCTGCACTGGGCAGGAGTAAATCCAAAGATCTCTTCTAACCCTTATATTCTATGAAAGCAGAAAGTTACCCTAAGCCACTTATCCAGTTGTCTGGTTTTGACAATGACATGCTCTCCGATTTTGAGATCCTCTAGAGATGTTTTTCAGGGATACAGATGAGGAGAGGTCAGTTTTCCTATACATTTCTGTAGAGAGTAAGGAAGATGACCTTGACGGAGATAAGCAAGATCTGTTGCCAGGGCGATGGGAGATAAAGCATATTTTAAGTCCACAATTGACAGATAATATTCAGAAGTGACTTGGACAGATACCTCCTTAATTCACTGAACTATGAGAAGGAACAGGGGGTACAGCACAATCAGATTTGCAAGGTTCTGTTATTATAGCTAATCTTAATGAAAGTAGTTTTAGCTTTCCTGTGGAGTTGATTTCTTGGTTTGATCTACCTAGTGGAGCTGACAAATTACTTATGTTCAAACCCAGACAATGGGTTTTGAAGTAGAAATGCATATGACATTTACAAATGAGTATAAAAATCAAATGGGATACATGCTAGAAATATGGAGAAGAGAGTGGTAGTGTTCAGGCAATTGATATGTCTATGGTTTTGGGTGAAAGCCAAATTTACTCTGTAGTTTTGGAATGTGCTTTGAGCTCTTGCTGCATTCTTTTTTTGTTTTTGGTCCCTATTAAAATGTTTGACAAAGATAATGTATGTGTGAATTCACTGAAAGAAAACAATTGCCAAGTTTTCCTGGCGTGTGAGTTGAATAGGATGGGACTACTTCCTGGTAGCTGTAATTGCTGATGCAGTGAAAAACACAAATGACCCAGTTTGAGGTATGTAAGGTTGGCAATAAGGACAGTATTTTTATTTTAGATAACTGTTACTAGTGATATGTATCAGCTGCAGTAACTAATATTTCTGGACAATTGTTCTTCAGAGATTGTCTAGCAATGGTGGGTTTAACTGTTCTTAACATTCCATACAGAACTCTTCTTTTATTTACTAGTTGCCCTGTAACAAATTGTTGTCAGAGTGCTTTATATAACTACACACTTTTAAAAAAGATCTAAAAATGCATATGCATAAATTCAACACCAGCTGTGGTTAAGCATCACAGTCAGGAACTACTAAAAGCTTTAAAGCTTTAAAGGTAAAAATCACTTTAAATAACTGTGTAGCAAGAATACAGTACACAAATCTGTAATAACAACAAAAAATCATACCTAAACATCCATGTGGGTGCTTGGAGGGGAAGGGTTCAGATTCCACCCCGTCTTTTTTCTTTTGCTTTGTGGGAGGGCACCTGTAAATATCTATAATAACTATTCACCTGTTGCTTTGGACTTTAAGTAGAACTGTCATTAAAGGTGGGAACTGTACCTGGGAGAGTTTTGGGACTGTACATGAGTAAGGTAGAGAATTTAGTTTGGAACAGAAGGAAATGATTCATTTGTGTCCTCTGGTGGAAGAGCCTTAATGTTATTCCCTGTGCTTTTTCTAATGGATGCTTTAACTGGGAGTTTGACCTTGGCTCTTAAAAAAAATTAATTTAGCTGGTTTGTAATCTATTTCCACTTGGTATTTGGTTTTGAAGTAACCAATTTACATTTGTAAATTAATATGGCCTGATTGTATTGCTATAGATGAAGAAATTTCTTTTTACTGAACTCTTTATTTTCAAGTGCTAAAGGAAAACATTATTATTGTTCAGTAGTTCAGTTACTTTTGACTCTTCGTGACCTGATGGACATCATTTTGCCAGGATTGTCTGTCAGTAACTGCTTTTTGAGTTCTTGTAAGCTCAAGTTTTCTCCATTGACTCTTGCCTTTGTATTATGTGTCCAAAATATCTAAGCTTTAACTTCAGTATTAGTGTATCAGGTGAGCAGCCTAGGTTTACTTCAGTTAGTATTGAATTATTTGTTCTTTATGTGGGCTACATTATACTACAAAGTTTTCTCTAGCACCACTGTTCAAAGACATTGACTTTTCTCTAGTCATCCTTTCTGATCATCCAGCTGTCACAGTCATATACTGCAATTGGGAAAATCATAGCCTTGACAGTATGTCTTTGTTGTCAGTATGATGTCTGTTTCTAATCTAATTTCTTCTGGAATAAAAGTGATATCAGCATATCTAATATCCTAAAAGAGGGGATGTTTCTTCCAGCAATTTTAATTCCAATTTCTATTTCTTCTGGTCCAGCATTACTCATGATATATTCTGCATAAAAGTTAAATAAATAATGGGACATATTCTTGGTGTATTCCTTTCCTAATGCTTAACCATTTAATTTCTCTGTATTCCTTGTCATCACACAAATTCTTCAATGGCCAGATGAGGTGACCTTGTGCACTCACATTTTTAAGAGATATCTGTAGTTTGTTGTCTATACAATAAAAAGTGTGTGTATAATCAATAAATAGATTATAAAAAATAGATGTCTGGTTGGAACTCCCTTGCCTTTTCCACCAGTGCCTCTTTTGAAACCAGCCTATACATCTAGCACTTCTTGTTCCATGTATTGTTGAAGAATCGCAAAATCTTAAGTGTTATCTTGCTAGCAATTGAGGTATGTGGAACTGTTTAGTAGTTTGAGTATTCCTTAGCATTGGCCTTTTTTGGAATTGGAATAAAATCAATCTCTTTTAGTCCCTTGGCTACTGCTATGTTTTCTATACCTGTTTACAAGCCACAAACTGCACTATATGTTGGTAAATCTTAACTGTAAAACCTTTTCTGAGTACTAGGAATATCAGGATTGTATAATTTCCCAGTAAGCACAAGTGGTCATGAAAGTAAACTTTTAAAAATGTTATCTTGGCATAATTTAAAATATGTTAGAACTACTGACCACAAAGAGAAAAAGCAGTGGCTGCCTGGCAACTGCTCTTTGCATTCAGATTGAAATCTATGATTTGTGTCTCTTGCTAATCTATAAAAGCATAAGCTTCTTCAGGAAGATTACAAAAAATATGGCAGGTATGTTAATCTGAGCTGCTTGGTAGATGGTTACAACCTATTTTTAAACCAGACAATCAAGATTTTACTCTCATTGTAGCACTTAGCTGACTACATTAAGGACCAGGAAATATCTTAAATTATTCCTGCTCTTCTTAACATCTACAGAAAATTGCTGGGGTAAAAAAAAAAAAAAATTGTCTACCAATCTGAGAATGTGTAACAACTCTCTCAACCTGGTACCTTCCAAATGCGTTAGATTACAGTTTTCAGCCTAAACAGTAGTTGGCCATGCTAACTGGGAATTTTGAAAATTATAGGTCAACATGTATGGAGGACATTCAGTTGTTATCAATAGGCAATATTTTCTCTTTTTTGTTTTTAATCTAAAAGGCTGTCTTATGAAAAGATATGCTCCCCCAGTAGTTCTCCAGATACTGTTGAATCCACATTCCCATTGGGCCTAGTCATCCAAGCTAGCAATAAGATTTGATGAAAGTTGTCCTCAGGTTTATGATACTTTCTTAAGTATCCTCAGTTCCTCCTAGGAACTGCTGATATTTATATTTAGTCTTTGGGGGCCAAGTTAAGTTAAATTCCTATACTAATTCTGGAGTTAGGGAATAGTATAGGAATCTCCCTTTCAAATGCTAAATGTTTATTACCATAACTAACCCACCAATGGAAGACCAGGTTAGGGACAGATTGTTATGGAGTAAATCTATGCAGTTGCTAAGAGCCAGCAACAACTTGATGGCACTTAATCATTCATTCAATCAATCAGTCATAACTATCCTTTTCCAGTGAAAGAGAGAAAGAATAAGCGTCTCTTACTGGTACATGATGACCGTGTAATACATCAGCCTTTTTGTACTGGATTACCCCTCCCCTTTCACCAAGGTGCCCATGGGTTTTCAGGCAAAATATAAAGTGCTGGCTGTCATCCAAAACGTTAAATAGGTTAGGCCTGGATGACACAAGATAGTGCCCTTCTTTGCATGATTTTCACCACCCATTAAGATCATCAAGAGAGGTCTCTCTTTGGGTTTCACCATCTCATTTAGTGACAAATAGGACCAGCTGTCAGCCTTAGGTTGTGGATTATGTTCCTGGCAGATAGTAGATCTACATTCTGGACAAGTCTTCAAGAGAGCCTGTAATAAGAAAGATGCCCTCAGGGTTGAATCAGTTTCTCCCTCTGAGGTAATTCAGTTCTGAGGTAAACCACGCCTGGGGATGAACCTGTTGGAGAATTAGGTCTCCTTGCTGCCATTATCACCCCTTCATTATACAGTCAATTGGTTTCTCCCTTCCACACTAGCCCTCTGGGGAACCAGGAGAGGATTGAAGGGGAAATCCTCACCCCATGTCAGGTCTGGCTAACTACAGAAAAGGAAACCAGTCAAAACTCTGGGGAGTCAATAACTCAGCCAAGCTGAGGCAGGTGCCAGAAGGAAGCTGGTCAATTCCAGGATTGAAACAAAGCAAGTATTAAAGTTGCCAAAAGAAGATATGGTTCCACACATATAACACATAGTTAAAAAGAGATAAAATACCAAAAAGAGTCCATTGGAGTTGGGTGGCTTATACATTCAAATGAATGAATGAATGAATATATAAATAAATAAACCCCTAATGCAATTCTAACTACAGCCAAACAACTCAGTTTCCAACCTTGCCTGAGGTAACCTCCTTGTCCAAGACTCCTAGCCTCTCTCTCAACCCCCCCCACCAAAAGCTCTTCCTGCCCAAAAATCTGACAGAACCCATTTCTTTTCCTTGATTGGCTCTCGGGGGTCAGGTGACTCCCGTTGGTCACATAGGGCGGGTTTGTGATTTAAAGGGCCAGCTGCTCCCCACTACAGAGCGTTTTCAGCTTGGATTTTAATATTTAATCATTATAAACGGTTTTGATATGAGTTTTATATTGATTTTACTCAGTTATTTTGTTTTAATTGAAAGCGCCCTGAGGGAAGTATAGAAATGAAATTCATAATGCTAACGTGCATACTCAAAGCTTTGAGACAATGAATTCTGCATGCTATGCCAATTGCATGCATTTATGAGTAGGTGTATGTAATTTTTTACTTTGCAAATTCCGTTTTGTAGTTGTTGCTTTTTAGTATGATGATTTCATGGTGGTGAGAACAAAGTGTATATTCATCTCTTGTAGCTACTTGTGAAAATGTAATTTAGTCATCTCCATGGCCTCCATGTCTTAGGTGACATTGCCCAGATATGTATATTATTGGGGAAATATGGGCTAGAAACTTATCCTAGAAAGCCAGGATTGTCATTCACATTTGGATTATGCTCCATGTCTCTTTTCCACCCACCCTGTAGAATTGCAGTACTGTTTTTGCTTTCTCTAGGATGGTGAATTGCTTTAGCTGTTGTTTTACAAATAGTTTTTGTTATCAACCATACTGATATCTAAACTAATCAAAGAATTTAAGCTGCTTATGCTAATTTATCTTACAGTACATTTCAGTTCTGTATTAGAAGAGACAACAATAGCATATTCTGTGTCTATTGGACGTGCTTTTTGTAGCATAGCCCCTTTGGATGGTTGCAGAGAGGGTGGAAAATTCAGTTGCTGTTACAGAGGAAAGCAGGCATGTCTTCTGAATCTTAGTACAAAGAAAGGAACTATTATGTAATCCTCTGTTTTGTGGTATGTCTCCCCCCCCCATTATGATTAACTGAGAAAGCACTCTTGCTTCAGTGACAGAAGTATAATGTGTTTACTAATTTAAAAATATTTTTTAAAAAACTTTCCTGTCCTCCTACTTGCCTTCTTTATTTTCCATTTTGCATAAGTAGTGCAGTGGTAGGGCGCTTAAGGCTACATTGCATTATTCAGTCAGCCAGACTATTAACTGAATAATCAGATGGTTATCTTATAAACAGAGCATAACCCAGAGTGTAATATGATGAAGATTGGACCTGACAGTTTATCAGGCAATGTGTGGAAGCTTAAAAGGAAAAGAAGACAAATGCAAGCTCTTCTGCTTTAGAAGAGGAAACCACATTGCTGGATTCTCCCATTGCAAAGCTTTGAACGCACAAGGTGCACACCAGCATAAACAGCTGCTCCTGTCTTGATAGTTTTTTAAAAGAATTTTTAAAAGAATTTTTAAAAGCAAGTCAAAGAATGATTGATTAGGTCTATCCAGGCCTAAACATGCTAGGTATGTTTGAATTCAGGGGGTGTACCCCAGGTTCTGACCACCACTCTTAAAGAGTTCTTCTAGTTGGGGTGGCCTGAGAGACTTCTATAAATCTATTATGCTTTTATAACTTACTGGAAATAGCATCCTAGTCATTTAGTTTATTACCTTGAGAATTTGTCTCCCCACAAACCCAGGATGGACATGCTAAACTTATTATCACCATAAAGACCAGAAGATACAGAGATCTGAACCAAACCTTGGTTTATATCCCAAACCAGTTAGGGGTATTGTTCAAATAAGGCAGTCTGTACTCCTGGATACTGAAGCATTCATTGAACACTTCTTTGGTTCAGAGTATGAATTTTAACACCTCCTCTAGCCTCAAGTCCTATACACTGTTAGTGTCCAGCTAAAGACATTTCTATCAGCTGCTTACTGATTGTCTTACTTCCTCTGTCCACTTCTGAACAGCTTAGGCAAAGTCTCCCAATTTATATTTATAATATCAGAAGCCTTGTGTAGAAAAGAAAATACAATCACTCAGGAAGATTTAATTTCCTCTTTACTTAAGCAAGCAAGCGAGTTACAACTTAAGGTGAAATGCTTTCAGCAGTTGCAAAGACAGATTTAGGTAGTACATTAGTTCAGTAAAATTGACTATAAATATTTGCCCAAAGGTGCAGATTTAAATTAAACGGCCATTCAACTAAAGATCCAAATGAATATAGTAGAGAAATGGTTCATCTGAGTGGAAACCACTGGTGAAGACCCTCTGAAACTTAGCCCCCAAATTCCAGATTGCTATACTCACAAGGTTCCAGGTTGCCAAAATGCTATTTTCTGATTGGCCACTTTACAAAATTTTTCTGACATCCCTGGGTTCCAATCAGTCCTTCTTCTCAGGTCACCCAGAAAGTCCTAGAATATTTTATCATTTCCATGTGTTTCTTAGTTGCTGTTCATCTTGATGTGTTTTTTACTGCTTTTTCAAGGTGGTTCAACCACTCTCAAACCCATCTAGCTCTCCTTATTTGGACATCATTCCAGTCATCTCCATCCTCCTATACAATTTGTACCCATGCCTGTTTGTCAAAGCCTATGGATATAAAGCCTGAACCAATGTACCTACTTTCTATCATGCAAGAAAAGCTTTTTTTTACTTTTCAAAATGACTTCTCATAAGCATGTATTAGCATTCTTTAAGCAGGTTACAAAGGTAAATTTAGCCTGCATACATAACAGGCACCCTTTAGACCAGATTGATGGTTTTACTGTGGAGCAAGGTAGGGTTTGCTACTGATCCTTTTTTGCTCCAGAGAGTGTGTGTGTCCATTGGCTTGGCTAGAATCTCCTCAGTCTCAGCAGTTCTTTGCTGCTTTCATTTTTTCTTTCTTTTTCCCCTTTTACCTTTATTTTTATTCTCCCCCAGCAGGATCATCCCTGCCATGGCCACCAAGTGAAAGAACACAATTTATTCTCCTGGAATATGTCAGTTGCTTCTCCAATGGCTGTGGCTGAGCCAGAAGACTGGTCTCCAGTGGCACATTAACATATCCTTCTGCCTTCCCATCATACCCAACCATTAAGCCTATGAATGCTCCTCTGATGACTTGGGTGGCCAGACACTGGAGGGGATGGAACTGGGTGCCACTGGGTGCTGATCTCTCCACTACACCTCCCCAAAGGAGCAGCAGTCTCCAATTTCTTCACCTGGTCCTCTGAGTAATTTCCTTTCCTAACACCCCCCACTCCCAGTCTTCTGTTCCCCAGGGACCCCAGGGAAGACCAAGTTAAACTAAGTTGAATTATGGCTTACTCAGATCAAGTCTGCACAGTTAACACTAGCTCCATGGTGGGTTTAAAGTCCAAGATTTTAAAAAAAGCTCTAACTAGTGAAAAAAAATATGCAGGAAAAAAGAGTTAGAAAGGCAAATTGAGAGCATGGGTGGGGGGCAAGCTGGAATGGTGAAAGGTACAGTAGTGCTGCTTCCTGTCTCCCCTGTTCTCCTTATCCTCCAAGGCCTCTTCCAGACTTTCATCACGTAGTCTAAAATTCAAAGTGCCTTCAAAAGGGAAAAAGCCAGGTCCGCAAGTGAGGGAGGAGCATCCAGACTCCACCCTCTATTGCCCACAACTTTCCCTTAGGAAAAGTCTGATAAGGAGGAACATAAGCTGTGCTTGGGTGAAGATTTGCAGAGGAAGACTTGCAGATTGAACAGGCTCTGGTTTTGGAGATGTCAGTTTCTCATGAAAGCCTTTGAGACCCTAGGCCTCAAGGAATGAAGATGAGTCCCTCATCTCCACAGATCCCCTAATGGGCCTGTGGGCTGCAGAGGTGTTCCCTGTGGCCAGCCATCTTGCCTGAAGTCTCTTCTTCCCTGAGGCATTCCACAAATTCTTGGAGGCCCCTGGGGCAGTGAGGGCTATCTCCTCTCTGAATACCAAACTCTATCATTTCCTTCCCTAGATTATCTCAACCTCCACCCCTCCATGGCACCACTGCTTTCGGGGAATATAGTAAATAAGGATAGGGAAGAAAATGGAGATCCTGCAGTACAGAGCACAAGAGGCTCTATGTCTAGCTTGTCTGCCCTTACTACCTCTGTTTTACCAGATCCACTGCCCTGTGGGCCAAACTTTTAATTGAATTCCTCCCTTCAGAGTAAAGGGAACATAGGAAAGGGGTGAAAAGTCTAGCTAAGGTCACTGCCTTCATGGCAAATACTAATCTGGATAGTGCTCAATTGTCAGCCAAAGGCATGGTGACCAGTGTGGACACCAGGGGGCAGCCATGCCTCAAGAACTGAATATAAACTCTAAATCCAAATCTCACAAGCTGTTCAGAAAGTGCCTAGATGAGGTCTAAGTTTAAAAGGAAGCCTATCTCTAACAGCAGCAGCAAAAACAAAACATTAAAGCAAAGGCAGCAGAACATTAGGTTATACCTCCCATTTCCTACTGCATACAAAGTAGATTCTGGGACCCAGAAGCAGAGATTGTCCTAGGGAGAGTTAAAGACCCCAAATATCTCATATTAATCTCGATGTCAGTCCAGAAAGACACACCAGCTGTCATGGCAAGTCATTTCCAGTGTGTCTACATAGTGTTAGACTGATTCAGCTATGAAGACCTGGAACCTCAACCCCAGTGTGTTTGAGCAAATTACATTGATCTTTGAAGGACAGCAATCCCTACCAGTAACAAGGGTGTGCGATTAATCTCATGCATCAGAACCCTGAGAACAGGGACAATGGACACTCCACTACCTGAACCTAGACCTACTATATGCCTTTCTACTGGTTCCTAAGTTTAGGGCCTGGACATGAGTCTAAGAGCACCCAGTTGGCCCAGGAGACCCTGGTACTTGGACCTGGACAACCTGTTGACATCCTGCCCTTGGAGATTCCTGGTATCACCTGACCTGCAGAGCTGTGGGGAAATTCAACCACCCATATTCCAAATGGTTACAATTATATGTCTGGAGATTGAGTGGGGCCATCTTGTCAGCCAAGGGTACTGTAGCAAAACCATACAGACCATTGGAGCCACACCTCACATATAAGAATTCACATGGGGCAAAAGGGAGGGAACCTCTGTAGTGTGAGTTTCTGCAGATGGGCCAAAGAAAAGAAATGTCACATCAGCTTCTACCACTGAAGTCCTTGCTCTCCTATAGAAAAGCCTCAACAAGGGACTCCAACCAAGCACCCTTCACAGACAAGTGTTGGCCCTCTCCTAGATTTCAGTAGTGGGAACCAAGGAGCTCTCATGGCATATGTCAAGATATTCCTGAGCAGGGATCTCCCTATTAGATGACTCACTATCTACTGGTATCCATCATGGGATCTTCAGATAGTATTTCAAACCCTAACTTAAGCCCTGTTTGAAACCTTGGAGAGGTTAATCTTAGAGCATCTGACTTGGAAAATAGTGTTTCTAGTAGCCAGAACCCTGTCAGGTGGATGTCAGAATTATGGGCACTCTTAGCCAAGAAAGTGTTCAGTATCATCCAGCTGGACATCATCACTCTGTGCTAGGCCCAACCATCATAACTAAAGTGAAGTTGTTTTTCACCAGGGATCCTCCCCTTCTATCCCAATCCCAGTTCCCAATTAGAGTATGGCAGAAACTGGATGTCAGATGAGCCATCAAAAGATCTACCTGAGTAGAAAAAAGTGGAGCTTAGCTTTTTATCTTCTGACATACCTATTTGGGCTTCAAAATCTTACCAATCATAATCTCCAGATGGATCAGGGCTTGTAACAAACTAGCATATAAGACTTCAAATAAACCTGCCCCACAAGGAACTGTGGCACTGTTGACTAGGACGGCCACTTTAGCTGTCCCTCACTTAAATGCCCTCTGGCAGACAGCAACTGTAGGGGTGTCACATAGTCCTCCATATCTTCCTTTATTATAAGCTTAACTGTCATGCCTTGGCTGAAGCTTCTTTCAACAGGAGAGCATTACAGAAAATAGTTCCCAGGGGGGACTAGGGGCCTTACAGTTGTAAGATCCCACCTTCAGGAACAGCTTTGGTATGTGCCACTGTAGAATTTCCTGGCTCCACTGTATGAAAACAGCACAGTTTTCTAGCTTTGCCTCTAGGGCAAATGGGAGGGAGATTCCCACTGTAGGATGCCCTGTCTCTTCTGTAGACAAAGGACCATCACAATAAATCCAACAAATCATTTTGTTTTCTGAAACCTTCAATGTTTTTGCCTTTTTTGGGGGGGGGGTTCATGAAAGAAACAGCAATAGAGCAAGAACTTTAGACTGAGCTCCTGAAATGCAGATGAGTGATTCCTAGTTCATTTCTTCTTCCTGAACATTTCGGTAATTGAAAATGATTGTAATACTGTGCGTATAAGCAGCTCATGTTCTACATTCTGTTTTCTGTTTATTCTTAATAAGAAGAATGACCTAGAAGCTTTATGTTGTGTAAGATGATTGCCTTTTTTTTTTTGAGACAGTTGTATCATGATAGAAACTTCAGCTGTGACATTCTGCCTCTTTTTTGTTAAAATGTCAATTTTTATTTTTTGTGCTTTAATCATTTTGTATAAACATATTTTATCTTTAAATTTGCTTGCATTCCTTAACTTATTAACCATTTTAGTGACTTTAATTGGTAGATAATACCTTTGAAAATATATGATGGGTAGATGAAAGGGTATTTGAGAATTGTACTTCAGCTGCTGTAAGCTATTTGGGAGAAGAGCCAAGCATATGTGTGTGTGTTTGTGTGTGAGTGTGCAGTTTACTGTGTTTATTTCATAACATAGTTATGAAATAAAGGACATGGTGCTTCATCCAGTCCCAAATTTCCTTTTTAATCCTAGCTTGGTAACCTTTTTAGAAATGAGGTGCATATTATCTGGAACATCTCTGGCACATTTTGTTTGTTATTTTTGTTATGGCAAAGAGTCCCATTGCATTTTCTTGTTCTTTGCGGGAAAGGCTCTCCTGGTATGTCTGAACATGTCTGTATATCTTTAGAGAAAGCCCTTCAGGTGGAGTTGCTACTGTGCTCCAAGATGCAGGCAGTTACCCACCGGGAGGGCCTTCTCTGTTATTGTGGCCTTTCTAGAACTCTGGTTTGGAGGTGCCTGAACACGTGTTTCTTAATTTTTCAGGACTTACCCCTTTATCCAGGCATTTCTATCTTTTGATGTGTTTGATGCTGACTGCTGTGTAGTTGCTTTTACATATACTATTGTTTTTATTTTGTTTTGTATTTCATTTTTTTCTAAGAAAACATGGTATACAGTATAAAATGGTATGATGTATTTCAAGTAAACAATGATTGATGGAGAGCAAGAGAATATTGCTGTTGCTTCTCCACATGAAACAGTGTTGTGTTGTACTGTTGTAACATATGCAATGGTATAGAACAACTGTCAGGGTGAAGAGCAAACTTAGTAACGTTTGTCTGTTGCTTAAATTTTGGAAAGCAGAATATAATTACTTTTCTAGCAAATTTGAGCCTTAACCCAATTTTTTTTGTTAAATTACCAAATTCCAGGAAATTATTCTAAGCAAATATCTAGATGGAAGGTTGCATTAAAAATGCGGATGGCGTGACTTTAATTTTTCATGGCTTATCATCCCCAACCTCCATAGGCATCGATTGTCATAACCAAATGTATTTACAGCATAATGCAAAGGCAATGTGGTGCAGTAATTAAAATGTTATTGTAGGACTGGGAAGACCCTGAAAAATGTCCCCATTTAACTCTGGAGCACATTGGAAGGCTTTTAGCAAACACTGTCTGCCTGCTGGCCTGGTTGTTGGTGAGGATAAGATGAAGGGCAATTTCATATAAGCTGCTGTGAGCTCCTTAGAGGAAAGACTGGATATAAAAGAGCTCCAAAAAAAGATGCAGTGGATCATCCGAGAGAATGAATGTAGATCTGTCTGAGTACCTTAAAGCATCTTTGCCCAAGGCATAGCTTCTTTTATGCCCCCTTTCAGAGCTTTTAAATTAAATTAATGCAGTAACTAATTTTGCACTATAACTGTTGGGGATTAGGGGAAACATTTGATTTTGCTTTCTAAATCATAAAATGGAGGTAGGTGGGATGTAGATTTAAATAAAGATGATTCCCAATTGCCTAATAATAGCAGCAACAAAAGAACTCTCTTTCCCCTAAGCTTAAATTATGTTACTAAATTTTTTTTTTAAAGTTTGAGATAACAAATGCATTTTTACATAGAAGATCTGTAATTTCTGTTGTGTTATGAAGCTTAGCATGAATTCTTCAACTCTGTGTGCATGTATTTTTGCATTGGCTTCAGTTAATGATTTTGGTCTGATTATCCTTGCCTTAGGTATATGTTGGTTGAAAATTGGGTTGTATGGTGTGAGTTAAATGCTTTTTCTGCCTGATCTAGAAATACATTCTGATAGAATAAACTCTAAAGATAGATTTAATTCCTTGTGCAAGGACAATTAAAGAGATGATAATTGGTTTATTTTAATTGTTTTCCCATTTGGTAAGTGCAGGTTAAATGAAGAATCTAGTTAATGGATGGTACAGATGGAATATGTTGTTCAAAACAAGAGGATCAGTCATAGAGTCACTGATGTAGTTAATGTTTTGGTCTCTATCCAGGTGCAGCTCTTCCTCTTCCCTGGTACAGGTAGTCCTTGGCTTACATCCATTCATTCAGCGACCATTCAAACTTGCGACAGCACTGAACAAGGGGACTTACAACTGGTCCTTGGAGTTCCAGCCATTGCAGTGTCCCCACAGTCATGTGATTGCAATTTCTGACATTCCCTGCCAGCTTCCCACAATCAAAGTCAATGGGGAAGCCAGCAGGAATTCGAAAGTCGTGGCCATGTTAGGTCCTCGCTTAATGACGGCAACCGGAACTGCCGTTGCTAAGTGGCATGGTCACATGACATCGTGCTTTACAACCGTATCACTTAGCAGTGGCAATTCCGGTCCAAATTGCTGTTGTAAACTGAGGACTACCTGTATATTCTCATGGAATTCTAAGCTGCTGAATGTGTGTACTCTACATAACATGTTCTGAAGGGGTACAAAAAATGAGTGGGATGATATGCAATTTTTTATTCACAAGCAGTTTTCTCCAATGTCGCACCTTGAGGATATGTTGGAACTAAGTTTCAAAATTCTAGCCTGAATGGCTCAGAACGTTGCAATTCCTAGACATCTGAAGACTAATCAGTTTGGGAAAGGCTGCTCTGAAATACATGCAACTTCTAAAAATTCAGTTTGGATTCCTAAGATGTAATGACTACAGCAATAATTTTATATGTGTTTGTGAACTCTTCCAAAGGGATGGCCTTCCCTGTGGATCTCCTGGATAACTACAGCCATGAAGATCTTGAGAGCTCTGGAGAGGATTATCTATCTGAACTTAGGTGTGGAGATCCAGAAAATCCAGAATACCTCTCTCTTGTTGATAATATCAAGGTAAGATTGGTGTCATTGCTATTTTATCTTAGTATTTACAATATTCTTTATTTGTACAATTTTAGATGCTTACAATAAATATCTATAAAGTATTCATAAAAAACAAAACCAGTTAAAATCAGTAAATATTGTTAATAAATTATTGCTAGTGTTAGGCATATTTCCCTCCTTTAGTGGACTGACTTCACTATTTTGTGAAAAGACATCAGAATAGGGGTGCATCTGATCTCTGGAGGCAAGCTGTTCCACATAGAGGGGTTACTGCTGAGAATGTCATTCTTGGGTCCCAGCCCCCCAGTCCTTTGGAGGTGGGTAATCAGATTGTTACCCTGTTAGATTGTGTAGGGTGGGCATGTCCCTGACAACAAGGCAACAAGGACCTAAGCCATAAAGGGTCATACATATGATGACCAACACCTTAAGTTCATCATAGAAGCCTACTGGCAGCCGATGGTTCCTGCAGAGTAGGTAATACTCTGCTAAATTGACTAATGGCAGCCAAAAATCAAGCCACTGTATTGTGTATCAGCTGCCACTTCCTAGTCACCTTCAAGAGCAGCTCCACATAAAGAAGTTTAACTACGAGATAACAAAGGCATGAGTCCCTGTCTTTAGTGTCTCTTGGTCCAAGAATATCCTGTGTTAGCAATTCACAGATCCAAAGGAATAAACGTAAGCAATGATAAACTTTTTTTCTCTCTCTTAGGTTCCAATTTGTTTGTCAACAGTAGGCTTCATTCCCCTTTATGGCGGAGAAGAAAGACACAAAGTCCTTGCTTTATTTGCACCAGAGGATTCACTTGCAGGTTTCACTTACATTTTAAATTGTAACACTTGTAGTATTCTGATCTGAGTCATTCCTTTTTTGGTTCCTATGTTATTTCTTGCTTTTGCTTTAAAGGTCTAAAGTAATTATGGTTTAGAAGTACTGTAGGAATCATGATAAAATGGGGATTCAACTGAAACTGTGGCAAAAAACCTTTTGGTGTGAATAGCTTCTTCCCTCCAGTTTTATAATGTTTGAGCAACTTCTGACCTGTTTCAGCATGCTGTAGGGTGGTCTAGTGTTGCTGTAGATGACATAACTTCTCACTCTGATATGGATAGGTTCAGCAGACATCTTTGATAGTTGGAGGAAATGGTGCCTCAATCAATGTCTCAATATTTTATGAATTGAAACAGTTTCCTATTGTATGGGAATAAAGAGAGGCCTGCTTCTGGTGTAACAGAAAATCATGACTGGATATTGCAAGCAGGAGTCTTAAGTTCATCCACTTTCCTTCTCCTACACCGGAATAGAAGGTTTAAATTTTCTGCTGCAAGTTCTTTTGAACTGGAATATCTTGATTGAGTCAGAGGACAATTTCCCAGGTTTTGATGGAACAGGTAATTACAGTGAGAACAAGCCTGGGATGGAAGGTTCAGGTATTTTCCTCTCATACACAAAAAGTAGGTCATTTGTGAACTCAAGGTTAATTGTGATTTGTTCTTACAAGAGCAGACCATCATTTGTTGCCATTTTGTTGCTATCATGGTACTGTGAAGACTGGCAATCTTCCTTCTCTGTATATTCCTTTCCCTAATTTTAGTTAGGGACTGATAGCTAGTGAGGGCTTCCCTTGACTCAAGTAAGTAGTAAGTAGTTACTTATTCAAGTAAATAGTGTCTTTAAGTTTGCTAATTTAGAAATTGAGGTGGAACCCAATATGTTTTTGGCTGCCATTCTGTTCAGAAGATGTCTCTTGTATGTAGAACCCACAGATCTTTTGAAAATGAACATATGATGGGACGACCCAGCTGGGAAGTGACTGCTTCTAAAATAAGACTGATTCTAGCTTTCTAAGAAATAAATGCATTGAACATGCATTTAGTATTCTAATTATGAATAAAAATAATGTAACTAATGTGAAATAGATACACCTATAACCAAAGATATTTATTAGGCATAATTAGAATTGAAAAGCTGAACACATTCTTACTTTATATTCTTCTTTTTTTCTATGAGCTGTTGCCTTGTTCCTGGCTGACCAGTGGTGGACTATTGATGATATTTTGAGAACATCATCTCCTTCTAGAGAAGGACTTCTGCGGGTAAATAAAGTTGTAGCTATAGTAAACTAACAGTTTGATAATGAAATCTAAAGCTTAACATAAATAGAGAAAATGTCTGGCATATTCAAAGTGTAAAATTCTAATTTACTCAGAATAAAATTGCCCATGTATTCATTTAAGCTATGTCAAGCATCTTGAATTGTACTAATAAGTTGTTTATG
The DNA here is from genome assembly GCF_059951505.1 of Python bivittatus. Taxonomy (NCBI): domain Eukaryota; kingdom Metazoa; phylum Chordata; class Lepidosauria; order Squamata; family Pythonidae; genus Python; species Python bivittatus. The sequence continues at coordinate 5,200,595 of NW_028277112.1, forward strand.
TGCTTATAGTATGGACAATGCCTGGGATAAGGATTTATGACTGCAGTTGTTTTTACATTCCTAGCATCTCTCATAATTGGTCATGCTGGTTAGGGCTGCTAGGATTTGCAGTTCAACCATAGGTTTCCTATTCTTGTATTGTATAATCCAAGATAATTTTACTCAAATTATTTTATTTCACTGAATTCTGGACTCAGCAGAATTAGAAGTCCTATGCCAACATTATAGTTCTTATAACTCCTTTCAGACAGATGTAATGTTTATTTATTAATTGGATTTATATCTATCCTGTATCCTCACTCTCAAGCCACTTCACATCAAGTTCATAATGTAGAATTGCCTTACTGGGTTTTTATCCCATTCCTCATTTTTGGGTGTGTGTATTTTTATTTTACTAAATAGACATTTATATCTACTTTCTCCTAAACTGTTTGAGGTACTTTAGAAATGTAAGCAAATTAATTAATAGCTAAAATCATAATAAAAAATAATAGCTCTTTCTGCTTCCATTCTTTTGGAAGTATAAATGTGGATTTTAAATATATGAGACTTCTTGCTATCTTTTCTAACTTATATGTGTTTTTGTAGGTGAAATCAATTGGAGAGAGAGTGGTTCTTTATGTGCTCAACAGAATAATTTATCGTAAACAAGAAATTGAGAAAAATGAGGTACCATTCCTTTGTCATGGTAGCCACGATTATGCAAAAATTCTGTGGAAGAAAGGAATGGCCATTGGGTTTTATTCTATTAAGCTGCCAGGTAAGACTACTCTTTAAAATGGAAAATGTCATTTAACATGAGGCAGAAATAAACAAGTCCATCTTTTAACTCCACTTGCAAAGAACTATTTCCCAATTCACTTGCATTTTTATCTAGGATATAGCAAAAGAAAACTTCTACCTATCCAGTAAGATATGGAAAAGAATATTTATTAGGAGGCTGGTGGTAGAGATGGTGATGGTGATGGTGATGATTGCTGTTGGTGAAACTGCTTATGAACCTGACTATTATCACTGAAGGTTGCATAAACTTGTAAATTTGTCTTTATTGAAATTACATAGTTCTAGGAACCTAGGAAACAGCTTTATTACCAAAAAAAACAAAAACAAAAACAAAAAACAGAAAACAACCATGTATAGAAACAGGTGATCCTTCAAGTTTCCTGGTTCAGAAAAAGTGTTTACATATTTCTTGTTGAGTTTCATTTTATTGGCCCACACCCAATAAAATTTCACTGCAGCTGTGCACTGATACAGCACTTGTCATTCAGTCTGACAGCATGGAAAGTTCTGAGCTGCCATGGATGGCTGCAGATTTTCAGGGCGGTCTCAGCATGGATGTTAAGCTCCTCAATATTGTATCTGTGATTAATCATGTTGGTTCATAGTAGGAGATGCTGGGTAACAAGATATGTTATAAATCAGGAGAATGTTAATTTATTTCAGTTTCCAGTGCCAAATATGGACACTAAAATTGGAAATCAATGAAACAGGAAATTAGAGAAGGAAATTAAATTTTTACAGACTAAGCCACTGTTACCTCCTCAGCTCTCAATCTGTGTTGTTGCTGGACTGTTTACCTGGATAGATACAGTTGAGTGAGTCTGATGTCACCAAACTGTTTTGCTAATTCTTGACATCCTTAGACTCAATTTTATTTATACTGATAGACTGATTTGCCTCTTTCCTTACAGATTGCTAATAGATATGATAGATCACCAGTGTCTTTGTTCATTTATTGCTGTTCTCACATGGACTTCAAATTAATTTAGTTTAACTGAGGACTCCAATGCAGATTTATCTTCCTTTTCTTTTTTCTTACTGTAATCAGAAAACTTTGTTCAGTTTAAAATTGCAATAGTTTTAAAAATATCATGTAATGAATGTCTAAAGAACCTTGGTGGATTAGTAATGATTGCTTGCACACTTGTTCTCTTTCTGTCTCTGGATTAATTTCCAAGGAAATCCGTTCCCAAGTGCAACAAATTATATGGCCTTGACAGCTCTTGGAAACTTGATATTTGGCCAGATGGGCCTCCCTTCTGCTGTGACTTGCCAAACCTTGGGGGAGGGTAAAAAGCAGATGTCAGAGGATTCTTTTGTCCCTGTTGCTGATATTTGGGCCTTCTTTAATAATTTCATGCAGAGTTTTTAGACAGGTTGGGGAGTGGTTTGCCTATTTTTAAAATTGTACATTCCTGTCAGTGGAGTTTTTGCCTAACCTGCTCCTTGTCATTAAAGTACTTGCAGACTGGAAACAGGGTTAGGGTTCAGATTCCATAGTAGGTCATGCTACTTGCTCCAAGTTTGCCAACCCCTGATTGCATCTAGGGTTGCCATCTGTATACATGCCATTTATCAAAGCCTGATCTGGACTAGCTGTGGTAGCAATGAGAAGATGAAAAAGCTGATTCTTGGCAAAATTAAGGGAGTACAAAAATTTGTTCCTGGGCATAAAAGGAATTTTTTAAAAAGAAAAAGTTGAATGATTCCATTGTGCATAATCTGGTCTTTCAGGTTATTCCAATAGAAGAGAATATATGTAGCTCAGGGTTGAATTGTGGAGTCCTTGTTGCTCTCGGAACTTGGTTGTTTGCTTGCAGATGTTTCATTACCTGACTAGGTAACATGATCAGTGCTGGTGGGTGTGGGGTTTGCTCCCTGTTTATATACTGTATACAAACAGGGAGCAAACCCCACACTCACCAGCACTGATGGTGTTACCTAGTTGGGTAATGAAAAGTCTGCAAGCAAACAACCAAGCTCAAAAAGCCCCAAGGACTCCACACTTTCAGATTATTCTAATTTTAGAGAGATTATGAAATGTTGAAGAATGTGAAGAACCAAGTAAAAACTATCTAACTGCAATTAGAGTGCTCACTATGCCTACAAACTCTTAAATGGCTTATGCTTGAGTCATGTGCATAATATTTTGAGTTACTACCACAATATTCAGGACAGGACCAGTGGAAATGACAAAAGATCCCCTTATAATGATCTAAGAGTATGTGATGGACAGTACACTATGGTGATGGACTGCAGGGACAATATGGAGCCAACTGTTGTCATTACAGTTCAAAAATATATTTTTAATCAAGCTTTTTAGAGTTTAATACTTTTAAAGCTTTATGTACTTTATTTTATTGTTACCCAGAGCCCTTGGTATGTATATATGAAAACTTATTATGAAATGTCTCAGGTATGTAAAGATGAATCCTTCTGAAATGCTAATTAGAATCGGCTGTTGTGTTTGCAGGGAGCATATGTAGTGCCTTTCTTACTCAGAGCTATCAGCTTCCTGTCCTGGACACAATGTTCGTGAGGAAGAAGCATCAGAGCAAAGACTTTGGGCTACTGATGCTGGAAGATTTTGTGGATTCTTTCACAGAAGATGCACTTGGCTTGAGGTTCCCTCTGACATCTTTCATGCATGCTGGTAAGACCTTTAGACAGTCTAGTGGCATTGGTGCAAATAAAAAAGTATAATGCATTTATTCATAAACTCACAATCTGCGGCAGTTATGCAGCTTTATTTGAAAGATGTTGACTTTCCTGTAGTGTGGACTATCTAACACAGTGTAAAATTTTTAGAGGAAAAACAAAGTAATTTGGCAAGAAAGAAGGAGGAAAGGAATAAGATGTCCCTTTCTCTTGGGCAAATAAAGTACGTGCTTTGTGTTCCCTCTCTTTGATTAACTGGGTGGAGTTTTCAGATTCATTTCTTTTTCCGTACTTCTTTCTGTAGGCATGCCTGTGGGTTCCACTTTTCGGAGCCTCAGCAGCTAGTTTCAGAAGGAATGGAATGTTGAATGTGAATGTAGGTTTTACTCGTTGAATATTCCTGCTTACCTCTGAATTGGAGGCCAGTGTAAGAATTATATACTGCAGAACCTGAAAGATACTTCAGAATGTTCACTGTTTACAATTTAGGAGTGGCGATTGATATTTTGAATGGATATTATATACCTCAGCTACCATAACACATTTTTTGCATTCCTGCTACTATTACTTATTTTAACCTCAAGTCCATCCTTTTGCATACAAGAGACAAATATTGGAGAAATTTAAGTAAGGCCTGTAGTCTTTCAAGAACAGGTTTTAAGAGTTTCCTGAGTTTTAACATCTGAAGTATTATAGGTATTATATTCTGCACTGTTTTCACTGGTATATTATGAAAAGGTGAACATCCGGCAGTCCAAGAGCCAGCTGTGGCTTTAAAAACAGATATAAGCGACCAGGACAGACCTTTGTATCCCTTCTCTATTTAGGAGAGAGAAAACAGGGTGTCATACTCTGATCTTATCAACTATTGTTGACTTCAGTTGTGTGCCCCCAACAGATTCATGCTGAGGAATTGTAGCTTTCCTGAGAAAGATGGCCTTCACAGTCTCCAAAATGTTATAAATGGATTCTACTACTGAAGTGGTGAAAAAATAGTAGATATTTTACCTAACTTGATACTGCTAAAACTAATCAGTTTTTTTATTTGAAAAGGTGGCTTTGTCTTGCTTATAAAATCATAAACTCCAGAATGCTCTTGTGCTTCTGTTTATGACACAGCTAGGTTTCTAATGCTCCCTTGAAAGAAAATGCTAAAATAAAAGTGTTGCCATATTTTTTGGGGGGGGGGGAGTGGGAAGTTTGCAAAATAAAATACAAATCTGTGTTACAGATGTGTACTGAATAAGTTCTATTTATCTTGCCCAGCTTGCCAGAAATACTTTGAGAGGTATCCAGGGGATCGTGACCTTCTGTGGGAAGTTGAAGGCATAGGCCACTGGCACCAGCGAACACCTATAGCTAGTGTTTTGCAGAGAGAAAGTTTAAAACACAAAGGTAGGAGAGCATTGAAATATAATGCAGAGTTGGACAAAAATGGAGTCTGGGATTTATTACTGGTCTGTGGGTGTTTTCCTGAGATTCTACAGAGGTTTCTGATTTTTGATGATCTAACAATATCAACAAAAGAAACTTCCTTGCTGAACTGAAGGAAGATTGCTTGGCAGTAGGGGAAGCACAGTAGATCTGTAGCTGGAAGATTTGTTTGCTGGATTCAAGATGTGTTCACAGTGTTGTGCCTGAAAGCATTGTTGTATACCTGTTTACAGTTGATGGAGTGAGGGGTGCTGTAATGGTTCTAGTGGAAAACAAAATAGATCCTGCTCTTTTAGTTAGCTAAAATCTGCCAACTTAAAAATGCTGAAAAGAATTGTATTATTAATGTATGCTAGGGGATAATATTTTGAAGAGGTTGCATTTTTAATTCTTTTTCTATGAACAAAAGCCTTGCAAATAGAAGCTAACGCTTCCCAGAATGAGGAACGGTTTCTGCACACTGCCATGGATAACAGCCCATCGAATGAACAGGCAGCTGACCCCAGGGAAACACACTTAAGTGTAGGTATAAAATAGCTTCCTTTGAATTATTTAGAATTTGCTCTGTGCTTTATATGTATGCCTATGGTTTTATTAATTTTTGTCTTTTCAAAAACCTTAATATTTTTACTGAAGTGGAAAAATGGAAATCTTACAAAAACCAACTTAGCTTGCATTGCTTTGCCCACTCCCCAAAGTTTATGATGTTCTTTTATAATTAAAATATAAATTTGGAATTGGGCTTGAAGCAGATACGTTTAGTGCTGCTTCTGTTTACAAGCTGCAAAGGAGGAACCAGTAAGCATGCATCAGATTGTGTAGCACTGGAGTAAGCCTGCTAGAGGTGTTTATTATAGTCAGGACTCCACTAAATGAAAGGCAGAGGAAGACGACTGTATGTGGACCCTGGCTTCAGCACAGTTTCAGCAGTGTGCGAAATTTCTCCAAATTCCACTGTCAGAATTCAGCAAATAGCAAATTTTATTGGTGTGATTTTTCAATCTTCAGCAGTAAAAATGGGATAGAAGAGATGTTCTGGCCTTTTGTTTTCCTTTCTATTGTCTCTTGAATAGTGGGTAGATGTTGTTTATCTCTTTGTGTCTGTTGATGGCTGCCTTGTCTGAATACCAAGCTTCCAAGAATTCCCTTGCATTTTTGGATTTAGCTTGGTCTAAGATGCTGACAGTTTCCCAGTTGAAACTATGGTTAAGTCTGTCCATGTGTTGTGAGATTAAGGAGTTTTCATCATGTCTTCTGACTGCTAGTTGGTGTTCATGGATGCGCTCTGCAAGCCTTCTGCCTGTCTGTCCTTCTGTCTGTCTGTGTAGAAAGGAAAACAAAAGACCAGAACATCTCTTCACCAGCAATCATCACCCAGATAAGCAGAGATTAACACCAAGATTACCGCCAGACATACAAGCAGTAAACAGTACCTTAATCAAGGAACTACCAGAGAAGAAAATAGAACAAAACCCCCACCAACACTGGCAGGGCATGCCACAATATATAAACAGAGAGCAACCCCCATTCCATTCTAGCACTGAAGATGTTATCTAGCCGAGTGATGAAACGTTTGCAAGAAAACAACCAAGCTCAAAGAATCCCAAGGACTCTGAAGAAGCAAGGACTCCTTTCGTTTTTCAGGTGCCCATTGTAAAGAGCAATATTGTTTCTGAAGGATGTTGCTTCCTTTATTTCAAGGAAAATTGGAAGTGGAGGAGAAAGAAAGTGAACAGGAAGTTTTTACTTTGGATCAGGTCATGGCCATGTCAATAATTGGCTAGTTCTAGGTTTTAGAACTTATCCCAGGTATACTCAAGAATGTTCCATTGATTAATATGCAAAGGAAAGCAAGCCAGGGGGCTTAAGATGAGGGAGGCAATTTTGTGGCTTGCTTTGACTCTGTCTAGATCACACACAGTTTTGTTTTGGTTTTTTTGCTTATCATTTAGCTCTTCATCTCTAGCACACCTTGTTCTATTTCTTAGCCTCTGTGTTCTTGACTGCCTCTCATGTGAGTGATTCTTGGTGGATGTAGAGGTTTCAGAAGACCTTCATTAGTTTGACACTTTATAGATGACATATGAAAAGTGTGAGCCAGTCCTCTGGTTGTATCTTGAGTTTTCACTGATGTTATTGCACACAGATAACAAAAGGGTGATATTTTACTTCATCAAATTCTGAAGTCATTCCTTCATAAGCTTACTAGAGTTTATTAATTACAAACATTAACAACATTTGAAGAATGCAGCATATCTGTTTAACCCAAGATAATCTCTGTAGTATTATATAAAACTATTATCAAGCAAAGCAAGTTTTATTGAAACCTAAAAAGCTCTTGCAGAAGTGCAATTTAACTACATCTTGGTGGATATAGAGGTTTCAGAAGACCTTCAGCAGATCCCTTTGGAATTTCATGAGGCATGGATTTTTTAAAATCGATTTCAGCAATTGATCAAGAATTGGTCCTGAAAATAACCCACTAATGGCATTACACTCTGCTTAATTACACCATATAAGCAGGAACTTTTCTGGATTGTATTGTATTTGGTACCTATACCTTCTTGGTAGTCTTGCACGATTAATCATTCCTTTTGGATAAATGTTTTTGAAAAAATTGGGAAAAATCAGCCAGTAATCTTTGTCAATGAATCTTATTTATTGTCTTTTTTTCTAAGGCATATACATTAGTGTTACAAAAGAAATTGATTTAGGTCCTGTTGTTAACCTCATGGTTGGGTTAGAGCAAATGGAAAAATAAAATACATATTTCTTTGCATTAGTGTTATTTAAAAATGTGACAAATTGTTGTGGTTAAAAAAATCAGCAGTTTTGAATACCTGTAGGTAAACAATTATTGAAATGTAGTCACAATTTCTTAGCTATATTAATAATATTTTTCCTAATAGATTATCTTGGTCAGTATAGATAAAATTCTGGTTGAATATAGTTGTTTAATATTTTATATTTTTCTTCAGATCTCATATTCAACCATAAATGTTAAATTTCCAGTTTATTTTATTTTATTTTTTTGGCAACTTTTTTTGTCTTTAAATTCTGCATTTGTTTTAACTTTTTGTACTGATGTTTTGTTTAGTAAAGTAAAATCTGTATGGATGTATAATTGAATGAATGAAAGAAATGTACTAGTAGTGTGTTATTTTAAAGATTTTCAGTTTTATGTTATGGATTTATAAACTTAAGTCTTTCTGGTTTTAGGTTGATGCTCATAAAAATAAAGATGGTTTTGATGTATATGAAGGTACCTCTGAAGGTAAAAAATGCAGTATGCATCTTTTTTGTAAAATATTTTTTTCCTATCCTTCACTTTCTTCATGAATACTTCATGATCAGAGGTGGTACTTGAAAAAGAAATTCTTTTAAAGCAGCCCAAAATTATGTGTGTGTGTTTAAAAAAAAAAAAAGCACTTGTTTTGATGTGTTAGTTTACCTGTAGAAAGCTTCAGTATTAAATATGAATGGAAAAATTCCATTGCTCCATGGTTCAAAGAGCTTAAGATGGAACAAAAATGTAAGAAATCATTTTGTTTTGCACGAATGCAATAAACTTCAGAAACAAAAGTTATTAGAAATGATCAAGCCAGTCAAAACCATAGGAAATGAAGCATAAAATGTAATGGAAAAAATAAACCTAACAAAATGGAGACTGTGCCCCTCCCTGGTCTTTTGGATATGGCCAAGGTCAAACCCAGTTCCTCTCTTTGCCTAATCCTATCAGACTCAAATTGACCCTCCCTGCCCCAGACAAAGCCCCCCTCCCTCCACAATCCCATCTAGACCAAGAATAGAAGCCAGCTCAAGGGCAGCCCTTACAAGGGAATTGTTGATGACTGCAACATTCCATCTCCTTTAACAATGGACATCCCCAGCTGTGCAGCCCCTTCCAAGCTGTGCAGCCTCATTGAAGATCAAGGATGCAGGGGGCAAACAGCCACAGCCACTCAGTCTTGAGCCGAATCCTGTTCTGCTCCATCCAGATCCGAACAGCCTCCAGACATCAGATTGAAACTCCTTAAAATTGACACATAAACCATTGTTCCCTACTAGCTGTCTCTCCTGAATTCTGCCTCTCCATTTCCTGAGGAAATCAGCTCTTCTGGGGGCTCTTCCAGCCCAGATCCCAAGACTGCTCTCTCCTCTCCTGAAGAACTACTCCACAAGAAAGCATGAAAATGGAAGTTCTCATTTTGGGCATGATACTCCCCACTAAATGTACAACAGGGTGTTAGAAACTAAGCTGGTTTATTTTATTTAAACTGAAATAGTGTAAAGTCTATATTAGACCCACCTGAAAATACACTTAGACTTCCTAGAGACAACATCAGATGTTTAAGTGCCTACACAATGCAGTAAAAATACTTCCTAGGCATTCGTAACACATTGTTAAAGCAATTATATAATTAGAAATGTTCAAGCATCTTGATATTATTTGTAAACAAAGTTATGTTTTGGGGGGTCTTTTCCATCACCAGAACCTGTTGCTTTACCAATTCCTACTCGATCACGAAGCAATCATCTGAAACGTCCAAAGTTGGGGAAAAGAATCCAAGAACCTGAAATTCCTGAAGCTGAAGATGTAAATGCTTCTCAAACATCAGGAAACAGGTACACTATGTGATTCAATAATATTAGAAATGAAAAATATCTAAATATGCCTTGTACATATTTGTACAGAAGGATAGTATGTCACTTCAGCTTACGTGTACCAAAATAACCTATATTTATTGCTTTTAAACAGCAGCAAAATCCAGGAAATGAATGTGGACCTGCATGAAACTTAGCATCAGTAGTAGTGCAATACCTTTTATTAGGTTCAATCAAAGTAGCACAAAACAGCGTGGCAAGTTTTAAAGTTCTCCAGAACTCTTTATCAGGAAAGATGTTACAAAAAGCTCAGGATGGGGAAGAAGCAAGAAAGTTTAAGTATCAGACTAGATGTTTCAGCTGTGATTCAGCTGTGATACAGCTGTGATTCAGCTGTAGTTCATAACTTATCCCAAGTTGAGGATGGAAGACTGAAAGCACTAGGCAGTAGCAGGTATTGTCAGTGTCATGTTACAAATAGCATTCTTGGACAAAGAATGATTCTGCTTCCTGCCTGTCTCCACCAGCTCTGCAAATAGTTTATTATTTACTTCCAGTCTTTTTCCTGCATGCTTGAATAGCTCAACCTGTTAGAAAGCAGATCTGAAGGGTGCCAACCATTGTTCTTTGCCTGTAAATAATGTATGTAACTTAACACAGCCCTAAAAATCAAGCTCTGTGCCTTTCAGTATTACTCAGTAGTTATTGGTTGTTTACATGTATTTTTACTGCTTCTCCTGCTGCACAGATTGGATCCTATTACTCATGTATCTGAACGTTCAGAAGAATTAATAGATGAGATGGAAGAAAAAGTGATGGAGAGCGAGCAGGAAAAGTTAGTGGAGAGTCCAAAACACTCAGTCCAAGATACAGCCCAGCTGTGTCTTCCATCAGAGAAGCAAGATGATAAAGAGGTATGATTATATCTTTAAAAGTACAGATTATTTATTACTAGTATTTTTAATCCTGCTTCTTTGACAACTGTCTTCCATACGATCACATATCATTTTAAAAAAGTGACATTCCTTGCCATAAAGCTTAGCAACAAGATAAAGATAACTTACAAAGGAAGTAGAGTTAGGGAGAAAAGGAGAGGACTGAACTACAAACAGGTTAGAAGACAGAGCAATACAAATAAAATTATTATTACATGTACCAAAATAACTAACATACATACATACATATAAAATAAATAAATAAATATAATAATAATAATAATAATAATAATAATAATAATAATAATAATAATAATAATTGTTTATTTGACTTGTCCCCGCCCATCTCCCCACAACGGGGGACTCTGGGCGGCTTACAACAAACTAAAATCAGCAATACATAAAAGATTAAAAAGATTATAAAACCAAAGTACAAAGAGAAAAACTAAAACTAAGAGTACAAACTAAAATCAGCAATACATAAAAGATTTTAAAAGATTATAAAACCAAAGTACAAAGAGAAAGATAAAAAGGCTAAAAAATCCAAGAGGCTGATAGAAGCCACACCAGGCTGCTAGGGGGCCAGCCAATCCCATTTTTGATATCTTCCCTCCCCGCCCCAGGCCAGATGGCAGAGCCAGGTCTTCAAATCCCTCCGAAAGGCCTGGAGTGAGGGGGCCTGTCTCACCCCCGGGGTCAAGATGTTCCAAAGGGCGGGGGCTACAGCAGAGAAGGCCCGCCTTCTGGACCTTGCTAATCGAAGTTCTTTTACCGCAGGGATCCGAAGCATGCCCTCTCTGTGAGATCGGGTGGGACGGGTTGAAATCATGCTTTTAAACAGCAGCAAAATTTAAATTGCTTTAAACAGCAGCAAAACTGAATAGGGTTTTGCCAATTTTTATCTTCCTTTGCTGACATCCTTGCATTTGAATAGCAGTTAGAGACCAAGTAACTACACAGATGCACCAATCAGCAGGACGCTCCCTCTTAAAAATGCCTTCCATTTCTGAGTCACTTGGATACACAGGAAAGAGCCTTCGCCTGGATTGCTCTCCAGCCAGCAGATGCATTCCATCAGGAGATGTGCTCATACCCCCCATTCCAACTTTAGGAAAGGAAACAAGTCATCTTTCTATAGCCAGGTCTTTTCACTTTAACTTAACTTAGTAATTATTTTAACTATTTATATTTTGCTTTTTGTTGTTTAATTTCTTCAGTGCCCTATGGGCAGAGATGCAGGAAACAAATAATTCAGTGAAATGAGTGATACTAAGGGTTCTGGTTAGTAGACTGTTGGAGAAGCTGATCATTCTTTCTGGCAGAGAAGAAGGTCGTATACTGTATTCTTTCTTTAGCTTAGGGTGGCACTCTTTTGCCTGGATGATGTTCCTGACAGTCACAGGTTATAGACTTTCTCTGGCTGATGGCAGAAGCCAGATTGATTGGTAAACCTATTTCTATCCATTATTAGAAATCTGTCCATTATTAGAAATAAACCATTATTTCCATCCATTGTTAGAAATAAACCATTTTGATAGCTTTTATTTAACATTGGCCTTGGCTGCCTGTACAGAAAGTAATGGCTGAAAAGACTTTGCAAAAATTTTAAGAAAAGATTTAAAAAGGGCTCAGGTACAGAACTACAGTCATCCCTGAAATTCTTTGCACCCCTCTCATTCTGGATGCAGTGGAAATAAGAGCATATTCAGAAAATAATTATGTGAAGAGGTCTTCTTTATTATAGTGTGAATGTCATGTTGTGCCTGAATACTTCTGTTTGATTCTGTGTGGCTCTGCACCACTTTGATGTGCTTCTGTGGTTTTTAGGAAACAGATGTAGAGCCAATCAATGGAGAGGTCATGGAAAATGCTATCAAGGTGTCAATAGTGACTGAAGGATCAACAGCAAATGAAGTTCTGGATGGAGAGTCAAAGTTACAACCTGACAGTTCAGAAGAAACAACTTTAACTTTACTTGTCCCATTAATTCTTGATTCTTCCGGAAAATCCATTGAAGACAGCGATGATAATATTTCAGATAAGGTGAGGGAATGTTAAAACAATGTTTTAAGACTATTTCATAGCCTGGAAGAATTTGAAGCACTGTCTCTTCCTATACATTCCTGTCCTCAGGAATGTACAGGAGGCTTTACATGCTAAGATGTAGTGGATGACTGCGTGGGAATGAGCTGTCTTTATGATGGACCCACCCAAGCTTTGGAATACCCTTCCAAGAAAAGCACACCTGGCCCCTAATTTAATAGCTTTCTAATAGCAGGCAATGATTTATTTTTTTATTCTTCCAATACTTTGAATTTTTAACTTTATTACTGTGTTTTCATTGTCTCACTTCACTTTTCTTGTTTTAATTGTTTAATTTGCTGTTTTCCTTAGGTACTGACTTTAAATATTACAGTGTATAGAATATACGTTCACTTGGAAACATTCCACTTTATAAAATGAAATAGTAATTACATTTCATTTGCCCTGCATTTAATAATAGCATTTGAAAATGACTACTGTTGTCCATCTCTGCCTCTTCTCTCATGCTCGTTTTTATATAGAGGCTTCAGACTTGTTTTATCTTCACTTTTGACCTGGTTTTTCTCCAGCTGAGCCTTAAAGTGAACATTTTAGATCACACACACACACACACGTGTTTGTGTGTGTGTTCTCTTCAATCATGTCTGATTCTTGAAGACTGCCTGGACAAGTCCCTGCACTTTTCTTGGCAAGGTTTTTCAGAAGTGGTTTGCCTTCTTCCTAGGGCTGAGTGAGTGACTGGCCGAGGGTCACCCAGCTGGCTTCGTGCCTGAGGCGGGACTAGAATTCAGGTTCTCCCAGTTGATGCCTTAACCACTACACCAGATTAGTTCTCATATTTTTTATATATCTCATAGATAATATTTTTATATATCTCATAAACGTATTTTTAGCTTCAGACTAATATAAGTAACTGATAGAAACCTATGGCAGAGGCATTGTGAGAATGAAGTAAAGAAGTACTCTTTGGATTAAAAACTACATCTATGACATTACATTTCTTAAGAGTTTTGTAGCGTTTTACATATATTTGACTTACAGTGGTGCTTTCTTCCTCCTTAGGTTGAGAACATGGCAGATTCTGAAGTGCCAGCAGAAGAGGAACAGATGACACAAAGGAAAAGAGCAAATGCTGATCCTGTTTCAGCAGCAGAAAAAGAATCTTCTAATAATGGTCTTTTAAACTCAGTAGCAGTGGAAGCTCCAGAAGATGCCATTTCTGAAAATGTCTCTCCCAACACAACCTCTTCCTTGGAAGAGCAAAGTGAGGAGGGTGGATCTGACTCACCAGAAGCCCCCGTGGCCCTGGGTCAGGGGGCTCTGATGATGGTTGAATTGGAGGACATCTCTTACCAGCAACATCCAGAGGGACAAAAGAACCAAATGGATGAACAGTCTGAAGAGTCAGCTGAGCCAGTGTCTGAGAGAGCTGCTGACAGCAGTTCAGAAGAAGCGGAAATTGAGGTGCCTGTAATAGACAGGCGGACCTTACGAAGAAAAGCCAAAGGATACAAAGGCCCACCCAAGAAAAAAGGAAAACTAATTTGAACACAATTATAGTCAACCCAAGTGGGAATGATTGCCATTTTCATTGTGTTTCTTTCTTCAGAGAAAAAGCTGTAAAATTACATATCATTGTAGGATCCACATGTATTTAAACACTGGAATCATTCCCAGTTTTTCTATAGCCTGTTACTTGTTTTGTTGTTTAACCACTACATAAAATGAACCAAATTGAGTATGGAAGTAAATATCTAGTTTTGCTAAACAATAACAATAATCAAAAAGACACTGGATGTTAAAGTGGGGCAGTAACTTTAAATTAGTTATATTAGAGATGTTGAGGGGCCAAACAGGTGCCACCTTATGTTACATTGTTAAACTGCCTCAAGTGGCTGTTGATTTGTCAGCTCTTATGTACAATAACGCATAATTTATGAAGTGTCAGGCATTTTCTTCATCCCTAAATGCCATGGAAAGATTAATTGCGCACCCTGATGTTTTTCCAGGCTTATCAGGGACAGATATTTACAATTAAAGTTATTTTTTTCAAACCCTGCAATCATTATTTTGTAGTAAATTCAAAATCCTGTTTTAAACTGAAATATAGAATACCTGATATTATTTGTGCTTAGTTCAACTTTGCCATGGATACTATATGCTCCCATTCAAAAATCCAAGATTATATGATCTCAACTAAACCTGAATCCTCAATCTATGTTGGAGTCCTCTGATTATTTTGCCAGTGAATAAAGCAGGTGCTTCTTTTCACAAACGAAGCTCCTAATATATGGATAGTAAACTGAACTCCTTCAGAGTAATTGTAGGTTAGACCCTCATAAAAACCTATGATTACCATTTTCTAAGTACTAGTAGTTGGACAGATTCATAAAGAGTCTTCAGTTTGAGGCAATTTCTCTTTCAGTATCTGTTAGTAAGAATGTTCATTTGAAACGATGTGAAACTTTTGATTTTAATCTTTTCAGAATTGGTCTATTTTGGCTCCCTGGTTGTATAAGCTTTCTGGCTTCTCAGTAATGGCTCAGCTGATTGCTTTTTTAAAATAACTCATCTTGATAAAGAAGTGCTGTTTTTTTAAAAAGCATGTTATGAGAAGTTTTAGTTTTGAGGTATATAGAGTTGCCAAGTTGTCTGGATTTTCAGCATGATACACATTTTTCTACCAGTGTACATTTTGTATATTGTGGATTAGGAGTATTTGTGCAGAAATCTTGGTTCTGATATTGATTAAACACTTTCTATGAAGCACATAAAACAGCTTGTCTCTTGTACTACTATTTTTTTTTTTTTTTTGGTAAAATAACATTTTGACAATTTAAGATTAGGGCAGTTTTTGCTATTAGCACTGAAGTTTTTGAAATGGACAAGGTTAGATTACAGTCTCTGAAAGGAAACATAGGTATGAATGTTAGATGTATTGAGCTAGATAAACAAGGGGCTTTGTAATTCTTATTCTGTAAATCAAAACAATATTTTGTGAAGTGACTACGTGTGTATTTCTATTATGGATTCTGGATTGGTGGTGATTTAATACTATATTAAATGTTTTAAATCAGTGTGTTTCTCCCAAATCATAAATTTGGCTTGTGCATTTAAAGCTATAAAACATTTATTTTCAGTCTGTAATTAAAGTGGTTTATAAAACATTTAATTGCAAAAATGTTACTTATATGAGAGCCGAGTTTCTTAACCCTTCTAGGATATTCAATTATTATAAAATCTTAAGGAAAGTTAATCTTGACATCCATGGTCCTTCCAGAAAACGTTTTGATGGTTTTGTCTATAAGCCAGAAGGATATTTTCCCTTGTATACACAAGTAAGAAACACTGTCCTTTCTGCAGAAAGCAGCCCTCCAGCTGACATTAACCAAGATATATCTCTTGGATCACATATTGCTTATAAAAATGTATGATGCCTGTAGCAAAGTCTGGAAGAATTAAACTGAATATTGTTATGAAGGCAAATATTTATATGTATTATATAACTGTAACTTGTTTTCTTCTGATTGGAGTTAGGTGACCTCACTTCAGCTAGCACCTTGTAACTTTTTACATTGCAGCTGTTATTGAGCTAAAACCCTTAAATTATTAAAACTATGCTGAGAAATTAAAAACAAATTTGTAAAGCAGAATTAAAATGTGCAACACTGTGCAGTTCACAAAGGAACACATTCTTAAAAGGATTATTATATGATTTAGCTTAAATAGGTGAAAATGACTATTAGTCTGCAAAGAATAAAATAGACCAATTCTTGAATAAAGTTCATAGCAGAAGTAAAAAAGATATTGTATAAAACAAAATTAAAGAGTGTTATAATTCATCTGTTTTTAGTTGCAAAATAAGATCTAAACAAAATTAGCATGTGAACTCAACTTTACTTTTAATTGTTAGTTTTCTAGGAACTCATTATTCAGGTTCTTACTGCTTCCAATGTCATGGTGTATTTTACATTTCATGCACGTTACCATTTTCAAGTATGATTTCATGAACTGCTTTACTGTACCTATTGCATGAAGTATGTAGAATCTCTTCCACATAAATTTAATAAAACGTTTACCTTTTAGCTCAATAGAAATGTTGTGGTTTGTTGTTGTTTATGGACATTACTTAATTATGAATCGTAATGCAGTGTAGTTAAGTTGCAGAACAATATTCATTTTCATCATCACCACCACAGCATTTGCTTTTAATTTAAGGAATTTATCAGAAACTGGGCATCCAATGTTCTGGGGAGTTGTGCTGTTGATAAAACTTTTAATATAATTCTGTCCTATATTAATGTATTGTTTCTCCCTTTTAGTGTGTATTGTTTCTAATGTGTTTCTAACTGATTAAACTTACATTTTTAATTTTCTCATTGTTCTTACTAGCTTGAAGTCTCTTCTTAGCCATGGACTGGGATAAGTCAGGATAGGTGAGCATTTGTCCAAGCAGTCACCAGTGGTCCAAATATAACTTGATGGAATCTAACCAGACACAATAGGCCAGCAGAAGGAACAAGGGGCCAATGATAAGATTTCTACATTTAGCTGGGAAATAAATCCGATTCCTTAGGTTCAATGGGAACTTTGCTCCACTAAGTCTTGAATAACTGAGATATTATGTATTACATACAGCAAGAATCTTCTCAGAGTCATTGGGAATAATAAGCTTGAATGCCCTGTTTTTATAAAGCAGGAGAAATGTGTGTAGCTAGTCTCTTGATCACAAATTGAACTTAATACAATATAACATTTTGTGTTATACATACTGAATGTGGCAAAGAATGTTAAGATTGGTTGCAGTAGCCTTGCTGTTAGAGATACTGTTCAAAAATGGGAGTACTAATCTATATTGTTAATATTCCAGGCTTTTGATCCTACTTATCCTGTTCAAATCTTGGCTAGGTCAACCTCCTCATACTGAAGATTTGGGGAACTCTGCAACAATGATAGGGATGACACTAGTCCCAGATTGCAGAGGAAAGAGTAAGGGAAAATTGCAGCCTTCTAACAATACTTCCTCTCTGATGGAGTTCTATTACACTGATAGGAGCAACTTAGTAACTTTA
Organism: Python bivittatus; assembly: GCF_059951505.1. Taxonomy (NCBI): domain Eukaryota; kingdom Metazoa; phylum Chordata; class Lepidosauria; order Squamata; family Pythonidae; genus Python; species Python bivittatus. The sequence goes on from NW_028277112.1 coordinate 5,218,125, forward strand.
GAGTTTCATCAAACAGTTGACTACATATGAAGAAAAAAAGCACTTCAGCTAAAACTCTTAGAAAGTGATGACAGCATCAAAGACAGTATGCATTAGGCTAATACAGGAAATGTTTCAACATATATAAAACAAGTATACACATCAGTCACCCACACATTCCCAGATTAAGGCTTAAATACTTTGTATGCTGAGATCATTTCCCCTGGAACTAATGACATAAGATATACTATGAATATGCTTTCCCACTACAAAGATGCTCCTAGAAATCTGCCAAGTTGGAATAATCTCATGCTTCAACTTGCCAGAATAATTGTGTTCCATGTGTATGAAATTTGGCAGAGAAAGCAGAAAACTAGCTTTCGCCACTGCCTGTCAATATGTACCCTACTTTCTTAGTGCTGGAAGAACTGACAGCAAAGGGTGCCATTGTATGCAAGAAACAAGGAATATTGCTACTCTATTTTCTAAGATAATTTTAGGTGGTTATAAAAGTCTTATTTACCATTCTAGTCAAGACATTTAACTCTTTACAAGACATCCTCCCGATAACTTGATCTTGCCAATTTGGATAATTTACTACCTTTGAGTTTTAACATCCAAAATCCAAATTCTATACAAGTCACTGATAATTATTTGATGTCAGTGTTGTACAAAAATTACATACTCAGTTAATGTCAGAACAGCCAATGTGCTGACTTCCAAACGTTGTAGAACTTCCATAAGCCTGCTTCTGGAAGCTGTGCTCGAAAGCATTCATAGGGAGGGACGTTTTATCAGGCAGCCTAACCTGCCATGTGTTTAAAATGTGACAGGGTTTGAACTTAAATCAATATTCCTTCTTAGAAGAGAGCCATACATCTTTAAGGTGTTAAACAGACAAGAGGCATTCTTGGTATACAGAGTGGCCTGATCAACAGAAACAATCCCATTATCTCCTCACATATTGTGGAACCTTCCATCTTGAGGGATTTGATACTCATTTTAAACACCATTCTGACTAGAGTTCACAACGTTAAGAAAGGAAGCCTGATCGAGTTTCTTCTTTCCAGAAAAAGTATCACAGCTCCAATAAATCAAATACTTGCAATGATTGGGATTCAGTTTCAATCCAGGTTTGTTCCTTTATTTTTGGTAATATTTGGAAAAAAGTCAGTTCTGCAACTGTCCTTTGTCTTTTAGAGGTTGCTGCAGAGCCACTTCTGTGTGTGGAAAAGCTTGCACATCCATAACTGCAGTGTCATTATACAAGCAAAACTGCATTAATGCACCCATCGTTTTCTGGATTATTGGTTACTTGTGCATATTTTCCTGAAAAGAAAACAAGTTGTACTGAAAGACTTTTAATAAAATGCACCTTTAAACTGAATATATATAATGGCAGATTCTCATTAAGTCTATACATGTGCAATTACTGCAGTACAATAAAAAACAGCCTCCTGCCATAGCTGGCACTTGAATCCATTGTGACAAAACAACCCTACTTAAAAGGGGTCATGGGGAAAGAGGAAAATAATAGGCCTTTATTCTTCCCATCTAAGGGCCAATTCAAAAGTTACTTCTGTGAGATTGAACAAAGCAACGTTAACGTTTCCTGTTGCAATAAAATTGCACAATGTAGTTTCTGAATGAACTGCATAATTTTCTCTAACTGAAGCAAAATGGCATTAAGGTATATTTGGAGACCATTAATTTTTGTGACTGTGAAATGCAGAAAAAACAAAACAGGACATCAAGAGAGATTGCTATATGAGACATATTAAAAATATACCTAGATGTTGACTATGAATGGGACCTCGGGTTACGAATTTAATTCGTTCCGTGACTCTGGTCGCACCCCAAATTGGTCGCAACCCGAAGGAAATTTCCCCATAAGGTTCAGTGTAATTACCGTTAATCTGTTCTGGCGTGGAGGACAGGGAGGCGGCTATTGCTTGGAGGGAGAGTCCCCCTCCCTACGACCATGTGTCAGGGGAGGAAAATGGCCGCGGACCACGTGTCAGGGGCAGAAAAATGGCCGGGGACCACGTGTCAGTGGCGGAAAAATGGCCACGGACCACGTGTCAGGGGCGGAAAAATGGCCGCGGACCACGTGTCAGGGGCGGAAAATGGCCGCGGACCACGTGTCGGGTGGAAAAATGGCCGCGGACCACGTGTCAGGGGTGGAAAATGGCCGCGGACCACGTGTCAGGGGCGGAAAAATGGCTGCGGACCACGTGTCGGGCAGAAAATTGGCCGCGGACCACGTGTCAGGGGCGGAAAATTGGCCGCGGACCATGTCACGGGAGGGAAAATGGCCGCGTATCCTGTTCGTACCCCGAGGCGGAGTTTGCAAACCGAGGTAAATTTTTGCGGCTGGAGCTGGTCGTAACCTGAAAAGTTCGTTAACAGAGGCGTTCGTAACCCGAGGTACCACTGTATTGGGGGAGCATGGAAGAAGCATTGGTATACAACTGAAGTGGACAAATAAGTTATCTTATTTTTCTCTTTTCATAGGATACCCTCAAGATGCTGTTGGGCAAATTTAGACAAAAGTCAGCTTATTATCAGGACCCAAGCAAATTGTGATTTTTAAAATCTTGCTAAGCGAGAAATATCCTGTTGTTCCCATCTTGAAAACCTGCAATTTTATACAGAATTCTGACATAATATCTAACTATTTAGATACTTCTTTCATTAGTGTTAATTCTTATTCCTTAAAACTAGTATTTGGTTACTTACCCCAGATTACTTTGCCCCCTTGGGTGACAAGACCAAGTTCACTCACGTTCACCTCGATGACTGTACCTTTTGTGATTACCCCCAAAGAAGTATATAGAGGAGAAGAAGGATTCTTTTTTACCCCAAGAATAGGTAGACAAAACGTGGCTTTAAGTTCAGGATGTGTTACGTGGGCCTTCTTAAATCGCAAACCCTATTATTCAACAAAATAAATAAAATTCTTCATAAGTAGCCTTAGAAAAAAGGAGAATTTAAACTAATATATTTATTTTTTAATTCCAATCACACATAAATGGATTTAGTTTTAAACTGAGAAAAGTTAATAGCTCTCTATGAACCTTCACGACTATGATTCCCTCCAGGTAGGTGGGCTACAACTGCCATCAGTTCCATGTAGCTTGTCCTAGTTTTCATTATCACTAAAGGTACCACTATGTCTTTCTCTTTACTGAAGATTGAACATGAAAAAAGTACATACTGCTATGAAAATATTTACCATTGGTCGAATGAAGCGTTCATATTTTGGAGGTTTTCTGGTAAAGCCATCCCCAACAAAACATACTTTTGTAACCATTCTTTTCCAAGCCTTCTTCTTTCGCTTTCCTGTGCGAATCACTTTGAGCACTTCAGTTTCTCCCTGGGCCCTGACTTTGGGTACAGGAACCTCCCATTTCCCCTAAAAATAAATAAGTATTGCTAGGGTGCAAAAGATGAGAAAGGATACATGTACACACATATAGTACATATTGCTTAATTAGTTTTGCAACATTAGTTTGTCTGACAAAATAACAGAATTATTGTATCTGCATGGGGCATTTGTAAAGTCTGATTTGATTCCACAGACACCTGCTATTTGTTCTTCCTACAAGAGAAATTTGGTGCACAGGAAAATTACTTATATCATCATAAGCTTTGCAACAGGCAGAGGAAACCTTCCAATACTCAGGATTGCATAAAATTCCTCTCTATTTATACTGGAGTTTGGAGCAATAGGAAGCAGAGTGTATATTAAACATTGGAAAAAGTCAGAAATGGGCATATATCTTCCCACAAAGTGCAATCTAAACAGAAGTATTTCTCCCCAGCAAAGTATTTTAAGGTCAGTTCTTTGTTTTCTAGCCCTTTCTTGTATACCAATTTAGTTTTGCTTTATACAAGCAATCACATGTTTAAAAAAGTGATTACTTTTTTTACTTGTGATTAAAAGTTGGAGGTATAAAAATACTAAGTAAACTATAACATTTATTTAGATTTTTGAACAAATCCAGTAATTCCCTACCATATGTGCAAAACTGATATCCTACTTAGAACAGAAAATTGAAATAAGCATCCTTTATTCTAAATGGATACCAGAGCCATTACTTTGCAAATCAGTATTTTAAAGCAATAGTAAAAATCCTGGCAAATTATATTAACTGAAGCATCTGCATGACTTACAGCTTTTTCTTTTCGTTTCTGTTTGATCATGTTGGAAAGAACTTTTGCTCGTGATTGGCTCTCCCTATCCAACAGGTATGCTGGTACAGCGCCTTCTGGGGTCTTGTCATCATTCTTCTGCTTGCTATTTCTCTTTTCATGCATCTTAATACTAGAGGGATAGATACATCAAGGTGCTTTGCAGATGTTTCACAAATAATTGGGCAATAAACACTGCCAACTGAAAATAGTTTTAGTAACAGGCATCTTAAATGGATCCCAATGCTTTTACAAGAGAATCATACTAATAATAGGCAAAATATGCAACATTAATATCAACTGTAACATGAAGCACTTTTCCTAAAACAGCTGCATAAAGAAAACAATATTAATGTTATTATATCTATTGTCCCAGTAACGGATACCAAAAAACAAATAATCAACACCATACATTCTAATGAGGCTAGATCAGAACAATACTATTTATTATAACAAAGTAATTAAGTTTATAATAAAAGTTGTCTCACGTTTTTTTCATCTGTATTTTCTCCGCATGGCGCTGTTTATGATACAGTTTAGCTTTTAATCCAATCATTTTCTTGGCTTTCTTTGAGCGCTCATGAGCCTCACGGCCCTCTTTCTTCCTTTTCTTTTCATGGTAATCCAAGCGATAACCATATCGCTTCCGATGTAACTCTATATACTCGTTTTGTGGCTGTGAGTTAGACAAAAGTTTAGAAGTTAAGCTGGTAAAATTATACCCATCATTTTTTTCAGTGTCTGTATTTACACAAAGATTATTTTTGAGGTTTTCTCATCAGCAGATTTCTACCAGAAACTAGACATCTTGTCATTCATATTTAGTCTCAAAATAATTATACATGGATCTGTCACTGAGTAACAAGTTTATATCTATCAAAAAAGAAGCCACTGTAAAAACAAATAAAAACCCACAGCCATACATCCATTTTACTTTCACTGTTTTCACTCTGGCCATTTTAAGCAAACAGCCACAAAGAAACTTCAAAGTGAAACTCCAGCATGAAACATTCAATTAACAGTTTATCAAGAAATCAAATTCCATCACCTGACACATGAAAAATAGTTTTATGCCATTGCAAGTGTTAATTAGCTTACCAATAATGGCTAGCTTATTAGATTGACAATGCTTCACAAATTTGACTATAATGATTTTGTATCTCATATCTCATATTTTTTGCCATTTGTAATGGATCATACAATTAGTGACTTGAACTTCATAAAAGCACACAATTCCTCCACAAATATGAAACACAGCCAGGGAGAGATACACAAAAAAGAGAGAACAGATTATTTCTAGTCAGAAATGGAGAATCTGCGATCTGCCAGATGATACTGAGCACCTCTTATTATCCTTCACCATACGTCATGATGGGCAGCCGGGCTGCTGGACGCCAGTTCATCAATAGCTGAAAAGCCGTGGACTGCCCAGTCCTGCATTTGCTCCTTTCTGCTCTTGAATTAGCCAGACAGTAAGCAACTTGTGCTATAAAATGACGTTTGTTGATGTAGCATTGAGATACTAAGATGCGAATCTTCGGAGATCAATAGAGAACAGCTGCAGCCTCAGTGATGTGTATTATTAGACTGACGTCTGCGCCACCACCACTATTATAAACGTCGGACAATAAGCGGAAACTCCGAGCACCCAGTTCTCCTCTTTCTCTTTGTGCTCTACGAGGCAGTTCCGTGGTCCCTTGAACGCCTCCCCGCCCCGCTGCCGTTCAAAAAGTCCACGGCCAGTCAAACGTGCCCCCTCAGCCTCCACTCACCATGGTAGGTCGGCGCCCGCAGCCCAAGCAGACCCCGGCACAAAACTACCCGTCCCTCTCTCCAGAGAGAAAAAGGAAGGGCGTCAGTCAAGCAAGTCCGGGTAATAACCAGTCCCACTTTCGGCCGTTCCGCGGACTAGCGAAGGAGCTCAGGTTCTTCGTCCTCACTCCCGCCGCGCCGGCCCGTCTGGAGTGTATTGTGAAGAGAAAAGATGAACGGCTGAAGAAAAAAGACTAAACTATTGCGCGCAGGCTTTTCTTTGGACGCTTCTCGGAACGCATTCGGAGAAGTGGGGGGGAGAGAAAAGAAGCAGGGACCCCGCGAAGGAAGTGACGATTTCCACGTGGGGAGTAAACCGGAAGCTTCCGGACAAACCTCCTCGAGTGTGTCTGCGGCGCTCGGAGGGAGCTGGGGTAGTCGAATAGGACCTTTAGTTTCCGAAGGGTGTCTTGTTAAGACGAATAGTAGCGCTGCTTCTATAGGATTTAATTTGATGCATCGATTTCCATAGCATAAAGCGCTTTTTACCTGAACTACCTTTCCGGTAGCAGCGATTTACATGATTAGGCTGGCCGGTGAATATGCTTCGAAATACAAGAAAAATGATCGTGCCCTCTCTCCAAGGGGTACGTTTATACGGCGTGGTTTTTCAATGAGTGTATAAAAGTGAAACAGTTAATATTGCACGGATGAAATACTTCGCTTTCGTTAGCTTAGCGGGGTTCATGAAACTGCGGTGGGTGTGTGCATTAATGTGTCTAAAATGACACACCATATAATCTAGAATAAATTAGCATTCTCTTTAGTAACATGCATTATGCTATTATGTTTTTTTTTAATTGCAAAGTAATAGGATTTTTCTGTTTTGATGGGTATCTTTTCTTCAAAGTGTACGCATTGCAGAAAAGCAAGAATTCTCACTATAAAATGCTCCAAAGACTTTTTGAATCGTCAAAGAAATTACAGTCATCCAGCAGGTAATTTCTTGAAAAAGTATTTCTAAATCTGTATTGCTTATTTGTCTCTAGTACAGTGTTTCTCAACCTCGGCAACTTTAAGACGTGTGGACTTCAACTCCCAGAATTCTTCAGCCAGCATGGGGAATTCTGTGAGTTGTCTTAAAGCTGCTAAGGTTGAGAAACACTGCTCTAATACATTGCTATAAAGAGAAAGAAATAGGTGATAATGTAGTACGATTTTGAATATTGTTTTTACTTATACAGTATTGTATTGGTAGTGCTTTCTCTTACATTGAAATTCTGCAGGCAAAAGAAGATAAAAAGTTCCTAATTTTTCAGGTTACTTCTTGGTTATTTTGTTGAATATTTTAAAAAAATTTCTTTAAGATGGTCCTGTACAAAATACATTTTCGTACAGAACACATACTGCACAATATATCTACACATGCATTGCTGATAGGGAATAAATCCTCTGTATAGCCCCCAGTCATGTATGTAGTGTACTTGCAGTGTGAATATTTTGCTAGATAGCTTAGTGATACTATCAAGTCTGATTGCTGATCATCTTTTGTGAGAAAATGAATTTAGACATTCTTCTCACATTCCAGATTAAGTGTGATTAGCATTTTTGGAATAGACAGTGTTTCTTATTTCTTGAAACGGAAAAAGTAGAGGAACTTCTCTTCAATAGCAGAGTACCTCTGGTTGGAGCCTGTATGTAGTGTAAAACATGGTGCTTTCTATTTATTAACATAATTACAAATGTAAATGCCAACAATGTTTTTATTTGACAGGTGAAGTAAAATCTTTACGTTCTGTTTTAACTCCACCAATAACTAAGTAAGTAATAATGTTTTTTATATGTAAAATATAGAAGACTTCCTTGGTTATAAGACTGGAAAACTCATTAGGCAACAAATGTTTAAGTTACATTAGAATGGTGTCTGGTGTGGGTCTTCCGGGCTGTGTGGCCGTGTTCTGGAACTTTTGTTTCCTAACGTTTCGCCAGCATCTGTGACCGGCATCTTCAGAGAGCAGGAGCACAGACAGGAGCAGTTCTCTCTGTGCCCAGGATGATTGTTAGGAAACAAAACTTCCAGAACACGGCCACACAGCCTGGAGACCCACACCAGCCATCGTATTCCGGCCGTGAAAGCCTTCGACAATACATTTTACATTAGAATATTTTTCTCTTGTGTTTCTACTAAGAAACCTTCAAAGACAATTACAAAAAAACAGGATAAACTGATTCTTTGGACCTTCCTTTATCCATTTTATGGAAGATAGGGACAATATATGCCTTTTACCGCTGTCTGTCACTTCCCCAGTGCTCCAGGATTTCTCAAAATGAAATATATGAAAATTTGGCTAAACCATCACGTAGTCCCTTCAGTATCCTAGGGGCAATTCATCCAGCCCTAGAAATTTAAATTCATTTAAAGTGAAGAGGCGTTCCCTGATAATGTTTTATCAGTCTCAAGTTTCAATTCTTCCCAATTTTTTTTGAGTACATATTTTTATGCTGGAGAAGACTAAATGAAAATAGGAATTCAGTACCTCTGCATTTTCTTTATTAACTGTTTAGCATCTGACCATAATTAAGCAGCTGGTAGGCTCATTATTTTCTTTTCCTTTAATTTATTTAAAGAAGTCCTTTTTGTAATTCGTAGCAACCTTCACTAATGTTGGCTTACTTTTGAGTTCTTGACACCTCTATTACAGTTCCTGACTACCTATAGGTACTCTTACTTGATGACTTGACCCTCTTTCCATTTCTGAAGTGATACAGTATGCAGCATGTGTCATTTTTAAGTGTAACTTTAATTCTGTCTCTAGAGAAATATTCAAGGTTAGTTTTAGGCTTCCACCATAGGTAAACATTTGTTCATGCTTATTTACAAGTTGAATATGAACACAGGATTGTAAGTAAAATGAAACTCTTTGAAACATTTTACAAATTGTATCCTGACTCAAGAAGTGCTTAAGCTGGTTTGTATATTAGATATGTAATTATCTTCATCTAGGTTCCTTAGTCAAATCTTCCTAAAATAGCTGATTAACATTTATGACAACTACTATGTTGTGATGCTCTGTATTACAAACACCAGTCAGCTTCAAGAGAGCATTGAGGACCTTTGCTCAGTATTGCATTGATAATCATCTATTGATTAATTAATTATCAAGTAGATTTTGCAAAAAGGTCAAATTGGGCAACATCATCAAAATTGTAAATGCTTTAAATATTTGGAGATTTGGTCATCATATCAACTGTTACCAACAAAACTGGTGTTTCAGTTCTCTCAAAAGTTGTAGAAATAACTCCCTATGGCTTTTATGCTATCACCTGTTTTATTATGTTTTATCTGGATATTTTAATGTTTGTAGGTTACTTTTAAATTGCTAGCCTAAATCATTCATTCATTCATCTACTAGTGCCATCTTTGTTTGCAGTTCTTTGCTAAGCTTTTTGTGTAACCACAATGGAATTATTTGCAATTGTGGTTGTAGTATCTCCTTTTAGGGAACTCCTATGTGTCTTGAGTTCCTTTTCTGATTAGTTTTTCCTGCCACACCATTGCTTTTTAAAGGATATATGTTTGATTACATCTAATTTTAATTTTCCTAAAAATCAAGAACTCCAGCATCTCATGATCACTTCCCCCAATATCCTTGTTCCTTCTGCTTCTTCAAAAATTATTTTCCATTAGTCATTATCAAATCAGGGATAGCTGATCATTTTGTGCTTTCCTCTACTTTCTGAAGTTGAGTACCATCCCTCAAAATGATTTACAGTATAAGCCAGGAATTTCCTGAAAGAGAAATTTGGCAGAGTTTGTCTTTCAACAGATGGCTAAGTAATTAAGGTTCCTCACCACTTCCAGTTTCTTTGCAAGATCTTCTTTTTACTTGTAGAAGGTATCATCCACATCTTTTGTAGACACTCACAAAAATACTGTTTTAATTCATTCCTCCACTTTTAATCCAAATGTTCTCTAAGTGTTGCTACGTTCATTCACTTGAGTTCATATATATAAAGTCTTTTTCACTCAGGTGTTAATATTGACATCCCAATAGACAGTTTAACCTGGTAGATTGTGTGTTGGAGTTAAGTTGCTTATCAAGAACTAAACCTTGCACATTGATACTAATCTTGCTGTATTTTTTAAAAATATAAGCTCCTTGCATTTTAAAGGAGAGAAAGGAATGCTTTCAACAATGTTATTTCATGTATCATAAATGATTTCCATCATTCATTTACACATTATACAGTTTATGACGTAACTTTCCAGTAGTAACCTGCTGTAGTGTAACTAAAATGGGTTTCATATTTCTCTGACTTGTTATTTTATTTTCCTGTGAGAATTGTGAATAGTGAGATGTGCTTGGACTGTAATGAATAGAGTTGCTTTCTTTGTACATTGTTTATAAAATTGTAATAATTCAACATTTAAAAATGATAACTTGATGCTAAATGAAAAAACTTTGTCTATTTTTCTTCAGGATCCGCAACATAGGTATAATGGCCCACATAGATGCAGGAAAAACAACGACCACAGAGAGAATGTTGTATTATTCTGGGTACATAAGAACCCTTGGAGGTTAGTGGTATGTGAGATAAGAAAAAAATTTAAGTGCAATAATTATTTTTCATATGGGTTAAAATCCATTTTATCCTTTTCTTCATAGAAGGTTTAAGCATTTACAACAAAATCCCACTTCCCAGGTAAACTAGAGATAGCTGCACTTAATTTATTGCCATCTTTGCTATCTCTGCTTGCTGTCCCTTTCAAGAGTTGAACTGGCCAACTCCCCATCCCTACTGCCTTAGAGGCCAACTTTTCTGTAAAGAGGGGAGGCAGCAAAGAACAACAAGACAAAGTGCCATCTTTGCCATTTCCACTTACAAACTTCCTTCCCCCTTCTTAGGCTTTGGAGCCTGTGAGGCATGGAAAACTGGAATGTAAAGCTATTTCTTAGAGATTTGCTAAGACCAGTACCTGACCTTTAAGCAATCTGCAGGAGGACTGTTTTTGCTTTGCGACAGAGTTTGCAAAATGTTCTAAGCTATACAGTGGTACCTCGGGTTACGAATTTAATCTGTTCCATGACTCTGGTCGCAACCCGATTTGTTCGCAACCCGAAGCAAATTTTCCCATAAGGTTCAATGTAATTACCGTTAATCCGTTCCGGCGTCCGCGGACCACGCGTCAAGGGCGGAAAAACAGCCGCAGACCACGTGGCAGGGCGGAAAAATGGCCGCGGACCGCGCGGCAGGGCAGAAAAACAGCCGCGGACCACGTGGCACGGGTGGAAAAACGGCTGCGGACCACGCGGCAGGGCAAAAAAACAGCCGTGGACTGCGCGGCAGGGCGGAAAAACAGCCGCGGACCATGTGGCACAGGCGGAAAAATGGCCGCGGACCATGTGGCACGGGCGGAAAATGGCCGCGGACCACGTGTCATGCCAGAAAATGGCCGCGGATCCGGTTCGTACCCCGAGGCGGAGTTCGCAAACCGAGGTAAATTTTTGCGGCCAGAGCTGGTCGCAACCCGAAAAGTTCATAAGCAGAGGCGTTCGTAACCCGAGGTACCACTGTAGTTTGTTTATCCATACTTGGTTGAATAAGCCATACTTGTTGGCTTCATGTGACTAAGCCACAAATCATGGTTTATAAAACAACAGCTGTACTTGCACAATATGCCAAATCAGAACCAAGAAAATGCCATTATGATTTAGCATGATGTGAACTCACCTTTGTTTCTTGCAAATGAAAATTAGAACCTAATTTGATTTTCTCTCTTCTTTCCCTGACTTCTTTCCCTCTGGTTTGTGTTTTTTAGGTTGTAATCTTTATGTTTTTAAAATATGGGATATTGACTAACATTGCAGCTGTATTGACTTTTTTGTTTTCATCACACCTCTACCTGCTCAGCAATTATACAGGACCTTTCACTGTTTATTTATATTTGGGCAACTGATCAACCTACACTTCTTGCACTAGCCCAAGAGATAGGACCCCTGGTTGTAGTGAGACTGATATCATTGTTGTACAATTCAAAACCATATTATGTGTTTCCTGTTCAACTAAGTTGGTAACCAACTGGATTACCAGGTTTATATTCTATAGCATTATTATTTATTATATTATCAAGAGCGCAAGTTATTTGATTAAAAAGTATGCTCTTCCTATTAAACAGATGTTGATGATGGTGACACGGTAACAGATTTCATGGCACAGGAACGGGAACGTGGCATTACCATTCAATCTGCTGCTGTCACTTTTGACTGGAAAGGCTATCGAATCAACCTGATAGACACACCAGGTACCATGTCTTCTTAACGCTAAGGAGCACGACCGGCTAAACAAAATAGTGGCAGTGAAATAGTGTTCATTTCAGGTGGCAGTGAACAGTATAGCTGATTCAGGAGGAGAGCAGGCAGCTCAGCACACCTTTTTCTTGGGCCTAGCCGCCTCCCGAGGGCTATGTACATCCTTAAAAAAAAGGTGCTTTTAAGAGTTTTACGGTACTAAAAGATAATACAAACTGAAATCAAAAAGAAAGAAGAGAGTAGACAGAAAAGAAATACAAAGTGCAAAAGAAAAAAGGAAAGAAAGAAAAAAGAAAAGAGATAGAAAAAAGAATATTTAAAGAAGCAACTCCCAATCTTCCTTACAAGTACAGACAAATTAATATTTCCCCACCCCTTTAAGATTGCATACATAATTCACTTCTTCCCATAACCCCCCCTTATCCATTCACAAATCCAAAAATCATTGTCGCCAAGTGTCAACAGAAAGTCCATAATGGGTTTCCAGAGTTTTATAGAAATAATTATTATTTTAACCCTAAGTCAGTTTTGTATTTCTTTCTTTTGCTTCTGACAATTTTAATCCTTAATTCATCAAATTGCTGTCATAGGATTGAATCTCCATTAAAACTTTCCTTCCTCAAAAGTTTCTTCAGGTCTTTAGAAACCCTCTTTTGTAAATTCAGCAATAAGTTCTTGCCCTGGTCATTTTTCATTTCTAGGTTTATCATTTGTAATTCCACTCTGATTATCATCTCTGTCTTATAATCCACAAATTCTTTATTTTCCAATATTTCTACATCAGCTGGAATTTGTTTCACCTCTTCATCCTGTCTATAAGTTCTTCCATGTTGTTCTCTTTCATATCTTTTACTTTTTCCTTGGAATCTTCTTCAAATAATGCATTTACAGGTGCAGAAATGATTGCTGTCAGTTTAGTTATCAGTTTCTCTCCCCATTCTTCAAGGATCCTTTGAAATGTCTCAAGTGTCATACCTTTGTCTGTCTTTTTGTAAATTTCACTTTTCTTTTTCCTGCCTGGAACTTTAGTCCCCTCTAGTGTCCCATTTCTGTATTCACAAAGTTTCAGGTTTCTTTGTTCTTATTTCCAACTTTCAAACAATGATCTCTTTTCCTAATAGACTAGACAATTCATGATCCCATGAAAATATTTTTTTTGTTTACTCAATTTTTCAAAAGTCTTAGCAAAAGTCCTAATATTCCAAATTCGTCTGGTCCCTTAATTAGTTTAAAACTTTCTTAAATTAAATTCTTATTTAGCTTTTTGCCATTTATTTTATATTCTTTAAATTATTTAAACTGTTAGTTAATTTTTCTTCTCTTTGGGGATGAAGTTTTACTCACCAGGTAGCTTTTCAAACCTGTTGTTTGGAAGACCTCTTTTAATAACTTTGAAATAATTGTAAACCCAAAAGCAATTAGAAAGTGAGGTTAGACAAACCCAGTGCCCTTAAAGGCTCTGCCACAGTTGAGAGCTTGATGGCTTCCCTCATCTCCTGGTGCTCAGACCACGGGTGACTGCTTTCTGTGGTCACCTCGCAAGGAACAGCCATCTGGAGCACAAGTGGGTGATCTCTCATCCTCTCCTTATCCAGAGAGGTTCCATTGGATGGAGCTTACTGCTGGTTCATTGGTCATTGCTCCGTCATCATCTCTGCTCTTTTGGAAATGCCTAGTTTGCCATTTCCTCACCTGGAAGTCGTCAAAAAGTTGCTTTGGAACGTGGGAAGCATCTCTTTTTTTGGATCTCAAAAGCATCCAGTCTCACGTAATTGCTTCAGAAGATGTTCCTGTCTGTCTCTGAGTACAACTTGATGCATAGCCAGTTTACTTTCTCTTTTCCCAGGAAGTGAGGTCACAGTGCAAGTGCGTGCAGGTGAAGACATCTGGTAGCAGCTTCCAGTTCAACTGCGGAAGCCTGGAAAAGGCATGGTTGCGTTAATAGAAAAGAGGGGCTTCCAATATGCTACCCTGTGTTCTGTAGCATTTCTTCTCAGGGATTTGCACAGCCCTGCCAAACATAATTCCCTAGAATAGCTATGCAAAAATGCAAATATTTATAGGAAGGAGAATGGGCCACTGAATGCTGTACTTTAGGAAGAAGCTTTAAAAACATGATTTTTTACATTTGTGCTTGGAGGCTGAGGTAAGAATGGGGGATGTACCTGATTTAGGGATGGATATGGCTGCTTTGCTGTTATTCCAATTTTTATGTTGGATTTTTATTGATGATATTTATTACTGTTATTTGATGTATTTGATAATTCGTGAATTACTGTAACATTATGTATTGTATGTTTTGCTGTAAGCCACTTGAAATGAATAAATAAATTTGACATCTTAACCTTCCATGTTGTAAAAAAATCGTATTTCATAATTTATCTAAAGCCCATCAAGAATCTTTGCTTCTTCTTGCATGAAGTATTTTATTTATATATTACCGTGATCTTTGATTGAGTGCTCTATTCATGACAAACTAATTAAAATGCAGAATATAAAGCAATACTGCCTTTGCCATGTTTTTAAAATATTACGAAACAAAACACCTGTTGTTACTTTCCTATGTGGACTAAACTTTAGGTCACGTGGACTTCACTGTGGAGGTGGAACGTTCCCTGCGAGTGCTAGATGGGGCAGTGGCTGTTTTTGATGCTTCAGCTGGAGTGGAGGTAAAAGTTACTCTCTGGTGGCTTTGCTTCCTGTCTTGGATATGCTTAAGAACAAGAACTTAAGGCAGGGGAAGGCAAGAACTTAAGACTTACTTCCACTAGCAAATGACTTCCTTTGCTTGCATGTCTACAGGATGTATGTTGGAGGGAAAAAGTGTTGCGGCCAAAACCTGGCTCACCTAAAGCAACCAAATCACTTTGAAGATACAACATACATTTATTAAGTATATGAACAATAAACAGTGTACACCAGGCTTCTAGCAAAGCATTGGCCCTTTCTGAGCACCCCTGAGCAAAAGCAGAGCCACAGCTTATGGCCTACTACATTTCAAAAACAAGACAAAGAAAAAGGCAGACAGTGTAAACTACAGCATAATGAAATGTTTCTGATAAACCCATATGGATGACCTTATTATTTATCCCCTCCTACTAGGCAGCATAGCAGCTATACTATCTCTGAGATATGGTCAGTGAATAGAAACAATTTGGTTTACTGGGCCACTGGTTCCTGCCTGATTCCTCCCTCTGTCACTACAAATCTTATATGCACAAAAACATACCCGAATGGCTGGATACATGGTATGGGCAGAACACATGTCCAAACAAAAAGGAAGTCTACTTGAAAGGTTGGAAGAAGCACAGTGTGGCCAAAGCTGTGGAATTCCAAGCATCCTAAACATTCCTGTTCTACTGCAGAGAGATTCAGCTTTCACAGGGACAGACCCACATTGCTTTTAACTTTTTCTCTCCAGCAAAAAACAGATGTTCAGCCTGATTATTTATTTTTTTTGTGATCCATATGTACACATGCACAAAGACCATGTAGCTGAGAGTAAGGTGAAGCAACTTGCACATCACCCACTTCCCTTGACAAATACACAAGCCTTTCCCCCTGTACAGAACAGTATCTTTTGGGAACTGTTATGATGTATAATCAGTATGCCAAAGCAGTTCCGATTTCTGCAAATGCCGCAGAATAGGTTATTTATACTCTGATCTGAGACAGCATCACCTGTGTCATGGCAGAAGAAATGTTTTCCTGGATTTAATCACAGTCCTTTAAGCTCAGTAATAGCTACCAGTGAAATTGCTCTCGGAAGTTGCTAGCAGGACATGTCCTAGCTTGGTGTCTTTCCGCAGTATTTAGAATCCATACATCTCGGAACGTTGTATTTAGATAAGCTATGCTATGGTTTTAAAAAGTGACTAGAAAAACCTATAGCAACTGTTATAAAGTAGTACTATTGATGATGTGATTTTTTATAAAATAACTGGCTTACTCAACTTCTAATATTATGACAGAAAATATTCCCTCTTTCCATCTCATTTATGCTTAAGGCTTCCATTGTATTGTCTGCTATTTACTTATTTCTTTTTTTTAATTCCCAATTTTTTGGCCTTTTCTCAAAGTAAGGATTCTCCAACCCTGCAGTCGTGCTTCTCTAGGTCTTTGTAACTGCTTCTCAACTGCAATGTGTCCACATTTCCTGCCGTCCTTGTGTTAGCCCCTAGCTTATCCATTAAATTAATCTTATTGCACATTTCATGGGTAGAAGCAGAAGTTTCTTTTCCTTTGTATATCATGGAAATAAATAATGTTTAAATGGTTGTAAGAGACAGAAGACTGCCAATAAACAGAACTGATTAATGCTGTATACTTTTGCTTAGGCACAGTCTCTGACAGTGTGGAGGCAAGCAGACAAACACCATATACCCCGAATTTGTTTTTTAAACAAGATGGACAAACATGGAGCAAGGTACCAAGATAACTATTATTTTTCAGGGCAGAGAAACAAGGAAGGACTACAACAATGTTGAGTGTTAGGCTATTGCTGATGCCCCCAGAGTCTTAATAATTGATCAGTATTAATGTTTTGGAGTTATAATTTGGCACTTGCATGATTGCATGGGATGTGAAAAATTACCCTGTCTATTTCCAACTCCTGACCTTAGAAAATGCAGTTATGATCTACTTTATGATGAACCTATGTTTGTTTGCCTCAACTTTGATTTCTTCTCCAGAGACAATATACACTCTCCAGGTGAGCCTGTTGCTGATCAATTTGCTATAGCTGTGGCATTGCTAGGTTAAAGGCCTCCATCTTTGAGGGTATCTTGGTTGACTATATGACATTTATCTGTAATTACAGTATTTGTGACAGAGGAATGTGAATATCTGTCTGTGTAGAGTGCAAGATCTTAGTATAAGCAGAAGAGTTTTAATAAAGAGCCAGTTTGGTCTAGTGGTTAAGGCACCAGGTTAGAAACCAGGAGACTATGAGTTCAAGTCCCGCCTTAGGCATGAAAGCCGGCTGGGTGACTGGGCCAGTCTCTCTCTCTCAGCCCAACTCACCTCACAGGGTGGTTGTTGTGGGGAAAATAGGAGGAGGAAAGAGTATTAGGTATGTTCACCGCCTTGAGTTATTTATAAAAAAATAAGAAAGGCAGGATAAAAAAAATCTAAAAAAAAAATAAAGCTCACTTTAATTTTGTTTACATTTGTGTGTGTCTTGTTAACTGTATCAACGTTCAGCAAATTGAAATAGCACTCACATCTCTTTCCTGAAGCTGAGGTGTCTAGCTGTGACCACAGCTGATGGGCAATTAGCAGGAAAAGTTGATACTTCATTCCTGCAAAATGTCTTAAGAGATTTGGGTGGACAGGTAGGCTAGGAAACAAGAAATGATGGTAATTTCCAATGGAGGCTTCCATTAGCAAGCCTCTTTCCAAATGACCAGTTAAAGAGGCTAAGCACTTACTGTTTGCAAGATCTGTGTATATACATGTGTATGCTTGTGTATATACATATATACACACAAATGTGTCATCCAGGGCCCAGCAAGCAAGGGCCCTTACTAGTGAAAGCCTAGATCTGTGTATATACATGTGTATGCTTGTGTATATATATATATACACACAAATGTGTCATCCAGCAAGCAAGGGCCCTTACTAGTGAAAGCCTACTCAGTTACTTTTTGCTTAGACAAATTATCCCCTTCTGTAGGATTATCATAACTGTATATGTTCTGGTAGACCTAGCTCAGTGATGGTGAACCTTTTGGGCTTGGCGTGTCAAACATTCAGAAAATGCCTAATTTGACTCTGCTGGCGTGTCCCCACCCCACCCCCAAAGAAAAGAGAAACAATTCTTTACATATTTATTTTTTAAAAATACAGTCGAAGAAATGTCAAATAATTACAAAAATGAAATATGAGAAAAACACTCAGTTTCTTTGGTAACTCAAACAGGGAGAATAGTTGTTGGGTATTGGTGAATGCTGGTGTGTCACCCAAAATGTTCTGGGGTGTCACCTTTGACATGCGTGTCCTAGGTTCGCCATCACTGACCTAGCTGTTGAAAAGGGGCAGAAGTGGGCACTAGCATGGTCTTCTTTAATTCTATTATGATTACTGCATACTGTAAAGGTTCATTTGTTTGTCATAATTAATTTTTAATAATGGCAGTTCAATGGATAGAGTTAACTGGTGAATAAAGTATTTCAAATCCTTTATAGGTGTTAGGGGTTTTTTTGGAGCATTATGGCCAAAGAACAGTTTCTTATTTTGAGTTTTGTAGTTGTTGTATCACTCTGGGAGTTTGGGGAAGATTATAATTTACTGACTAAAGATAAGTAATTTTTTTCTCTAAAAGAGTAATGTTTTGTCTTTAGTTTCATCCATTCGGTTGAGAGTATCAAGCAAAAGTTGAAGGTGAAGCCTTTGCTTCTACAGGTAATTTTAAGAAGTGATTAATACTTATTAATTCACACAGGTAGTCCTCGTTTAGCAACTGCCTTATTTAGCAACCACAGTTATAACGGTGATGAAAAAGTAACTTTGCGAACAATCCTCGCATTTATGACCTTTGCAGGTCTATAAAGGAAAGAAAAGCCGAAGTAAGATCGTAAGCACGGTAGTGGTTTCACTTAGTGATCGCTTCACTAAACGACCAAGTTGCCTGTCCCAATTGTGGTCACTAAATGAGGACTACCTGTAATTGCTTTATTGTTTGCATAATACTGGATTGTAAAGTTTGGTGAATAATACCCAGTTGTACATCGTGCCAGCTAAGTGATGCCATCAATGTACTGTCCAAATGTCTGGAAACACTGTGGGTCTGGATGAAGAGGAACAGACTCAGGCTCAATCCTCCAAGATTGAATGTCTGGATTTTCAGGCCCCCTAGATCTGGGGAATTTCCACCTTAGATTTGGATGGGGTTGCACTCCCCCATTCAAAATTGGTGTGCAGTCTGGGGGTTGTCTTAGACCCACAGCTCCTGCTCAAGGAGCAGGTAATATCTGTGGCCAAGAGGGCTTTTGCACAACTTCATCTTGTGTGCCAGTTGTGCCTGTTCCTCGATTGAGAGGCACTTCAGATAATCATGCTCTAGTCACCTCATGGTTGTATTATTGCAATGCTGTCTACATGGAGCTGCCCTTGAAGCCTACTTGGAAACTACAGTTGGTCCAGAATGTAGTGGCACGGGCTGTGTGGGCATGCCTCTGTATTTGAGGAACAGCCTATTTTCCATGGTTTCTGCCTGTCTGGTAAGATCAGGCAGAGTTGGTGTGCTTCGGGTCCCTTCAATTAAATAATGCCATCTATAGGGACTCAGGAAGTGTGCCTTCTCTGTTGTGGTGCCTGCCCTCTGGAGTGGTATCTCTGCAAAGATCCACATAGCTCTTTAAAAATGTAGTTGATGGAGTAGGGTCACTGTGGAGCCCTATCTGTATTTAGTGTTACAAAGTTTAGTGTTACTTTGATGTTACTGTGGCTTATCTTACTGACATTGGCAGTTTTTAATATATTTTTTATACAGTTGCCAATTGGAGAGGCAAAGTCTTTTAGAGGAATAGTTGATGTGGTGACCAAGGACCAAGTTATCTGGAGTGCTGTGACTGGATTGGATGATGGAAAGACCTTTCAGCAGAAATCCTTGGAAGAAGCTGGCGATCTTGACTTGTTAAGAAATGCCAATGATGCAAGACATGCCTTAATAGAACAAGTAAAGTTCTAATGTAAATATATAAAACACATGAGAATTTAATTAAAAAGTACTGGGCACCCTTCTAATGTGTGGACTTTAGCTCCCAGTATTCTCAAGCAAAAGCCTTGTTGGTTAGAGAATTTGAGAAGTTGGTGCACACATCTGGAGAGTAAATAAATCAGGAAGGGCTGACCTGGAAGTAATGAAGTGCAAGCCAAGGAGAGGGTAGGCTAAGTTTAATTGAGCTTGGTGTATAATGTCAGATGTACAGCTGTTTGAGAATTGTGAAGACAAAATAAATATGGGTAGTTGGTGATAGGAAGCAATACATTGAGACCTACATATATTTGCTGCAATCAGCTAATGAGAATAGTGCTGTGTTTTACTCATTTGTCGTTAGATAGATCTTGGATTAGAATTGTTAAATTTTTCATTGCTCCTATGATAGTGGCAAGTATTTGAAATACCTTTAATGCAAGCTAATGTTTCCTTTAATTAGTGAAAGTTGCTCAGAATGGCATAGGTGTATTTCATCCTCTTCATCCTGGCCCAGCTAGATGAATACCCTCCCCTACATTTTATGGTTGAATAGGGGTTCAACCCCAACTCCCCATGTCCTAATCCAGCATTAACTCTAGTACCATATTGACTTTCCAGCATTATTTTATTGTTTGATTCTTGTGAGCTGCCCAGAGTCATTGAGACTTGGTTATAATGTAATATCCAATATAATATACAATAATGTATAAGTTTAATTTATTATTATTACCCAGTGTAAACATTAGCCCTGGTTAATATGATATGGACTGCTGCATCTCTTGTTGTCATAGCTTAGCTAGTTTTTTTACCTGAGCTTAATTAGCTGTTTATTACCTGGTAATAAACAGGTAAATCAAGGTAAATCTGAGATTTTTTTCCTTCTCACTTTTTAGCCCATATCAGACTAAGACAGTGATACTGTTGGGGATCTCTCCAACAAAAAACATCCCCTGCCCCCTTGTGAAATGTCAGGAAACTCATCCTAAGATATTATGTTACTATTTTGATCACTTATTTTTTAAAAAATTGAATCAATTTTGGGGTGCCATGGGCACCTTTTAGGCATATAGTAGATGCCCTCGTCTCCCTAGGTGCCATAGTGCTGATCTCTGGCATAAGGGATTTGTAGCTGCATAAGCTTAAAAAATGATACTTTTAACTAGCAATTATGGGAATTCATGTTTTCATGTTGTTAAATTAATTAAATGACCTTTACTTCTTAATTTCATTAAGAAGCAAACAGACCTAATATGAATAATGTGGAATGTTAACCATTTGGAAATGCATTCTCTTTTAAAGGTTGCAGACCTGGACGATGAATTTGCTGAATTGGTCCTTGGAGAATTCAGTGAGAGTTTTGATTCATTACCAGCTAATGAGGTCTGTGGCTTGACTCATTCATCATGTGAACTGGATTTTATTTATAAAAATATACCTTTGCTGGAAAAAGACACCTCTGGTGTTTTCCAACAGCACTGGTCATTGCTCACAGCTTCCCAGGTTGGGAAAGGCTAAAGAGGAATACCTTTTTTTGTATAATATAGCTCAAGTCTGAGGTAACCAGGTGTAGTCATAATGATTAGTGGGAAATGATAGGGAATTGAATCAAACTGGATTGCAGGATGTGCTATGGTAAAAGGAAATTTGAGTTGGATTTATGTGTCAATTAAATGCTTAAGTCACCTTTCTGGATCAAATCCTCTGAAGTGGGTATAAAGCTATTTTAAATTAGTTTGTATATGAAATGTAACTAATACTTGAGAATTATTACTAAACAGAAAACTCACCACCCACTCCTTTCAAATTGAGCAAGTGTTCTCAATATTTCAGTCTTATTAACATTTAATTTCAGACAGTATGAAGTGGTTCAAGAAAATCAAGTGGTTTAGATTTGCAATATGTCAAATAGCCCATGATGTTTGAGCAGGAGGAAAGATTTGCAAGCAGTTTGAGAGCTGGTTAGACTTGGAGGAATGTTACAAAGTTTGTTAAGAACAAGTCAGTTATTTCAAGGCATGTGAGCATCCTTAAAGCAGCAAGTTACAAGTACAATAGTGTAAAGTGTTTGTTACATTAGGTATAAAGCACTTTTAGCTGAATTCATAGAAAAGGGATTTTTTTTTCTTGAACTTGAATAATTCTGTGGAAACCTTCATTGTAAAACATAATTTGCTTTTATCATCCTGGGCTATTTTTCAGATTTCATGAAACCATGGTTTGCTTCTTCATGCACAAGGTGGAGATTAGGGAGGAGAGAGGCAATGAGTCTATATGTCTGAATATGAAAGAGGACATTTTTTGAGTTTAGTGTCACATTCCACGAAAGCTAGTTGAGAACAACTGTGGATAAGAAGCCAGCTTTGTAATTTTGTTGCTGACTTTAAACAACAGTCCCTGGTTCTTACATAACAATCAAACCATATGAGAAGAGAAGAGGGGACTGCATTGTACAGCTTCTTATTTTTGCTCAGATTTGTTTGTGCTTGTTTCAGTGGCTAGCCATTCATTTCCTAGCAGCTAGATACCACTTCCATTAAATCAAAATTAAGAGACCCTGTTTATAAATTCAAATCAAAATAAGAATTGATAACTCCAAAAGCAGTAGTAAGCATCGTGGAATTATAACCAAGAGGCAACAGTAATACAGTATATGTATTAAGATTAGCCATTAATGTATAAAGTTAAAGCATATTTGGGAGTGTTTTTTCATAGAAAATATTTATTTTGGTAGCTCTGGTTAGTTGACTCATATTTATGATAGCTTGAGAAGAAATTAGTCCAGGAAAAATGTTCAGTGTCTTTGATAGAGACCATGTATTGTGTTTTAATTGGGGGATATTTATATTTTTATTGTTTTCATTGTCTTGGTTTTTAATTGTAAGCTGCACAGAATCACCCTCTGGGGGAGATGGGCAGCATATAAATTTAATAATAATAATAATAATAATAATAATAATAATAAAAATGTAATGATATCAAGCCATTTCGAATGCCCTATGAACAGGACAGTGAGATATAAATTTTGAAATAATAATGCCAAACAAAAACCAATTAGTGCAGCTAAGAAGTGGAAAACACCTGCAATTTATGCTATCTAAAGTTTTGATTCTTTGAGTCAGTCATTGTAGCCAGCCACTTGGTCTGCATATTGCATTGAATTGTAAACGTATATTTGTTTAAAATAATTGTGTTTCCTTGATCTTCTGCAGCTACAGGCTGCAATACGAAGAGTAACCCTGGCTCGAAAAGCAGTGCCTGTGTTTTGCGGAAGTGCATTGAAAAATAAGGGTGTTCAGCCCTTGTTGGATGCAGTCACCAGGTATTTGCCTGCACCAGATGAACGCAACTATGACTTCCTGTGAGTATGGGGTGAGGATGTAATTTCATTTGATCAAAGATAAACAAAACTTGCCATGGCAAAGAAAATTTAATATTTTATGGGATGGGCAAGTAAATTGAATTTTCAAGAATGAGAAATATGGGAGATATGCACAGGTAACATGCTGCAACTGTTATGCTGTAAGAGGCACAGATGGCTGAGGATTCCAGGAAGCCTGAACTATGGAAGGATAAATCATGTCTCTAGGTTTTTCCCCCTACTGAGGATTTCAGGGTGATTAAGTAAGTACAAATAATATTTCTCCAAATATCCAGTGAAACCCTTCAGTTATCAGTAATTATGGTGCTTTCAATGAATGGATGTGCAGCTAAATGTTAAACATTTTTTTCATGTCATGATTCCTAGGGTGAATAGGTGGGCTGACTGACTGGTTTATTTATTTAATTGATTGATTGATTGGTTGGTTGATTTTCTAGGCAGTGGTACAGAGATGATTTGTGTGCTCTGGCATTTAAAGTTCTTCATGACAAACAGCGTGGACCATTGGTTTTTTTGCGCATTTACTCTGGCACAATGAAGCCTCAATCAGCAGTCTATAATATTAACAAAAATTGCACGTGAGTTAAACATGGGTTGGTGGTGAAAAAGGGTGTATGAGCTGAACTAAATGGGGGACTAAAGCCTAACCTGTGTCAACTGTTGCAGGGAGAGAATGAGTCGCCTGCTCCTGCCTTTTGCTGATCAGCAAATAGAAATCTCTTCACTAACAGCTGGCAACATTGCCCTGACAGTGGGGTTGAAACAGGTAAAAAAAATCTGTGATCCCTCAAATTTTGTCTTTTGTAAAAACAAAAGTGCATGAAGATTTTAGTGCATGGAATCAAATCCGTTTTGCTGATTTCAGTTTTCTCATGAGTAAACTTGTAAACTGGCCTAGTCAAGGCTTCCTGAATGTGGTGCCCTCCAAATAGATTGAGAGTGCAGCTCCGAAATTCTCAGCCATAGACATTTAATGGCATATATTCCTTGAGACTGTAGAAAATGTCTAATTATAAATGGAATAGTATTTGACATTTATTTTTCTAGAGAGGAATAATACATGGAAATCCTCACAAAAGGTGGTTCCATTTTTTTAAAGTTTTTTTTTATTGGCAAAAAATAATAATTATAGCTGCTGGCAGTGCAAAACAAAGAAGTTGCTCTTGCTACTGTTGTATTAGATGTGCTTGTCTTTTAACTGGGAAAGACAGTGTTTGACAGCCAATTAATGTTTGGTGCTTTTTAGTGATGAAAAGCAATTGTGTGCTGGCCATTCACTGTGCCGTTGTTATTTGGCTTGCATTAGAGTGGCACTGGCGACACCATTGTTTCTTCAAAAGCTTCTGCGGTGGCTGCAGCTTGTCGAGCTGGAAGAAATGTGGGATCAGCACGTGGTCAAGCTAGTGAAGTACAGAACCTCCTGTTAGCTGGCATTGAGATTCCAGAGCCAGTCTTCTTTTGTACAATAGAGCCACCTTCCATGGTCAGACAATCAGGTGCAATTCAGTTTCTGAAATATGAGAGTTGTGCTTGTAATCTGTGCATGGCCCTAAAGAAATGGGATTATTTGTGGTTTATTAGTAGGCACAAAGATGTATTACAGATGACTAGTATTCTTATCTAGACTCTGCCTCCAGTTATGGGATGGTTTGAGAGGGCGTGCAAACATGCTATAGTTCTCTAGCTTAACAGGTAATGTCATTAATTCAGATTTTAGGACAAGTATCCAAAGGTCACTGTACTGGCATTGCACAAAGATGGTCATAGTCATAGTCAACAGCTTGGGCTGTTTGAAAGATTTTTTTGGAACTGACTTGGGAGATTTGCAGTAGCTTTTGAGGATTAAAAGTGTGAGATTTCCCTTATTTTGCATTGCCCCACAAGTGGGACAAGGAGGAAAAAAAATCTTAAACACCATTTTTTAAGTGGTGGTTGACAGAACAGCTTTATGGTCTTTAAAAAGAGAGGAGAGGTAAACAATGGAAGAAGAAACCCTAAAGTAGCTTTTTGTTCCTGGCTTGCTTTCTGGTCTCTTTAATTTTGAAACATTGTCTTCCCATCCATGTGGGCTTTGGCCTGTAGTTTGAAAATCAGAATATTTAATAGAACAGAATACGATAATTAATTATTGGTTTGGTTAGGAAACCCTGGTCCAGTATACTGCTACTTTAACTTTGGAAGAGTGGAACAACTTATTGGTAACATAAGTCACATCTTTTATTGAGAACTGTCTCTTTTTACTGTTTTTAGTCTCCCTGAGGGTACAAGAGTCAGTTTGTCTAGATACTGTAGAGCTGCATGCCCAGATTCCTCACCATTGGCCTTTCTTGCTGAAGCTCTGGGATCTGTAGTACAGAAGAAGAGAAGGGCCACAGTTATGCTCTCTGTACCTATTCTAATCAATTATTTATTCCAGATCTGGATCAAGCATTGATTTGTCTGCAGCGTGAGGATCCAAGTCTGAAAGTTAAGATTGATCCCAATACAGGGCAAGTAAGGTTTACAGTGCTTATTATTATTAAACTTATCTCTGTGCTCTAAAGCAGGGAAGGATGAGCCACATGTAACCCCCTACTCCTTTTTTAGGCCCCTCTTACTTCCAGATCACATTGCTGAAATCTACGGAATGATTTTTGGGAGGTTTTGCTGAAATACAAAACACCTTAAGTGTGTTCACTTTCTGCTGTCTTTCTGTACCTATTTTGCACCCCATCCACCACCATCCCATATTAGGACCTAGAGCTCCTGGTGACATCACCATGTAACATTTGCATTTCCTGTAGCCTTTGGAAGGAACAAAAGTTTCATCTCTGGCTGCAGAGCTTGCCTACTCATTCTAACATTTATGATTCATTGTTCGTGTTTATGCAAGTATCCATATAGGCATGTGCAACTGGATTGAGAGAAGGAGGTTCTCACCTTACCTTCCCATTGCAGCTGCAATTATTCCCAGCAAATCTGCTCCTGGAGAGGGAGGGTAAAGAAGGGAATCTCTGAAAATTGGATAGAGGCAGTTTAGCTCAAAATCACTGACAAATGCATTCTTCTGTCTGCATTACACTCTCTCTCCTCTTCCAAAAGATGACACTTTGCTATGAAGTCACTCTGAAAAATGAACAGTATGCTCCATGCTTTTGATGATACTGGTTTTATAAATATTTTTGCTAGACAATTCTTTGTGGCATGGGAGAACTACACATTGACATCATTCATGACCGAATCAAGCGTGAATACAAACTAGAGACTTACCTTGGACCTCTTCAGGTTGCTTATCGAGAAACAATCCAAAACTCAGTTGAAGCTGCAGGTATGTTAAGTGTCATGGACCTGCAAATGAAGGACTTAAAACTGGTGGCTAGTTAATACTATGCTAATTTGATTTCTTGAGCTGTATGTTTGGTATGTTGTTTTTATTATAGATACACTGGACAGAACGATAGGAGAAAAGCGACATCAAGTGACTATTGAGTTGGGAATTAAACCAGGGGAGGGAGAGATGCCAGCAACAGCACCTGTCATTGAGTATGCTGAAAATATCAATGACTTACTTCATCCTAACCTTCGTGAAGCTATAGAAAATGGAATTTCAACCTCATACCTTCAAGGTAACAGTTATTTCAGCTATTGTTCTGAAGATATTAGAATTGTTTGTTGGAAGAAATAGAGATTTTGTTGTTGTTAAGCAGACCTACAAAGTTAAAACAAAGTTAAGTCTCTGTACATAATAGCATATGGCAGTGTGGTCCTGAACTTGAGTTCTGCAACCTTAAGAGTTTATAAATAGAGCAAAAGTATTTATGGGAAAAGATTTATCAAAGCAATTAAGCAAAGTCATGTATATGGATAGCCAAAGAGAATATGTTGAAGCTAATAAATCCTAATTGCCAGTTGTGGCTTTGTGTCACAATAGACCTTACATTACTTAGAGTCAGTCTGCCTAATTACTGAAAGCTTTTGCTGTTTATTGTTTTTCCCTTAGATTAATATAAAAATTAGAAATGTGAAAACCTCAGCACTCTGTAATAACTGTGTCAAGTATACCTAAGCATTTCTGGCTATAGGTCTGATCTGGGAAGTTGGTTAAAGAAATAGTAGCTCTTAAGTATCAATTGAAGATGAATGTTTAGCAAAAAAGTATATTGTATTCCTTCATTTTATTTTATCCTTTATCACCCAAGATGAAGCATTTTCTAAAAAGTTTCAATTAACGAGGACATACGTTTAGCTGTTGTACTTTTCAATTAACACTAATAGGATGCGGTTAAAAAAAAATGTTGCAATTCTAGATCATGAAGTAGTTTCCATTTCCTCCTTCCCCTGTAGACGTGTCTAAGTATATTCACATTTGGTTGATTCCATGTTTCCATACAGTGCAGTTCTGAAAAATGCATTTAGTATTTTTATAGGGTTGTTAGTAATGGACCTTGCAGAGAAGACTACATGTGATAGCCTTATTCCCAATTTATGGGTGTTTGTGGGAACTGGATTTTTTTCATGTATTTCAGATAACATACTTGAACCTTTTTCCTACTTACGTTAAAAAAAATAATGAACAAAGCTGTTGTCCCATTGTTTCAGGAATCCTGAAAGGCGCCCAATTCAGAGCATATGTATGTATTTGTTGTTGTGCAGCTGCTTAAGAGGCTGTACGTGCAAGCTCACTTGAGTTCACCCATTAGTGTAATGATCTTTATTAAGACATTTGATGCTATAGGTCTAAGTCTTTCATTGATGATCAAACTTGCATGGAAATTGTGAGGTAAACACTATCAAAAACCAGTGCCCAACTGATTACTTGTCAAAGAGAAATGACAAGTATCCAGTTCAGTTTATAAACTGTGCTGATTATTGGAACGTAACACACGTACTTTAGAAAAGGATAAATAAAAATTAGTCCAGCTGAGTTTACTTTTTACTACAGGAGCATTTTGGCAAGATTTGCCAGGCAGAAATTAGCATCTTTCCTGCTTTCTCTCTTTTAATTGAAGATGCTAATAAACAAAGCTGCCAGAGAGAATAGTTGCAGTTTCTCTGTTTGTGTTTATTACTAAGGTGTCATTATTTTCTTTCTTTCAATGTTTAAATCCCTAACGATATGCACTAAAAATGTGCAGTCTTGTGGAATGGGTGTGGGCATGCACATTGCATCAGTTGGTACCATCTTAAAGAAGCTGTATGTTTTCCGGTGATTATAAAGTAGCTATGTAATCTCAGGAAATTGCACAATTAAGGAGGCACCAACAGCATATCGTGCTCACTCAGAAGCACCTTGTTACTTAACTTGGATGTGCCTTTTCTTGGGATCCCATGGCTATAATACAATCCTAGGTAAAACTACAGCTTCTATAAAGAGGTGCATACAAGTTCAGTACAAATGCTCATTCCTACTCTGAAGCATATTTTTAGCTTCAGACCTGAAATGCTGCACATTTCTAATATTTATTGTTGTTTCCAAGGTAACAGTTCTCCCAAGTCAAACCTCTTTGAAGCCAGAGAGTAATATAAGAAATCTTATTTTAGATAACTTAGAATAAAAAAGGAGTCAATTTCTTATTTTGTGTGTATTTCAGCAGACATATCTTTAGTCATCCCAGTTATTTTTGTTACGGGTCAGTGAACTGGGCTTGAGATGTTTAGTCTGCAGTCTACAAAGTATCCTTGAAAAGAAAACTAATGATGCTACCTGAACAGGCTGATTGTCATCTGCGTGGTTGATTTAATGTTAAATTTTAATGTGTTACTCATATTTCATATTGTAGGACCACTTATGGGATTCCCAGTTCAAGATGTAGTAGTCACAGTCCGGGCAGTGGCTACAAACTCTGATACATCACTAACTATAGTTTCTGCATGTGCTTCTCGTTGCCTGCAAAAGGTATGAATCAAATGATCTTATCCAGGCCAAATAGTAATTTTTTAACCCTCTGTAGTTTTGCTTGAATTATCTTCATAATTCATAATCTTCATAACAAAGCTGTTTAAAATGGCATATCATTTTAAAAAATGTTTTTACTTCTGTTATTCATAATTTGTATGAAGTAAGGTTTTCTGATTCATACACAAATATAACCTTCATTTCAGGCTGATTTTCTAATGCAAATTAGTATTAAGCAGATTGATGTTTGCACTGAAGAAGCATTTGCGTTAAGAAAGTTATAATTTTATTTCTTAGGCTTTGAAGAATGCTGATAAACAAATCCTGGAGCCTGTCATGAACCTGGAAGTGACAGTGCCTGAAAATTATGTTGGTGTAGTACTTGCTGACCTTGCACAGAGAAGAGGCAGCATAAAAGAAATTCAAGGTCGCCAAGATAACCAAGTTGTGATTGCAGCTGTCCCCCTAGCAGAAATGATGGTATGTGCTTTAACTGGTGAGAAACTAAAGTTGCATATTGTGAATACTGTGGAGTATTTTACAGCAAACCTGAAAAACATGAGTACAGATGGCAACATGTCTCAGTGCCTGGAGTCTGTGGGGGTTTGGATGGGGAGCAAGAGGCTTTGGCTCAACCAAGGCAAGACTGAGTGGCTTTGGGTTTTGGGGCCACTGGACCTGGGAATGTACTGTCTTTAG
This sequence comes from Python bivittatus, assembly GCF_059951505.1. Classification (NCBI taxonomy): domain Eukaryota; kingdom Metazoa; phylum Chordata; class Lepidosauria; order Squamata; family Pythonidae; genus Python; species Python bivittatus. Next base: position 5,248,013 of record NW_028277112.1, read on the forward strand.
TTCTGGATGGGGTGGCGTGGCCTCAGACAGATGCGGTGTGCAATCTGGGGGTCCTTCTGGACTCACGACTCCTGCTTAACGAGCATGTGGCAGTCGTGACTAGGAGGACTTTTGCCCAACTTTGGGTTGTGTGCCATTTGCACCCATTCCTGGACCAGGGGGCCCTACGCTTAGTCACTCACTCCTTGGTCATCTCCTGCACGGGTTACTATAACACACTGTATAAGGGGCTGCCTTTGAAGAGCATCCAGAAACTTCAGCTGGTGCAAAATGTGGCAATGCGGGCAGTTATGTGCACAACTAGATCAGTGCACGTTACACCTCTGCTCTGTGAGTTACATTGGTTACCAGTTTGCTTCTGAGTTCAGTTCAAGGTGCTGGTGCTGACCCACAAAGCCTTACATGGCATGGGGTCAGGTTATTTGAGGGACCACTCTCCCCAGTCACGTCCATCCATCCTATCAGTTTGTATTGTTTTTAATGATTTTTGTTATGTTTTTGGTTATTTTGTTGTATTGTTTTGTGTTTTTAACTTTGTATGCCACTCAGAGACATGTATATGAAATAAGCAGCTATATAAATTTACCAAATAAATAAATAAACAAGCATGTTTTTACTTTGAAACAGTATTTTGAATGCTAGGCTTCAAGGTCAGAACAAAACATGCTCTTTTGTTCCAGCCTCAAAACAGAACTTGGCTGTTATGAGCATCATCATTCCAGTCAAAAGAAACAACCACAGATCAAGCCATTTCAGCTTCAAAGCAAGCTGTTTCCTTAACTCCTTTATAGAAACAAAACTTCAGCTTATTCCATGTGTTTATTATAGAACAAAGTAGCTGAACATTTTGAGGGGTTGGTGGAAGCTTCTCTAAGTCTACCATAAAATTTAAGAACTTTATCTAGAACAGTTGTCTCCTTAGATTAAGTTTATTCAGGAAGGCATCTTTCTTGGGCTGTATAGTTCATATATTAGAGCATTATATTGTCTGGCCCATCTTCTCTGCTATCCTATCAGATAGTTCAGTCAGCACTTTCCTCTCTCTACTGGGCTAACAGTATTATGATAAAAATCTCCAAGAAAAATTAGTTAAATCACACCACCTTAGTGCGTAAAGCAGCCTCATTTCTTGTCAATTTAACTTGCAGAAGCAGTCAAGGAAACCATATTTTGTAGTCTTGCAATTAAACAAATTTAAACTTGCAATTGCAGGCAGAACATACTGTATTGTGTTCTTGAATTACAGCTTCTCTAGCAATAAAAGAGTATTTCAAGGTATCTGTAAAAATTATTTTTTCTGTCTTTGAAGTAGTTTCATCTTATGATCTTTTGTGATATACATTTTTTTCCAGGGCTATTCAACAGTTTTACGTTCTTTGACATCTGGGACTGCTACATTTACACTGGAATTGGCAAGCTACCATCCAATGAATATTTATGAGCAAAATGCTTTGCTTAATAAAAGGACTGGTTTGGCATGATGTCATGGATGAATACAGACTGGTTTTAATCCTTTGTTAAAAAGCAATTTATGTCAGACTTACAATGGTCAGAGTATATATTGCTGCTGCAGCTTATTTATGTGTCAGTAGAAATTTTAAGATATAAATAATTATTCATCTTGGGGAAAGCTGACATTTTGTTTCATGACTGGAATCAGTTATTCCACTGAAGAACTAGAAGTGTCTTTCCTGAACTGTTATATTATGTTGTAGATAAAATAAGCACTAGTAGTTTTCTGGTCAGAGTGGTTATGTAGAAGGTTTTGTAGAGTTATGTGGTTTTATCTCTCTCTCTTTTGATATATAATTCACACTGATACATAGTCTAATATTTAAGTGAAGAATAGGCACTTTTGCTATGATCCCTGATCAGATGAAGTCATGGCTGCAGTATCCGACGTACAAAGGCTGTGCCGCAATTCCACGCCTGTGGAGAAGAGAAAAAGGGTTTGTGTTGTTTTACCTGTGGCCAACGTGTCCTGCAAAGGGAGGGTTAGTTGTGTTCAAGTACAATTTAAAGAGCTACAAAAGCAGAGAGATATGTTCCAGGACTAAAATCTGTGTGTTTACGTTTTAAAAAACCCCTCATTATCAATTACATAACCTGTTTCACAGCAGGTGTCTAAAATAATAAAAATATAATATAATATATTATAATATAATATAAATATAATAATATATATATTAGGCAGGTATCTAGTATTAATAGCTGAGGAAGGACAAATTAAAAAGAAGAGGTGTGCATACATGTCTACATTATTTTTATACCAAACATTTCTGAGCTGTTCATAATTAAGTTAAAAACCATGAAATACTGGGCAAATTCTTAAACTGATAGAATCAGGATTAAAATAAAATCAGCATTAGGAAAAAATACAAGGTCAGAAAAAATAATTAAATTTATATCCTGCCTTCTGCTTATATAAACACTTAATTAAAACAAAATATAAAATATGGCAGTAAAATCAGTACAAAAGAGTTAAAAGCTTGGTGAAAGATGACGCATTTATGCCATTTTCATAAATAATGGGAGAATATTAATCTTACACATAAGAGGTTTTTTGGGTCCAGATAAGTTGTGAAATTTTTCTGCACAATTTAATTATACTCATTTGCTTCCATATATCTGACTAGGTACCTGCATAATGCAAAAAATGAAAATCCACATTTAAAACTCCACTGATTGTTTTCTCAGGGAAATGTAAATATCAAGTTACTCCTGTTTATTAGAACATGGTGTTTAAATCATATTTAAGCCAAGGCAGGGGAAGTGTTAGAGCAGGGCAAAAACTGAATTTGGCTGAATTAACATAATTTAACATAATTAAATATAACTAAATGATAACTTCCACATCCTTGCAAATTCGGTGGAGCTTCATGGAGCCATATCCAGCCTTCAAGCTTCAGGCTGCCTACCTTGTGCTACATCCATCTTTTTGCACAGAAGCCTCTCTTCTGCACTGAAATATGCTCATTTAGTAGCAGAAGAGTAGCAAGAAATTTACAAGGAGCTTTGATGGCAAGCTACCACTTTATTAGATTATAAAATACTTAGAGTATCAATTTCTTACCGAAGCATGTGGCAACGATGTTGAGCAAGTCTGTTATACGCATCTGAAACATCAGTTACGCTTCTATTGCTCCAAAGTCTCTCAGCAACAGCACTTGCCCGTGGCCTGGAATTACAAAACCAATACAATTTTATTTAAATCAAATATTTAAAAAATCAAATGGTTAGTATATCTTTAAAAACAATAGGGACAAGTATCTGCAACATTAAAGAATCTGTACTCACTCACTCTTAAGACGGAATATGTACCTTTTATTAGCCATATTGAATTACAAGATTTCTGATACAACATTATAAAAATGTCACTCTGGCTTACGGGTTCAATATTTATTCACTTTCAGATTATGAATATTCAAACTAGCACAGATAGGTCTTTCTTGTATCATACAAGATGGTACATGATGTGATTTTGTGGGCAAGGGCACCAAACATTTTTTGGAATATTTGGGGGGAATCTCATATCAGGAGTGAAGGGAAAATAGATGTGGACAGGTGTTCAGTTGAGGGTATTCAGAGTAAAATCTGCATTTTTTAAAGCCCTCTCCCACTTTATTTGGGCTCTAAATCACAATTTCATTTATTGAAGATCAGCAGATGAAGAAGAGTCTATAGAAAAAGAATGGTGTAAAAAATATTCAGCCATATTCAGAGAGAAGCATTCCTTAATCAGTCTCAGTCCTTCAAAAAAGTGATGTTAACTAGTATTACATGAATGGAAAGCAAATATTTCATAATTTGAGCCTTAAACATGCCTAAGTTCTTTTATACAAAAAGGCATTCCGAAGTTATGACCATAGGTTGTGGATTACATGCCAAATCTAGTTTTCTCCAGCATCTTCCAGAATTCTCAGTCAGCTTCAAATTGGGAAAGTGTGCATTGGTAGAATAAAGGTTTTAGTTTCCTGTGTATATTTTGTTATGATAAACCAGTGAGCAAGGACAGAAAACCAAACATTCAAATCAGATAGGATTTAAGTGTTCACTGATGATAGAATGGTACTATCCTATCCAAAGAATCAGGATGTAACATTGTCTAGAACTACTTGTGTAAAGCTTTCTCCATGCTGGAAGTTTGACTATAGATAGTTTCAATTCAAAACCTTTGCCTCCAATTCTGTTATGTCTCCCATCTGTAAAGGCAGTTTCTTATATTGAGCTCATTAGTCCTTCATGTAAGTAAACACATAATAAGAATTTGTTATGACCTGTGGTCAAAACAATAAATTGAATTGAATATGATATAATATAATAAGATGAGGAGGAAAAGAGACAGGTGGAAAATAGACATTTGCAATCCTCTGATGTAAGGAAAGTATACACATGTTTTTTATCTCTGTTTTAAAGCAGAAACAAGCATCAGTAAGATTAGATGCTTAACATTTATGAAAGGAGAAACAAGCTAGGTAAGTAATGAGCTGTACCAGAGTCTTGGTGTAAGATTAGTTGCATCCACATATTCTCCCCAAAGACAAGCCTCTCCACCGAGCACCAGCTCCTTCTGTGACATGCTTCCTGTGTTTAAAGGAATAGAAAAAGCATTTCCCCTTTGTGACTGAAAAGAGTGTTTAAAATACAAACTTAACATTAACTAAAGAAACCCAACTGACCTAAATGTGTAGCCCAGTGTTGGTAATTACTTAAACTGAAGAGTGTTGATTGCTTAAATCCATGGAATGTGATGGGTTCATACACTCAGTATTTTATCCTTAGGGCTACAAAACTAACAACCTTCACATAAACCATGGAATAGGAAGCTTTCCTGTAGTTTATCCCAAGAAGTGGATAAGTGAATTTGAGCACAGCCAGTTAATTTAAATGGGAATATGCTGCTCTTGCACTGAAATCCAAAGGTATTAAAAACGCCCAACTCCCACAGAAAAAAGCAAATGCAAGATTTCGACAAACCAATAAAGCTCAGTGGTTCAACATTGTAATAGTTCTTCCAGTCCTCGCCATAACTAATGAGGTCTAAGTACCAAGGTGCAGCAAGGATTGCCTGATGGCCATGTGCTGTTACTTTTGCTAATTCAAGTTGATAGAAGCTCTTCCACACTTCAACTATTGTGTCTGGCTGCAGCTGAAAAGACAGAAAATTGTGGGGTTTTTTTAAACAGCATGCAAATGATTCGTTCCAGCACGGCATGGTGTTGAGCAATTCTGAAAGCCCAGGAGAACCTATTGTATTTATAGCCCATCTGTTCCTCAGAGCCCATAAGAGTTACCCCTTAATTTTATTTTACAATTTTTGTTATCCCTGAGAAGTATGTTGGGCTGAGAGAATGACTGGCTCCCAGTTGCCCAATGAGCTCGCAGGAGGGATTTAAACCTAGGTCTTACCAGTCCAGGTTTGTCAGTCTAGCCGCTGTGCTATGCTGGTTCGTTCTTTCTGAACTTTTCAAAAATCGTGCAGACAAATATCACATCAGAACAGCCACAGATAGGGCTATCCTTATGTCCCATATCACATCCAATCCTTCCTCTTCTATACCACTTTCTCACACTCCAAAATTCATACAGGAAAGGACGCTGAGAGACAGAGAGAAATTTTCCCAGGAATATGTCTGAGCTGGAGACCAGGACACGTGACACTGAAGCACAAACTGGTTTATTGACAGTTCCGGAGGGTTAAAGAGGGGCAGGGTTACAGTCCCTCTTTATACATTTGGGCAAAAAGGAAGCAAGAGGCTTGACTGAATTATATACCTAGTGAGGCCATTAGGTATAACTGAAGTAATGGGGAAGGACTACAAAGACAATAGAGTTCTGAAAAAACAAAGAGGCAATATTCTATGAAAATAGTTTCTTTCAAGGGAGTTATAGTGGTAAGTCTACTTACGAACTTAATCTGTTCCGTGACTCTGACTGCAAGTCGAGTTGGTCGCAAGTCGAAGTAAATTTTCCCATAAGGTTCAATGTAATTACCGTTAATCCGTTCCAGCGTCCACGGACCATGCGTCAGGGGCGGAAAAACGGCCGCTGACCACGTGGCACGGGCGGAAAAATGGCCGCGGACCACGTGGCACGGGCGGAAAAATGGCCGCGGACCACGTGGGACGGGCGGAAAAATGGCCACGGACCACGTGGCACGGGCAGAAAAACGGCCACAGACCACGTGGAACGGGTGGAAAAATGGCCGCGGACCACGTGGAATGGGCGGAAAATGGCCGCGGATCCGGTTCATAAGTTGAGGCGAGTTCATAAGTAGAGGTAAATTTTTGGGGCCGAAGCTGGTTGTATCTCGAAAAATTCGTAAGTAGGGGCATTCGTAAGTAGAGGTACCACTGTACTTTGTTTTACTTTCCCAGCTCTCTGCTTGCCTCCTTTTCCTGGCCTAGCATCAATCTTTGGTCTTTTAAATGTCTCAGGGCTCAGCTGGCAGTTTTAGTTCCCCCAGAAATGTGTTTTGTAGAGGGAGGCAGTTGCCTAATTTATCACCATATAGCTGAGCCAGCGCTTTATTTTCCCTGAGAAGATGTATTAAGATTAGGGGCTTTTAGCTTAACCCTCTTTCACGTTCTCTTCACTGCTATGAAAGTGATTATGAAATCTTACATACTGGTAGACTTGTTATTCCAGAAAATTATGATGCCTTGCTAGTTAAGGGCAGTTTTGCAATTCAATCCAATTATTTGTTTAGGTTCAACTAGGGTTTAAGTGCTCATGCTAATATCAGTCCCTTGGTAATAACAATCTGGCTACTAAGCTTCTTCTTAGCAATAGTCAGAATGAAGGTAGTCAAAATAGAATCACTCATGAAGAAGAGCAAGGTACTGGTATGCTTATAGGAGCCTGGGGGCTTGCAAAAATCAAATGTTTTGAAAATGTTAAGGAAGCAACCCTGCCCTCACAAAGGACCACATACTTTGCAATGCACAGATTCCTATAGGAGATGAGGAGAGGGAGAGAAAGGGACAATTGCAGAAGTGACCCAATTTGCATAACATATTAAGCCTAGCCTGACACTAATCATGGGTAAAGTACTTATGTATCAGTCCAATGCCAGGCACAGCGAAACAAAAACCAGCCATGGTTTGCCGCTGTTTTGATAGGTCCAGTCACCTTCAAGTGTCTGGATGTATATCATTTCCTTTAAAAATGCTTTAAAAATGTGAACATTTCATTCCCCCGTGCATATTTGGAGACCAAAAAAAAAAAAAGTAAGAGAAGAGTGATGTCATCTACCCACAGACATGGAAGCTTTCACAATGGGTGTGAAAGGAAAGCTGAATATCAATGGTTAGAGATGTCAGATATGACAACAACCCACAACTCTGTGACTTCAAGGTTCAAAAAGCAGGGCATAGTGTCCACTGAAACACGAAGGGCAGAAAGAAGCAATGGGTTTAAACTGCCATGGGTGTATAAGAGGTAACTACACCCTCATGATGACAGAGGATAATCCATTATACAGTGCTGATTGAATAGTTTATTCTAGCTTGCAATAAAGATATTTACTGACATTTCATGTATCTCAGAGATTTCTGAGGAGCCAAGTTAACCCATATAAAGTCAGAGGAATAAGATTTACTGTTGAGTGCAAGCCCAGGAAGCCTAACTTTGGGTCACTTTCTCAATCTAGCCTACCTCTCAAGGTTGCTATTTGGGTATAAAAGGAAGATCTTGATATTAGCTACCCTAAGCTCCTGGAAGAAAGGCAAGATAAAAATGTAAATATAAAAAAAAAAACCAAGATATTCTGGCTAGAGAGACCAGTATTGCAGCTCTATATCTTCTTGTCTCTGTGACCATCTAGGCTGGATACTATGTACAATTCACTTTACTGAGTTTGAAAAAGAACCTAAGAATTGGAAAAAGTGCAGAACAGGGCAACCAAAATGATCAAGAGGCTCAAAAACCTTCTGTATGAGGAAAGACTAGTCCAGTGTTTCTCCACCTCAACAACTTTAAGAAGTGTGGACTTCAACTCCCAGAATTCCCCAGCCAGCCTTGCTGGCTGGGGAGTTCTGGGAGTTGAAGTCCATACTTCTTAAAGTTGCGGAGGTGGAGAAATACTGGACTAGAATGTGAACTAGTGGTTACCTATAACACCTAGTTGACCATAGCCACGGATCCAAATAGCTCCAAGCTCAAAGTCACTCTCTCAGCCTGCTCTGGTATTGGATAAGCTTTAAGGGATGAAACAGAGGCTACAAAAAGTTGCTCAAGACATGCTCCTCTGCCGATCTTGAGTGCCTAATAGCATTCACATATAGACCTGGCAGAAAATCTAAGGTTTCTTTTAGTATAATTATTTATTTAATTAGATTTAGAATGCTGCCTGACTCCCAAATGAGACTGTGCAGCCTTCTAAATCTAATTAAATAAATAATTATATTAAAAAAAAAACTTAATATTGAATCTGTGCCGCTCACTTACTTAAAAAGAAAGTGAAAGCGATTAAAAAAGAAAAGAACGTGTGCCTGGACAAAAACACATAGTATATTATAAATAACTCGCCAGGAGCTCTCACCCCAGGCCTGGAAGCAAAGCCACATTTTCAAAGAGTTGCGGAACCCTTGTAGGGTGGGGGCCATACACATCTCAGCAGGGGAGAAGCTGTTCCAGAGGTCAGCTACTGTGACTGAGAAGGCACACTTCCAGTGTCCCATTAGATGATACTGCATGACAGAAGGGACCTGGATGGGCAGAAACTATTGGACACAGGTGGTCCTTCAAAGAATGTAGGGCTTTATGGGTGACAACCAGCATTCTGAATTGCACCTGGAAGCAAACTGGCAACCAATGCAGCTCACAGAGCATTGATGACACATGGGCATATTGAAGTGTGCCCATTACTACCCATGCTGCTGCGTTTTGGACCAGCTGTAGCTTCCAGGTGATCTTCAAGGGCAGCCCCATGTAGGATGCATTGCAATAGTCCAATAATGAGTGAGCATATGAAGGGCCTCCCATTCTAGGAATGGGTGCAACTGGTGCAGAAGATGGACCTGTGCAAAGGCGCTCCTGGCCACAACTGCCACCTGTTCTTTGAACAGTAGTTGTGAGTCCAGGAGGACCATCAAGTTGCACACTAGTGTTAAATAGGGAAGTATTACCCAATCAAAGACCAAGGGTGAAAAAAAAATCCAGATTCAGGGAGCCCGAACAGCCATAGTCACTCAGTCTTGGCAGGAATGAGTTTGTTCCTCCCTATCCAGACCTGAATAGCATCCAGATGTTGGCTCAGGGCATTGACAGCATCACTTGGGCAGCCTGGGGTCAAGATGTACAACTGAGTATTATCCGGGTACTGATTCCAGACCCCGAACCAATGGATGACTTCACCCAACAGTTTCATATAGATGTTAAGCAGGAGGGCGATAGCATTAAGCCTTGAGGTACCCTGCAATTATTGCATTTAGTTATTGTGTGGTTCTGTTTAAATTATGAAGTGCCTAGGCTATAGACCATTATGCATTTGGGTGTTATATAAACACCTAAATCAATAAAGTTGGGGTCTCTTTACATGGAAAACAACCTGCTTGCTCAGAACATCACACTTTAGCACCATCAAGACTGGAAGAGAAGCAACAAAACAAAAAACAGGATGGGAAGAGCCGATCAAGAAAGAGAGGATATGAGGAACCCAAAATACAGAAGGAGAAAGAGAAGAAATGAGAGAACTAGGAGGAGATCAGAAGAAATAAATGGATTGGGAGTTAAAGCAATGAAAGATACAGAAGGACCTGAGGGACAAGAGGCTGTGGATTGCACTCTTTCTTATCTGTTTTTTCTCTGGCCTGCACGTTGTAAACCAAAAGCACGCACCTTCTTTCAGGTCACACTTCATTTCTGCACTGAGTGAGGCCACAATGGGAAGTTACATGTAGTCCTGGGGCTATACATTATCTATTTGACCACAGTTGTGCAAAGAAAAAGCCTTCATTGAAGGCTTCCTACAGCCTATCCAGAGGTGCAGCTAACCTTCAACCTCTTTGCAATCATCTAAGCTCCAGAAATATCTCTTGGAGGCAGAAGAAATCCACCTTTCCCTTCTATTTGGCTTATGCCCATGCTTCAACTAAGTCTTTTCTGGTTCACTTTGCTCTGTTCTCCTGCCCTCTTCCTCCTTTGAAATCCCAACTAGCCTCTCCACATCAAGACTTGAGAAGTGGCTGGAAATAATTTTGTCTGCCTCTGTTCTTCACAGTTTCTACTTCAGTTCCTTTGAACCTTATACAAATATTGATTAAGTTGCAATCTTCACCACCATGATACATTCCAGATGCACTGGGTCTACAACTTCCAGAATTACCATCCAATATGGTTAATGACTGAGAATTCCATGAATTGTAGTTCTAATGCATTTGGAGGGCACCAGATTGAAAAAGGCTGAATTGTAATATTCTGAAGGCTGTTTGTCTCAACCCTGGACAGAAGCAGCAACTGTTCTGGTCTTACTTACCCATTTTTACATTTGTTAAACTTTTCCTGATTTTATAAATGTAAGAAGAAAATTCTACAGACATTTTCTTGAATATCTCTGCAGATGAGAACCACTCTCAAAATTATGACAGGACAGATCACATAATTTTTCAAACCTTACCTTTGCTCCATGATCAAATACTTCCTGCCAGACTATGGATTTCTTCTTAACAGAAGCCACTATGTCCAGAATTCTAAGGTGTAAAACAGAACATTCATGTATTTGTTACCTATTCAATTGTATGTTCCCCTCTCAAACATACAATTTCATCTAAGAACAGACCACCCAGCAACTTACATTAACTTGATATAACAAAAGAGTTAATACTGCCTCCAAAGTTGCTTCTGAACTTTCCAAATATTTATGGAAACTTATCTTGAGGTAAAAAACCCCAAAACTTACTTTACCCAACCTTGGTGGGATTTAGATTATGAGCCAAAAGAAAGTGAAGCACATTCTGGCATATTTGCAAATACACCTGACTGTTCCACTCCACACTATCCCTGTGTGGTTGTTTTAAGGTTGCCGTGTCCTTCTGAATATGACAGTGGCTTTTTCTAGTTTAAGTTTGTTTATTGTTTATTTTATCTTATTGATAAAAGATTGTTAAGTGCTAAAAAGCACTGCTTTTCTGCTGTAAATTTTGAATGAAATTGACATGATCATTCACATTTTAAGAAATGTATCGCCTTTTCATCACAGCATGTGGCAACAGCTAGCCAATCCTGGCTGCTTTTCATAAAGCTAAATCGTGTTTGAACTATTACTTGGAAGGGAGTTACTTGGATGACAGACCTTCAGTAAATCCCAGGTCTGGGAATTTGAAAAAATAATCCAGAAGAAGGCAATGGCAAGAAGGCTGCTTCTCTATCATTATCAAGAAAACAACATGAGTGTAGCAGCCAGTAGGAGCTGAGTTTGACTTGAGGGAATTTTTGCTACTTAACATGTTTTAAGTATGTGCATCTCTTTATGTTTCACCCTCACAGCAAAAAGAACACAGCTGAGTTGAAAGTGGTGACCCCTCCCTGCTCCATCATTTTGAAGCAGCCAATGTTCCTTTCCTCTCTCCTTTTTTTCCTGAACTTTCAAACCTGCTACCTGAAAGCCTCAATAACGTCTCCTTTTAAATTACATACTCCCAGTACAAATGCACTAGAATACTTTATACTTTCAATGGTTACTTTAACTAATCCATCATTTCCTTATTCTAGATGTAATTTTAATCATTATGTTTTTAAGTGCCTGCAGTGCAAGATGGGATAACTGCAACTAAGCTTACTTGTGAGTAAACTTTCCTTTAAGTTATACTGCTTGGAAATTCATTTTTGCAGATACCTAGTCAGTCTTGTAATCTCTCCTAGATAGTTTCATGGTTATGATAGAAAATTTTCCTGTTTTATTTTCCCTCTCAAATCATATGCAACTTTCATTGTTTTTACTTCCAGAGAAGGGCATGAAGTCTGATATGAACTGGGTCAATTGTGCATAGGTTGGGGTGAGTATAACCTTTTCTTCCCATCCACTTTCATTCAGGAATCACTTAATTCACAAGGAGGATGTATGTTGTTGATTTAGTCTCCTATTTCAACAGAAAACCTCAGCACTCTGTTCCCAAGAAAGAGGAAAAAGCTATCTCAACAGAATACAGTGGTACCTCTACTTATGAACGCCCCTACTTATGAATTTTTCGAGATACGACCAGCTCCGGCCCCAAAAATTTACCTCTACTTATGAACTCGCCTTGACTTACGAACCGGATCCGCGGCCATTTTCCGCCCGTTCCACGTGGTCTGCGGCCATTTTCCTGCCCGTGCCACGTGGTCCGTGGCCATTTCCCGCCTGTTCCACGTGGTCCGCGGCCATTTCCCCACCCGTGCCATGTGGTCCGCGGCCATTTTCCACCCGTTCCACATGGTCCGTGGCCATTTTTCCGCCCGTTCCACGTGGTCCGCGGCCATTTTCTGCCCGTTCCACGTGGTCCGCGGCCATTTTCCGCCCGTTCCACGTAGTCCGCGGCCATTTTTCCACCCTGCCGCGTGGTCAGCGGCCGTTTTTCTGCCCCTGATGCGTGGTCCGCGGACACCGGAACGGATTAATGGTAATTACATTGAACCTTATGGGAAAATTTACTTCGACTTGCGACCAACTCGACTTGCGATCAGAGTCACGGAACGGATTAAGTTCGTAAGTAGAGGTACCACTGTATTGAAAACCTGACAGTGGTTTCTCTTCTCTTCCCTCTCTCTTATACCAAAGAGACTTAAGGCAGGGTGACTTTAAGTTTCCTTCTCACATTTTATTACTCTCCCTGACTGGGCTCATGCTTTTTGCTAACCATCTCCATATCTCCTCCAAGGTCATCTCTATGCTCCTCTACACAAACCTGCTCTTAATTGATTTTTTTTGTGGTGATAAAGTATGGGGGAAGTGATGGGGACCAAAAAAACAAAACAACCCCTCTACAAATGGTAATTGGCATCACCTGAATGGAACTTAGTTATTTCACAGCAAAGGGCTGGTTTGAAAACGCTTCTGGTCTCCCTCTTGACTTTCTAGCCAGAAGAAGCTACTGGTGAGTTTGCAAAACCCAGCAACTTTAGAAGAAAGTATGGACTGGTATCTGCAACTACACTGGGTTAATGAATAAGCCAGACTTTGCTTCAACCTTCTGAAAGTACCCAATTATTTAAATCAATTCAAATGTACTAGATATTGAATTGAGCCAATTTTTTTACTCTATCCTCTTTGTTCCCTGCAAATTCCAACCCCCTCTTCTCCATCCCTTCTAGGACAGAAAACAGACAACAGAAATCACAGAGAATCAACAAAATAAAGTTCTAAGCTAAAATTTGGTAGGAAAATTGCTGGTTTTCAGCAGCATACTTTTTTCTTTTGCTAAGTTATAAGGGGTAGAATGAGTACACATGTAGCCATTTCAATCTCTCAAAATGTCAGTTGTACTTACTCCAGCGACATTGCTGTATCATTCCTCACAACCCCTGCAGACCTCAGCTGCAAAAAGTCTGCCTACCACTGGCCTATAGAAGTATTGCTAGCAACAGTGTTAATGCAATTTAGGGGATTAAAGCAGCCAATAAAATAAACATGAAGTAATCTTTCTGAAAAAGAAACAGACTCACTTTTCAACATAAAAGGATTCCAGTTTAGAATACCAGAACCCAAATCCTTTCTTTCTCATGAACTCAGTTACCTCAGGATTGGACTTCCTAAGAAAGAAAGAAAAAGAAACAAATTGCATTTCTTATAATATGTTACTAAAGTAGTAGTGGAATAGAATGGATTTTGCACTCTAATGTTCCTTTTTAAATGTTCATCCCACATATGAGCAGGGATCTAAACCAAATAATGCCAGTGTGAGCAACGCCCTCTCTGACTTGTGACATAAGCAAGCTCAGGCCACCGTTCAGGCAGAATAAAGCATCTGCAAATCCCACTGATTTGCACCAATTTTTGGGCAGGCCAATCTTAACATCAGAACATTCAAGGCATAAGCAATTGTCCTATACAATAGTCTTCCACTGGCAGTACTGAAATGTACCTGCCTTTGGGGGATTTTTTTCTTTAAATAAATGTTTCTTCCTACTGTACACAATAGGGTGGAAAAAATTGAAATGGTGGAAGGGTCTGGTCTGATCCTGTCTCCCTTCTGACATTTTGAGAAAGAAAGAGGGAAGGAGAAATAATACTTTTATCCACAGGTTCTTCCATGTTGAAGTCAGAAAAACTGTTAGAATTCTAAGCACTAGTTCACAAGCTAATAGTCTGGGCCAAATTCCAAGAATAGCCTCACATTTTGTCTAAGAAGCCAGGATGGGGTATTAGTTTTCTGTAGAAAGTCGGAGGTTCAGAAAAGCCAAAGACTACAGATCTAAAGGGTCCTCTGGCTTTTTATCCATTTATTTAGTTCAATTTTGGCACTGCCCAACTCCAGAGCCTACATCCCTTTCATCACAGTTAACAATTAGGTAATTGCATACATATGTACCATATATACTTGCCTATAAGCCTATCCGCTGATAAGCTGGCCCTCAAATTTTTAACCAAAATACCACAAATAAACCAACCCGCATTTTTCATGGTATTTTAGTTAAAAATTCAAGGGTGTGCTTAGCTGTGGATGGGCTTATACATGAGTATATATGGAAGATACCGTTACTTTATAAAAGTAGTACTGTATATACACGCGGATAAAGTGAACCCAATTTTGGGGGTGCATTTTGGAGCCTAAAATTCTCAGCTTATTTGCTAGTTATACATGGTATATGTTTTAGAACTGTAAAATGGTTTGGATTCTATTAGGAAGAAATGCTTTGGAAAGCATCTACACCTCATTAAAAATGCTGCATGTTTCCAGGATCACATGGCTGCAGTGGAAGCCTTCCTTCAGCAGCTGTGTAATCCTGGACATTGACAGGGCTACTTTAATGAGGTGCAGACAGATGCTGCATTAATACTACTGGACTTTCCAAAATATCTCTTCCTAATCAAGTCCAGAGCATTGTACAACCCTAATATCTTTTTAGTGTTAGTGTTACACTGTACCAACAACTGAAGTCCACTTCATCTCCTCCTAAGTGGATACAGTCATCAGGAAATACGGTGCTAACTTCTTTGAATAATTTCATCATAAAATCATAAGTTGCACTGAAAATGGGGTTTACAGGTCCATAAGAGCCGCTTGGATGCATTCCATTGTAGCAGGGTGTGAGGATATCTTTTTCCCAGTATATAAAGGAAAGACAAAAATAAAACAGAAGATTATGCTATTTTATTCTACATGAACTTGCATTTCTTATGTTTTAAAAGCATTTACAAGAACTAAATGCTTTTTTTCTTTGTAATGGCCAAGAACATAATCCTTTCCAGTTGAATAATTATTGGCTGAGTATCAGATTTGGAAAAGAATGACTCATAAAACCTTTGCATTCACATGATATGGTTTAACTATTTATACAGCACTTTTGCCCTGAACTCAAGGCTATAAGGGTTTCCATTTTCTGAGTCTCTTAATGATAATCACTGACACTGGTAGAAATGTGTGTCATAGAAATAACTTATTAACCCTCTAGCTCTAGGGTGGGCAATCTTTTGGTGGCTGGAGAATTCTTTTTGGAGGGCAGGGCAAAGCCAACAGCGATATTTGTTTTTAAAACTATGTTAATACTATTTTATGGCTCATGCTACAGTTTGTGTTCCTTCTTCAAAATGACAGAGAAGTCTTACATCTTACAGCTTTCAGAAATGATCAGAGAGCTTTGCACTGGGCTTCAGGAACACAGGTTGACTATCCTGGTCCAGCTTAATACTGCAATCTGCATATCTGGGGCCCTGCTGCTAGGAATCTTGGGAACTCACATTTAGACATCTGGGCCTATATCAGCTTTTCACAGCTGATATAGCTATATATCATATAGGCCTATATCAGCTTTTCACTATATCAGTTTTTCATGGGAAAGCTATGATGCTATTTTTCTTAATGACAGAGTTTATTATCAATATAATTTGTTTTAAAAAATCTGTATTAGCATACAAAGGGAATTTTGTCACAAAAACGATAATAATAATTTATTAAACTTGTATGCTGCCCTACTCTCAACGACTCTGGGCAGCTCACAACAATAAAAAAAAATTACAATAAAATCAATAAAACATAGAAGATAAACATAAAAGTAGCTGAAAACCTACCTATTGTCTTTATTATAAGATATTTAAAATCTGTACTGAACACATCAGAATTAAATAAATTATATATAGTGGGGCAAGACCTGAATTATGTAACAACTGAAATTAAATTTAAATAATATTTCACAATAAATACATATTTGCATTTAACTACTGATTTTTCTTTTTTACCTTTTTGATTTATATTGTAAGCAAGTAGTATTTTCAGTTCAACAGCCTTTCAAAATGATACACATTTTACCTTTTCTCCAAGACTGAGTATGTCCTGGGGTATCAAATTCTGGGATAACTCTAATCCCTCGTAACCGAGCATATTCTATGACACTATGGACATCAGTGGGAGTGTAAATGTGGTTGGGGGAATATGCACCCTGTCAAAATAAACAAGAGGCAGAATTTTTTTCTAATACTCCAGGAAAACGTCAACAAGTGAGAAGAGTGGGTTAAATCTAGGAGCAACATCATATTACTGCAGTCAAGCACTGGGATATAATCCAGATACAAGTTCTTTTTTGAATGAAATCAAGCACAAACCACTTGTACCTTTTTCTGATGATGATTACGCTGAGACTGAGACAAAGTGACCTACCAAGGTCATTCTCTCTGAAATCCTAGAAGAAGTTAATCTCACCTCCCTATATATATATATATATATATATATATATATATATATGTATGTATGTATGTATGTATGTATGTATGTATGTATGTATGGGCTGGCAAATGACTTTATGGATGAAAAACTGAACATGATTGCAGTTTCTCTGAAGATCTATCCCATGAAACTTGGAGACTGTGAGTAGGGAAAGGTAAGGAAGAAGACGGCTTTAGTGTATTCTTTCAAGTTAAGATTTTTATGCTTGACAAGGACACCACTGTGTCAGCAGGAATATGTCTGCTGTTCTGCCATTGAAATAACCCATATCAAATAAAAAACTCTTACAACCAAAGGCCAGCACCAAAACGATCAAACACAAACAAATACAAAAAGAAAGTCAAGCAATTAATATAGGAGTAATTGAGTCTTCAGGAAACATCATCTGCCACATTCACAGAACTTGGTGACCTTGTAAGTGACCTGAAAGTCCTTATCAGTTAATAGGAAGACTACATAGTAATCATTTGACTGCCTTGGAATTATTACTAAAAAAGAAAAAAGAAAAAAGGAGAAATTAAATTTTGGCCCAAGGCCAAGCAAAATCATATCGTAAACATTTCCTCCACACAAGGGCCCAAATGGTAGGTTACAGGAGTTTTGTGATACTGCCCTACAGCAGGGCAGAGAGAAGGGCATTGCAATGATATTTAGAAGAGACTGCTGGGTAAAGATAAGATGCTGTGACCCCTATCAAATATATCTGGGATCCTATAGAAAGTGGATAGCTGACCCAAAGTAAAACACAGTTCTAAATCCAGAAGGTATTGTATGATCAATTCTTTGGCCTGGTTTATCATCACCATCACCATCATCATCACCTAGATTTTTATCCTGCCTTTTTTAATACTTTAGCCAACTCAAGGTGGCGGACATTCCTAATACTTCTGCCTTCTATTTTCCCCACAACAACAACCCTGTAAGATGGGTTGGGCTGAGAGAGAGTGACTGGTCTAAAGTCTCCCAGCTGGTTTCATGCCTAAGGGAGGCATAAACTGCATAGCCTCCTGATTTCTAGGCCAGCACCTTAACCATTACACTAAACTAGCATTAAATGTAATTTAATGTACTGTACATAAATTAGCTGGGAGTAGGCTATAAGATGCTATTTTCTAGAAAAGGGTCTTCTTCCAGGTGGATTGGAAACTATCACTCAGAGGGAAGTCAGGCAACCTAGATGGAGTCCAGTTAAGTTTATACTAGTTGTTAATTTTTGCTATCCATGCCCTAGTTTCTACTCATGCAAGACCTACTGTAACCTAAGGACAGTGTTAGCAACACATGTGGAGTACCAAATAAAGCTCTGAAAAACTTAGATTGTATGATCTCAAGGGGCCTGAAGTTACTATATGGGCCAAGAAACAACCCCAATGTTATTATTTCAAAGCCATGAGAGAGACTTTGCAAAATGACCTGAACTATAAAATCAGTCTGAAATAAAACTTGTTTCAATCTAGCACAGCCACTTTCAGCCTGATGCATTCCAGATACGTTGCACATTAACTGAAATCTCCGGTTAGTATGCTCAGTGACCATGCTGGTTGGAAACAGGAGTTATAACCCAATCTATATGGTAGGCACCAGGCTGAGTATGTCTTGTCTACCACATAAAGTTAATTGGGAAAAATACAAGCAAAGGCAGATTGCTAACGTTAGTTTATTAAATTGACCTGTTAGCCACTGATGAAAAAGAATTCTTGAGCATACAGATGTATAGTTTGGTCTTGTGTTTCCTATTGTGAAAAGGGACGCTTTGAAGAATTCTGAGTAACTAAGGCATTTTTGTCACTGAAATCCCTGTATTTAGTTACTATCAAATGTCTCTGGAATGTAAGAACTATCTTGCTGGATCAGGCAACAGATCCGTCTAGTCCAACATATGGAGCCATCTAAATCATATAAATACATAATAAATATTATTTTACACTTGTTTACCATGAACTGCATTTGCCATTTTGAAGCCCTTTTACAGAGTTAGTAGAGAAACTGACACGATCCCTTTCCCCTTCTTCACAATCCCTTTTGATATCATGACCCTGGACACTTTAGTATCATCAGCAAACATAGCCACTTCACTGCTCTTTCCTAACTCCAGTTTATTAAAAACCACTGGTCCCAACACTGATCCCTGCGCAATCCAATTTTGCATATCTTGCCAGTTTGAAAATTGTCCATTTTATCAATTGCCAATCCAGGAGAGCCTCTTTTCTTTCATCCCATGGCAACCAAGTTTGCTAAGGAGCTTTACTGAATCTCTGTAACATTAAGACTTCCAAGACAGAAAAAATATACAAAGACATATCCTCAACGAACACTCCATTCCATGTTCTCTCTCCAACAGCCAGTGAGTATGCTGAACTAATAAACATACATAGTGCTCACTGAACTATCTGTTTTTCTTCCAATTTAGTGTGTTCCTCTAGTGGGGAATGCTCCATCTGCCATCTTGCCAATTTTGACACTCCTCCCCCAAACAGACATCTCTTGGTTAAGGCGGGGGGGGGGGGGAGATTTGGCTCCTAATATACTTAGGAGCCAAACAATTCCTCTTCTTGTTCAGAGGCAGGAGAGTTTTAGCAACACAAGACTTGAATTAATGTGACAATATATAATACAGGTAGTCCTCATTGAACAACCGCTTGTTCAGCGACTGTTCGATGTTACCACAGTGCTGAACAAGAGGGACTTATGAACAGTCCCGGTAGTTGCAGCCATTGAAGCTTTCCTGCAATCATGTGATTGTGATCTGGGTGCTTGGCAACTGGCTCACAATTATGATGGTCACATCTTGTGGTCATGTGATCACCATTTGTGACCTTCACAGCCGACTTCTGACAAGCAAAGTCAATGGGGAAGCTGACAGGAGGTTGCATATCACATTCACGTGGCTGCGGAACACTGAGACCACACAGGATTTGTCTAAGGATGGCCACTGGGACTGCTGCAACTGCTGTTGTAAGTTGGCGTGGTCGTGTGACATCGTGTTTAATGACTGCATCACTTAGCGATGGAGTTGCTGGTCCCAATTGCCATTTTTAAATGAGGACTACCTGTAAACTTTCTTGTTACAATATATGATGGTCTCTTCACTGAAGCCTTAGTACAAATAGCATCAGTATGTATGTATGTATGTATGTATGTATGTATGTATGTATGTATTTATTTATTTATTTGACTTATCCCCGCCCATCTCCCCCCAATGGGGGACTCTGGGCGGTTTACATCAGATTAAAACAAATAAATACATAATTAAAATTTATAAAAAGAGAAAAACACATTTACACAAAATGGAAGGAAGAGAAAAAATCCAAGAGGCCGATGGAAGCAACACCAGGCCTCTAGGGGGCTAGCCAACCCCATTTCTGATGACCTCCCTCCCCACCCCAGGCCAGATGGCAGTGCCAGGTCTTCAAATCCCTCCGAAAGGCCGGGACTGAGGGGGCCTGTCTCACCTCCGGGGGCAAGATGTTCGAAAGAGTGGGGGCTACAGCAGAGAAGGCCCGCCTTCTGGACCCCACTAGTCAGAGTTCTTTTGCCGAGGGGGTCTGGATCATGCCCTCTCTGTGAGATCGGGTGGGACGGGTTGAAATCGTGGGGGTATTCAAAATAGTGCACTTGAACTAAGAAAGTTTTAACTGTGCCGACTGTGTTTATTTTGTTTTATTCTTTATCTGTATCTCAGTTTTAGGATGTTTTATGTTGTTTAATTCACCAAAATAATTTTGGCCAATGGCCAAAATAATGCAATTTCATTTCACTTCAATAAACTGTGTCTCTAGTTAAACTTTCCTTAATACGCACTAGCTCCTTCCTTCCTGGTGTTGTCCCCCACTTCCCGAAATTACAAATCTTCTACTCTATTGGAACATTTCTCTGACTTACTATTTCAGATTACACAGCTTGATGGTGTCCAGATATATTAGCCTACCACTTCCAGCCAATATGGCGGCCCTAATATATCTGAGGTGTCTGCAAAATAGTTCTCTCAATTTTATTTTTCAAATATTTACCCAAAGATTCCACATGTTTTTACTTACCTGGGCACTCAATTCAGAAAAAGTGGTACTTTGATAAGGAAAGGAAGAGTCATCTACAATGTGCCAATGCAGGACATTGAACTTGTTAAAGGCCATGGCATCCTGTGATATGAAAAGCAAGATGGTATTTTAGTGAAGCAATCTACATTCCAAAATAAGTTTATAAAAGTGGGATTTTAAATCTGATTTATGATTTAAATGCCCTCAGTGAGAACACTCTCATCATTGTTTCTCTACCCACTAAATTGTTTCTAGGCCTGAGAGAACTCAATGAAGCAAAGCTTTACATCCAAATGCTATAGACGTTTACAAAATATTTAGTTTTACGTAACTTATTTCAACAAGCAGTTACAGAACCCAAACCTAACGTCCTAAATAAGATAGCTGCCAAAGCAGATATCCATCACAGAGTTTTCCACAAGTTGCTGAAATGCATAGGCATATATTAACAATGCAGATGTCTTTTACAGTGGAAGAAAAGAAGAACTGCAGCTAAAGCCAGTTCCCCAAAACTAGATCAACATCAGTTTACTCTTTCTAACCCTTGATGCTGTATTAATAGAGGTCAATGTTAGCCTTCCCAGGTAGACCAGACAGGAAACATGACCAGATGTGCTAATTCTACTTTATTGTAAGGCTACATTAACAGAATTTTGCAAGTCTGAAAGTCCAAATCTCCCACCGCCTTTTTTACACCCTGATAAGTTAGGGGGGATCCTTTCTAAGTTTCTTTCTCTTTCTGTTACACAGCTGCGGGCTATGCCCCCTCTTATCTGATCGTTCCCTAGGCAGCATCTCTTCCCCCCACCATCTTCTAAGATAATTCCCACATACCATTACAGCCAATGACTCAGCTAGAGAAGGAAATTAAAAGGTTCAAAGAAGATAACTTTATTTGGAATGAAATGAAATACAAAAGCAGTAAGGGTGATTAAGGTTTGTTGAAAGTCTGATAGTCCCTATTTAAAGCATGGGAGAGATTTTTCTCTCTAACTCTATGGAATGTTTTACTAAAGCGCCCAGTCATTACCTTTTAAACTATTATCCTCCCCAGTTATACTCACTGATCAAACAAAAGATAGGAGTTATAGAGGAATGTTGTAGAATATGTTAAAAACACAGGATCAGAGAATCAAAATTGGAAGAGGTTGTTTAGGCTAGCATGTCCTCTCTGCTCAGTGCACAAATCTAAATTAACACATCCTTGACAGGTAGCTGTCCAGCTTCTACTTAAACATGTTCAGTATGAGTATCTCACCACTTTCCTCAGTAATTAGGTCTACTGATAACTGTTCTTATCTTTATGAAGTTCTTCCTAATATTCTAAAAGAATCTGCCTTCTGTAACTAAACACATTCTGTATCCTGTACTCTAGATGACAAGAGAACAGATCTTCTGATATTCCCCCACCTCTCCCCCTCCCTTTTCTCATAGGCAGTTTTTTGTCTTTTATTCTTACTTCAAATCAGTTCTTTCATTGAATGTACAACTATGGAACCAGCTGTTTCATATCAGGGCCCCATTTCACTGCCCCCCCTTTTTTTTTTGCTAAAATCCGATAGCCACTTACTCTTTAGTTTTCTAGGACATCCTTTCATCGAATGAAAACATGTCTATGGATCTTGGATTTTGCCTTACGGCCATTATGCGCAAAATGATTCTACTGGTACATCTTGCGCATAACATGATCTTTTCTTCAAATGAATAGCATTTACATTAAAGTCAGTAGAGAAGGTCTTCTTAAAGATAGCCTCATTTTCCAAATCTGTTTAACAGACATATAGCAAAGGGTATTCTGTGTTATTCCCAAGCTATGGAATGTGCTCCCTTTGATTCAGTCTCCAATCTTTCTACTTTCTAGAAAGGAATCAAGGCTTCCCTCCTCTTGAATTAATTGATATGCTTTTATCAGATTTTAATTACCTATGTTTTTCTAAAATTATAAGCTGCACTGAATGCACTCTGGGCAGGCAAGATATAAATTGAATGAAGAATAACAATGACAACAACAGTAAATACTGTAACACAGTTCTTAACTAAAAACTCACCCATGACATGCAGAGAATAATACACATATTTTACAGATCTACAGTCATTAGTTTTAAATGCCTACTAGAATTTCCTCATCCTGGATGGGAACTACAGCTTTTTATACTGAGCTGACTCACTATATAAGCTGGGCTACTTACCAAATTGGTTAGGATCACTTTCAGTGGCAGAAAATGTCTTGATGTATCTAGCAAAATTCCTCGATATGCAAATCTTGGAAAGTCAGTTATGTCAGACTCATTAACAAAGTACTGTTGAAACAAACAAGAGTGTACGTGCACGTGAGAAGTATAGCAGATAAACCTGATTTTTGTGGTAAGATAATTTTCTTCAGGTGTTAAACTTTACTTTTCAGCATATGGAAGGTACCAAATATCTTGTAATGCACACTCATCGATATGAAATATTTATGTATTTATGTAAATAAAATTACTGCTATTACTACTGTTTGCAAATGCTATACTTTATTACCTGCCAATTAAACATTAATGTATATATTATATTCAAATATAAACACTACTTGGTGTAAACTTCAGTCATAAAATATTGACATAGACTTCCAACGATTATAGCAAATAAATATTTTGTAATTGTGCCTTCTCATTATTTTTGACTCTATACCCTGCCTTCCTCAAGGGTAGTACCCAACATTTTTTCTGGACTTAACTCCCATTATAGCTGAGCTAACATGGCCACTGCCTATGAAACTGTGAGAGTTATACAAACAATCAGCCAAATAAGTAATTCCCAGTTTAGTCCTGCTAGAGCAAAAGTAATAAATAATAGACTTAACAGAGTTGCAGCAGAAGGACTATATGAAGCCAGTGCAGATTCTGCAGTATTGCTTTAAAGTATTAAAAAATATTGCTTTCAATAAACAAATGTATGTTAGATTATAACCTCTCAAAACAATCTCAGATCACAGAATAGCAAAATTGGGAAGTGCTAATATCATTTGCTAAAGCCAAACCTGAAGAAAATGATGTACCATCCAGAAGAATACTCACACGTCCAGTATCATCTTCATGTAATAGCTGGCTGAAAGTTTCCAAACCTGGAAAGATAGAGAGATGGAACTTTAATCCTTAGCTGGTAAAAAAACATTGTCTTGAAGGAAGAATCATTTTGGATATTCTGAAGAGATGATGAATAAATAGCGTGTCTTGTTCCTAAATTTCTAAACTTCTTTCAAAGAGGGAAAATGGAGAAGCATACAATTCACATGGGACTTATTTGTTCTTATTTGGGTCACAGCCTGCATCTTACTGCAGGGTGTATGAACTTTCTTTTTGAAAAGGTTGAGAAATGGGGGACGAGGAGGCACAAGTCCCTTATACTTCCTGTCTCATCTTTTCCTCTGAATATCTGCAGCAACAGCGAAGCCAACCCAGTGGTAAGTGTAGGCTATTATACATTATCTTAATACAAGCAGAAGCAGAAGTTGATTCATCCATTTCATTTTGCAACCTAAATTAGATTTGCATGTTTCTAAATTGATTACTGTATGGACCCCATCACAGACAGGTTACAACAGTCTACCCTCAGCTTTTAATATGATCTATATTAAGATATCAGCTCACTGTTTGGGAGAAGAGTCAATATACTATAAATTTTAAAATAATATAGAGATGGACTATATGCGATACTGGAATTTGGGTCACCTCATAAAGCTAATTTATAATAGATTTAGGAGAGACAAAAAGTGCTTTTTAACACACTGTATAGTTTGCAACATTCGTTGCCACAAACTGTGCTGACACTGTCAAGAGATGGTTTTCAAAACAGAGTAGACATTTGTATTTTTGTATTATAAAATGACAACTCAGAAAGCTGCACAAATGGAAGGAAGAAGAGGATCATTAGGCCAACTGGCAGAAAAGGCAATTCCATTAGATTTACTTCAAAATATGTTTGATCAGCTTGGCAATAAACTGGCTCAGTCACTTGTGAATAAATTTATAGCTTTTGAAAAGGAAATGTACATGAAAAACTGTCATGATGGAAAAGATGGAAAACTCTGTAAAACAACTGTCTGGAGATATAAAACAAGTGAATGTGATAAGATGGAAATTTTGGAGGGTAAAACAGATGTTATTGATAGAGAATTGGAGAGAGAACTAGATAATTTGGCTCTATTGGAATTGAGGGAAAAAGAATTTTGTTTGAGATTTAGGGCTATTCCTGAGAGCAATGATGACAATATTATACAAACTTCGACAAATTTTTTGGAATGGGAGGAGGAAGATACAGAGGTAGAGATTGATAACATCTGTAGTATAAATTCAAGATTTGCAAGAACAAGAAATATTCCAAGGGATGTCTTGGTGCATTTTGTGAGGAAAAAGACAAGGGATCAAGTCTGCAAAAGCATTTTAATACAAGACTGAAGATTAATAACACAGATATAATTATCCTAAAAGAAATTTATATCAGACTTCTACGTAAGAGAAAAGAAAACTCCTTTTTGACTGAAAGATTAAAGCAGAAAAAAGATTTCATTTCACTGGGACAAATTAGAAGATGTGATTTTTACTTTTAAATAACAGAGATTTCAACTGAATTCTGTTCAAAAGGTGAGATAATTTTTGGAAAAATGTAGAGAACTAGAAGAGGTCCAAATGGAGGTTGCAGAAGAAACTATACAAAAATTACAACAGATTCAAAAGAACTCTGACAGAGATGATACTAAATTATGTGCTATGGGTATTGACTTTTCTAAATTTTCAGCTTGACTATGTATTACAAATGTTTAACATGGAATAAATGGAGCAAATGCTCTCCAAAAGAGAGAAAAAATCATTACTTAAAAAAATTAAAACAAGACATAATTAGTCTAGAAGAGACTCATATTAGGAAAAAGGATAAAAAATATTTGATTTATAAAAATGTGGGTGAAGAATTTATTTCAGCAGGACC
Source organism: Python bivittatus (assembly GCF_059951505.1). Lineage (NCBI taxonomy): Eukaryota > Metazoa > Chordata > Lepidosauria > Squamata > Pythonidae > Python > Python bivittatus. The sequence continues at coordinate 5,273,874 of NW_028277112.1, forward strand.
TAAAAAAGAAATGGAGTTGTTCTATATATTAAACTAAAACCAGAACTTGTACTGACTGATGAACATGCTAGATTTGTTGGGTTGGAAGTTGAATTACATGGGGCTGAGACTATGGTACTGGGAATTTATGCCCCAAATGAGGACAAAGTGACTTTTTACAAACAACTTATGGAGAGATTAATGAGCCTTTCTTATGAAAATTGGTGTTTGATGGGGGATTGGAATGGAGTGATCTCCCCACAACTAGATAGAACATCAGAGAAAAATATCAAAATCACTCAAGGTAAATTACCAAAAACCTTTTTTTAATTTGATGGACAATTTAGGGTTAGTGGATGCATGGAGACAGAAGAATGGCAATTCTAGAGAATACACCTACTTTTCAGAAAGACATAGATCCTTTTCAAGAATAGATATGATTTGGATCTCAAAGAACTTGGCTAATAAAATTTCTAAAGTAGAGATTTTACCAAATACTTTTTCTGATCATAACCCTGTGAATTTGGTTTATAAAAGGAAATCTACTTCTTTTAGATGGAGATTAAATGAAATGCTGTTACAGAAAGAAGTAATAGTGAAGGATTGTACAAGAAAATTAACAGAATTTTTTGAAAACAACCTAAATAAAGGCACTGATTTAAGGATGGTTTGGGATGCAAGTAAGCTTTTATCAGAGGATATTTCATACAATATAATATCAAACTTAAAAAGAAGAGCCAAGAGAAAACACCGGCTATAAGGAAAGAAGAAGTATTAAAGAACTCTCCAAGAAAGATAAGCATCTCTCATAAATGCTTACAGCAACAGTTATTGATGTTAACAATAAGAGAAACGGAAATAAAAATGAATTACGCACAGCAAAAAAATTTTGAATTTGCAAATAAACCAGGAAAATGGCTAGTGTACAAATTAAGAAAAGAAAAAGAAAAAAATGATATTGAAATTACAAGAAGTAGATACTGTATTAATGGACAATGCGGCCATACAAAAAGCATTTCATCAATATTTTTCCAATTTGTATAAAGGAATAATATTCCTTTGTAGAATACAGATGAATATTAAAAAAACAGAATCTACCAAAGATTACAGAGAAACAAAGACAGATTATGAATGAACCTATAACAATAAGAGAAGTTTCTGAAGCTATAAAAAAGATTAAACCAGGAAAAGTACCTGGACCAGATGGATTATAGGGCTCTTACTATAAATGTTGTGAGGATGAACTTCTATAATCTTTGCAAAATATGATAAATCTTATTTTACAGGGAGGAACGATACCTGAGATTTGGAAAGATGCAAATATAGCATTAATACCTAAAGAGGGACAAGATTTGACTTCAACAAGAAATTATAGACCAATATAACTGGATCTGGACCTGGTTATGGAATGGAAACGGCATTGGTCGCACTTATGGATGATCTCTGACAGGAGCAGGATGGTGGAAGTGCAACCATCCTTGCTCTCCTTGATCTCTCAGCGGTTTTCAATACTGTTGACCACAGTATCCTGTTGGGAGAACTCAGGGAATTGGAGGTGGGTGGCATGGTCTTGTGCTTGTCCCCGGAGGTGAGATTGGCCCCCTCACTCCTGGCCTTTCAGAGGGATCTGAAGACCTGGCTCTGCCATCTGGCCTGGGGTGAGGAGGGAAGTCATCAAGTATGGGTTTGGCTAGCCCCTTAGAGGCCTGGTGTTGCTGCCTTGAACCATCGGCCTCCTGGACTTTTTCCTTTATTTTTTGTAATTGTGTATACAGACTTTTAACTGTATATCTATTTATTGTTCTTAATGAGTTGTGAGCCGCCCAGAGTCCCCCACTTGGGGGAGATGGTCGGGGACAAATTTAATAAATAAATAAATAAATAAATAAATAAATAAATATCATTATTGAATAATGATTGTAAGTTGTTCACAATGATTCTAATTGATAGATTGAAAATAATTTTGCAAGAATTTATTCACAAGGACCAATATGGGTTTTTACCTAAAAGACAGTTAAAGGACAATGTTAGAAATGTGCTGGATATTTTAAAATATTTAAACAGCATAATGAAAAACAACTGGCTTTTTTTTTTAGATGCACAGAAAGCTTTTGACAATTTGAATGGGATTTTTTTATTTAAAGTTTTGGAAGATATGAACTTTGGAGAGAATTTTATAAAAAGGATAAAATTGATTTATACTTCACAGAAGGCACAAATAACCATAAATGGAGATTTAGCTAAATCATGTGAGATACAAAAAAGAACAAGATAAGGTTGTCCATTGTCCCCCATTCTGTTTATCTTAGTTCTCGAAATAGTGAATAGAGACATAAGAGAAGATGAGAGGATTATGGGTGTAAAGATTGAAAAAACAGACTTATAAATTAAGAGCCTTTGCAGATAAACTGGTGTTGGTTTTAGAATATCCCTTAAAGGGAATTGAAATATTAATGGGAAAACTAAAATAATTTGATGCATTAGCAGGTTTTAAGATTAACAATCAGAAGACAAAGATGTTGACAAAAATATGAAGACACAAGATCAAATAGAATTGATGAATAAAATGGATTTCAAGGTTGAGAAGAAGGTAAAATACTTGGGTATTAATATGACAAATATGAATTGTATGTTATTTCAAAATAATTATGTTAAGACTTGGAATGAAGTTTAAAAAGATATGTTAAGATGGGAGAAAACACAATTGTCATAATTGGGGAGAATTTCTTTGATTAAGATTAATGTTTTGCCTAGAATGCTATTTTTGTTCCAGATAATACCTGTTTTGGCATCTGATGTACCAATTAAACTATGGCAGAAAGATATATCTAAATTTATGCAGCAGGGGAAAAAACCACGAGTTAAATATAAGGTGTTACAAGATATTAAAGAAAGAGGAGGATTGGCCTGACTGAAATTATACTTTGCAGCTTGTTTAGTTTGGATGAAAGAATAGATGTTGCTGAAAAACAGGAGTCTTTGGCAGTTAGAAGGACATGATGAGATTTGGATGGCATGGATATTTATAGTAGAACAAAACTGAGGTTAATGTAGATTTTAAAAATTATTTTAGACGTGCCATTTTGAGAACAGGGAATAGATAGAAACCTAGATTGTTCCTGAAAATACCTTTGCGGTTCTCAGCACAATAAGCATTTTAAAGAAGAGAAATGATAAGGGACTGTGAGAAAAATATATCTTTGGGTGAAAAAGATGAGTTTTTAGAGGCCTCAGATGAATGGGATCGCCTTAATAAGATTGAAATATAAAGGAATGTGGAAGCATCCTTGAAGCTGATGTGAACCAGGCCGGTTGTAAGCTCCTTATCACAAACACCCCCATAGCAACCTGGGCATCTGCCCTGAGGGAGGCTGCCTTCTTCCTGGCATTTGGCACCTTGAACTAATTTGTTTCTTCTTCTCTGTGACACTATTGTTTTACTAGCAGATAACAGATAACAGAGGGGCAGAGAGTAACTTGAGAACTATTGCTTATTTAGGTATGCCTGCATCACCACAGAACATTCTGTTATAGAAGCCGACAGCATTGACCCCCCGTTTCAGCTCAAGTAACAGAACTAGTAGCCTTACATCAAGCCTTGTCTTATGTAGGGACACAATCAGCTAACATCTATACTGATTCAAGAAATGCATGGGGCTCAAGATTATGGTCAACTATGGAAAAACAGGGGATTCCTAACAAGCACTGGAACAGAGATTAAACATGGCCCGTTAATCTGTGCTATTTTAGATCTCATCCAGAACCCGAAAGCTTTAGCAATAGTCAAGGTTAAAGCACATTCAGGAGTTAAAGGCAATGAGTTGGCTGATGGGGCAGCAAAGCAAGCCGCTCTCAAACCACAGTCAGAGCAGAAATTTTTGCAATTGTTACCCTGCACTGTACCTGTAGATGCAGCTTGGGTGCAGGAATATGCCACTAACCAGGAGAAAGAGAAATGGAAACAGCAGCAAAGGAGGAAGAAGGAGTCTAGAAATTAAAAGGGAAAGTAATCATTCCCAGGATGGCAGTTAAACACATTTTGAAGTCGCTACATGATCAAGGTCATGAAGGAGCAGAAGCGTTAGCTCAGAGATTTAAGCAACATTGGGCAGGCGAAGGAATTAATGCAGAAGCACAGAAGATATCTGGCAACTGTGCAGTTTGCCTGGCCCATTCTAAGGGGAGAGGACTGAGGCCACATCCTTCTCAACTGCCTAGAGGGCAGTATCCTTTCCAAATGATACAGATTGAATTTGCTGACATGCCTCCGTGTAAACAGGAGAAGCACCTATTGATTGTAATATGAACCTTCAGTAATTATGTAGAAGCATTTGCTATCAGAAAAGCAGATGCCAGTGCAGTGGCCAGATGTTTGTTAACTGAACTGGTGCCAAAATGGGGTGTATCAGCAGTCATTTACTCAGATAGAGGGAAACATTTTGTAAATCAAGTCATCCAGTTAATGGGTACAGCCCTGGGAATAGAGCTAAAATATCACTGTGCCTACAGGCCACAGGCATCCTTGGCCAAACTAGTAGAAGCAATTGGTTGGGGATGGGTAGATGTACTCCCCATGGCACTTTTGGCCATCAGAAGCTCACCCCTAAAGGAACTGAAACTGTCTCCCTATGAAATTGTATATGGGGGACCAATGCCTCTGGGCCTTTGCTCAATCCCCATTCCAGAAGGTGTTCACCCTAACCCATGGTCAAGTTACTTACGTGCTATACAATCTTTTCAACAGGAGCAGTGCCAAACCCAAGAGCGAGTCAGACAACATCGTAATCAGAGCGGGCTACCTGAAACTGAACCATTTGACCAGTTGCAAGCAGGAGACTGGGTGTATCGAAAAGTGCATCAAAGGAAAGACTGTCTCTCTCCAAGGTGGAAAGGCCTGTACCAAGTGCTGTTAGTAGCTCACAGCAGAGCAAAGCTTGAAGGTCTGACCTCGTGGGTTCACTTAAGTCATCTCAGGCGCGCTCCAGCTCCAGCCCCAGAAGCAAGCACTACCAAGGACTGTGTTCAAAGCTCCCAGGAAACAAACAGATTAAAGAAGAAAGAAGAAGGGTGAAGTTTTGACTACGAAACCCTGAAGAGCTCTGAAGATAAGTTTTAAATGGACTCTTGTTGCTAGTTTAATATTAATACTTGGGCTCCTGCAGTCACTTAAATTGTTTACTGTTTACTGTGTTTCTTTTTCTTTACTTTCTGCCTCACAGCAAAACTATGGCTCTATTTACTTTTATTATAGCCAGTGTGATCTATCTACAAATGCCAGGATATAAGATGCAATACCCACTAGATTGGTTGCCTACTAGCAATTCCTATCTGACTTTAGTTCATTCAGTAATCCCTCCTGGTGAACCTTTCTGTGCTCTTGAGGGAACCAACTGGGATTCTGTGCTTAGAACATGTTTTATAGGAGTATCTGACCTGTTTCTAAACGTGCTCCATACCATTGCTGCATCACTCCCTACACATAACCCACTTACCCTTGATTACATAGGGAAAACCCTCCTGTACTATCAGTCCACAACCACCAAACACCAGTGGACCAACCAAGCATTATACAGGGTAGAAACCAAGGGCAATTTGCCAGGGACCAACTGTGTGCAAGTAGTTGGCTGTGAAAACAAAAAGACATGTCTTTCCCTACCAGCTCTTGAAAAATGCTCAGGGGTAATACAGCTCACCTCTGTAAGAGTTTCTCACTACTTACCAAAGGGCTGGTATCTATTGTGTGGAAACTATGCCTTTTCATACTTCCCAGCACAATCCTTGGGAGGCCCCTGTACAGTTGGGCGTTTAACTTCATTTCATGCAGTACCACTTGTTCAAAATTACTCTCATCATAAGCCCAGGCAAGTGCGCAGATATCGAATAGAGGGGCCCCCACTTGACACTACCTGTGATGACCACATAGGGCTGTTGAACACCAAAGATGTTTATGGGCTTGCTATATCTATAATTGGAATACCAGGTCTAGCAAGCCGTGTTTACCTAGATCTCAGAAAATTGGCCTGTTTAGTTATAAAAAACATCAACAAGTCTTCAAATGCTATAGCTCTCCTAAATGAAGAGCAGGAACAATTAAGAACAGCAATTTTACAGAATAGATTGGCCATTGATTTTATGCTATTCAAAATGGCCCATGGGTATGAGGAATTTCCAGGTATGTGCTGCTTTAACCTGACAGACAATTCCTTGCGTGTAAAAGCCACTGTGCAAGATTTAAAGGATCTGGCAAAACATATCACTGAACAAGCCCCCAGTAATCTGTGGAATTGGCTCACCTCTTGGTTGCCTGGAACTGGGTGGCTGAGAAATTTAGCATTAGGATGCCTAGCTTTTCTGGCTGTAGTAATCCTATTACTGTGTACTGGACAATGCTTAATGGGCCTTTTTAACAATTGCCTCCAGAAGAGTGTAAGGCTCAATCCAGTTCTCCAGTCTGTCCTGGAATTTGACCTTTCTGAAGGTCAAAAGGGAGGAGAGGACTGTGAGAAAAATGAATCTTTGGGTGCAAAAGACAAGTTTTTAGAGGCCTCAGATGAACGGGATCGCCTTAATAAGATTGAAACATAAAGGAATGTGGAAGCATCCTTGAAGCTGATGTGAACCAGGCCGTTTGTAAACTCCTTATCACAAACATCCCCATAGTAACCTGGGCATCTGCTCTGAGGGAGGATGCCTTCTTCCTGGCATTTGGCACCTTGAACTAATTTGTTTCTTCTTCTCTGTGACACTATTGTTTTACTAGCAGTTAACAGATAACAGAGGGGCAGAGAGTAACTTGAGAACTATTGCTTATTTAGGCGTGCCTGCATCATCATATGAATATGTATACGTATACATTCTTCTTCCTTTCCCCTTCTTGTAGAACTGTATAAATATCAGAGCATCCATTTTGCCTATAGGGGAGTGCCTCCCACTAACTTCTGGTGGGGTCCCCCTCCAGTACGTACTGCCTAATAAACACTGCAGTGAAGCCTTGATTATTCTGCATTTGTGTCCTGCGTTTTGATTCCACATAAACATAAATGGTTAACTTACTCTGATATACTAGAATTTTGCCAAGAAAAATGTAAAATAAAAGCAAGAGAAGAGTTGGTGGCAGAAGAATACACACGTCAATGGTTTTCTTATGTATAATTATTAGAAAGACTTAAAGTAGATAAAATAACTTTTGGTTTTGACATTGTAAGACTGAATTTGAAACAGAACTGTGTACAAATGATGAACATGTTATTACTAAAATGTATACACTTTTATTGAAATTTGAAACAGAAGAAGAACAAGTGAAAGAATGTATGATAAAGTGGGCTAAAACTTTTGGTTATAATATACAGATTGAACATTGGGAGAATATGTGGTTGAAAGGACTAAAATTTACATTATGCCATAGTCTTAAAGATAATTTTTATAAAATGATGTATCACTGGAAAAATTGTCTAGAATGTATAAAGGTACATCACATTTATGCTAGAAATGGAAACAACAGGAGGGGACATTTTATCATGCTTGGTGGATAAGTAGGAAATTGCTTCATCCTGTTATTTCAAGACTCACCTCTTAATACTCCCCAAACTTTGCCAGCCTTTAACACAGCTGTAGGCTTTGATACTTGGAGCTGATCTTGAAAGGAAAAGAATATTTAACACTGAATTACTATTCAGTAAAACAAACCATGAAACAATCACTTAGGGAAGTAACACTTTGTCGCACACAGACTGCTTATATCCAACGGAAGCCAAATGTACAAGCAGGCCTCATTAAAGGAAACCATGGCCCATACAGGGTAAGTCAGCTTCCCACTACAAGCAGCTCCTAAGGAATAAAGATTTCTTGAAATCAGGTCTATATTACTTGTGATTTCCCCTGCCAAATGAAGCTTCTCAAGAAACAGATTTTGTGAACCTGCCTCACACCTCATCTCTTTTTGCAGTGGAACAGGAGAAATCAGCAAGCATTTCTGAGACGCTTACAGTATCTGGCTACAACAGTTTTCTCCATGGCTGGGATTGAAAGGTGTTGTAGTACTTTGGTGCCTTTCATATGCATTAAGATTTCTAGCTAAACTGCAAAACCAAAGCACAAACAGAAATGTGTACAGTATTTTCCTGTTTCCTATTTTATGTCCCACTGCAAATACATTGCTCTGAAAAGGAAACAAAATCTCGTTTCTCCTCCAGCTTGGAAAACATTGAAGGCCATTTATTCATGTAGGCCAGATACGTACCTACATCCATGAATGGATTGGGGGGGGGGGAAGCACTATTGACAGGATCACAATCAAACTGTATTTCCCCTACTGTATTTCTGAAATTCAGAATTCTTATGAATTCAAGATGACATCATCCCCACTTCACAGGGAAGCTTTCCTATTTTGTTAAATATAAAGCCTTTAATGGGGTGGAAAAAATTCCAAAATCAGTGCACTGACTCCTGAGCATGCGGAATACTAATGAACTGCATTGAGGAGGAGACGGAGAATGATTCAGAATGAGGAATTGAATGGAGTATCTTTGAGAAGGGCCCATTTGATAGAATACTGAATTTTACTGCCAGTCCCATTTGTGTTCATCAAATATTTCAATTATCCAAATATATGCAGTTCTATCTAATTTGTGCAGTGAACTATTTGCCTGGGTACATAGCATTCTTCTCCATCCATCTTTATAGCTAAATAAACTATGTGTAACGGCCTGTGAAAATAACCTTGGGAGACAGGAGGAAGAGCCACAGCCTAGACCAGCTGGCTGGGGAATTCTGAGAGTTGAAGTCCACATATCTTAAAGTTGCTAAGGTTGAGAAACACTGGCCTAGTCAATGGTCAGACAAAAGATATCTCAGCCCACAGAAGGGATGGTGATGTAGGAAGTGTTTCAGAAGGGACCCTCCCTAGTTCTCTGGAAAGTAAAGGCAGGGGAGGGGAGAAGTGCTTTCAGACTTGCAAGATACTGTTACTGTAACCTTACAATACAGGTAGTGTTAGTACTCATGGTTTGAGTTTCTTGTCTGGACAACCTCAAAGGGCTGACACTATGCCACTGTATCACACATACATTTATTAGTCACAATGAGTCTTGTTAGTCTGCAGTATAATATTTCACTCAATTACTCACCTGATAAAACTATTAGATAAGAAGGTGGTTATTACAGATGATAAAAACTAGTGCCCAATAACATACCCATGACATGTAAGAAAAGAAGGAAGACAGGCACAAGCCTGTACATAACTATACCATAAGATACTCACAGGCTTCATCTGATGTAATACTAGGGAATTTATCACATTCGGAATCCTCTGAAGTGATAATCACCTGAAGCGAGGACAATTCTGTTTCATAACGGGATTTTCCCCCATCTTGATTCTGCCACTTGGAATGCCCAAACATATATTCATAATACCTGGAAGTGAATCCAGTGGCACAGAAAGATGTTACTCAGATTTGGCATTGTCAGAACCCAAAGCAATAATTTCAAATTACAAGAAGGAAAGTCTTGATCAAAGATTAGGAAAGGCTTATTAATGGTTTGAGCCATCCACCAGTAGAACAGACTGACATGGAAGGTAGAGCATTCTCCTTTGTTCGGGGCTGTTAGAGAAAGGCTCGATGGACACCCACATTAGGGGTGTGGTACTAGGGAATGTCCTGCCTCCGCAGCAAGTTTGATTAAATGTCAAGCCTTTTCTATCCTTACCATTACAAATAATAGAATACATGCACACACACACATAAACACACGCACACACACACACACATATATACAGTGTGTATGTGTGTATGTATGTATGTATGTATGTATGTATATATGTGTGTGTGTGTGTGTGTATGGAGAGAGAGAGAGAGAGAGAGAGGGAGGGAGAGAGAGAGAAAGAGAGAGAAAGTGGTATAGTTCTTGCCCAACTCTAATCTCAATTAAATCATTAGTTTTGGGGAGGGGGATTGCAGAAACTAATTTACCATTTTAGGGGGTCGCAGAATCCCTAAGCTTGAGAAATACAGCTGTGTTAGTTGGAAAGAGAATTTTGTTTTACATATTTGGAGAGAGAGGCACCTCTCATTAGAACTGTTTAAATCAGATATGTTTTCAATGATGTCCTGGAGAATCCAAAAATTATTTGGAAGAGTACCTTTTCATTCCACAACAAGAATGACAGTCTTCAGGGAGGGATAGCTAGCCTCCCACTAGGCAGCTTAGCCCCAGAAGAGTACTGGGTATCTACCCTTCATTTACATAGGTTGATTACCCACTCAGGAAGATCCAACTCCCAGAGTACTATTTTCAGGGAATGACATTGCTTCTTTTGTTTTTGTTCTTTTCATCCTTTTATGCATGTTATGTAAGAGTGTTATTCTTTTTTTAAATTGCAGTTATTGAAAACAGGTTTGGGTGTTCAGCTATTTGTGGGGATACCCAGGCTCTAATCCAGTGTTTCTCAACCTCAGCAACTTTAAGATGTGTGGACTTAACTGGGAATTGAAGCCCACACATCTTAAAGTTGCTGAGGTTGAAACACTGCTCTAGTCTATTCTTAACCATGGAAGCTTATTATGTGACTGTGTACCAGCCACTCCCACTCACCCAACCCACCTCACAGGATTGCTGTTGTGGAAAAAAAAATAAGAGGAGGGAGCATTGTTATGCCACCCTGGACTCCTAAAAGAAAAGCACGATATAAATAGACACAATAACAGTAATATACACAATAACCACCCAGAGTCACTGGGAATCAGGCGGCATATAAATTCAATAAATAAACAAACAAATAAATAAATAAATAAATCATCACACAAATGACATACTATACATCATTCACGTCATGAGGTGACTGCCACAGATTACATAATTCATGTAATTCGTGCAGTGATGTTATGACATGGGTAACCATCAGTTATCAACCTGTACTGTAAGTGTTAATATTTTGGGTTATTTTAGCAAGTTTTCAGAATACTTCTGGTCAGAAATATTTTCTTTGAACCTTGATTCCCATAACAATGTGTGAATCAACAATGGTTACATCACACTGAACCATGATTTGTTCTAACTATGGGTTCAAACATTGCATTAAACTGAAAGTCAACAAGCCAAGAAACAGCTTAGCATCACTGTGTAACTCCCAATTTCTGAACTAGAACTGCTTAGTGGATCTGAGTGCACCTAACTCTGTGTTAAAGTGTCACCCCAGCACCCACCCACAATTTCCAGCCAACATGGGAATTAGTTGCAATAACAGCTACAGCATAGGTTGATAACTGATGGTTACCCATGTCATAACATCACTGCACGAATTACATGAATTATGTAATCTGTGACAGTCACCTCATGACTTGAATGATGTATAGTATGTCATCTGTGTGATGTTTTATTTATTTATTGAATTTATTTGCTGCCTGATTCCCAGTGACTCTGCATGGTTATTGTGTATATTATTTTTATTATATGTATTTATATCCTGCTTTTCACTTAGGAGTTCAAGCTGGCATAACAATGTGTGTGATCTTTTATTTATTTGTTAAATTTATATGCTGCCTGACTCCCAGTGACTCTAGGTGGTTATTGTGTATAACATTGCTATTCCATATATGATGTCACTTGTTTTCCTCTGCAGATACCCATATTGCCAGTAGTATATTCCAAAGATGACACCTTGGGATTGTTCTAAACTGAAAGGAAGTTGTCTCTGAGATTACTTCAATGTAATTATTCCTTATAATGGAAGGAAGCATTAAGAATGCATTCCCTGGTGACTGTTGTTTTGCTGAAGTATGCTGATAATCTTCACCATCAACATTTACAATTTCTCTGAAAAATCCATATTTTTATACACTTGGATGTTAGATGTTATTCAGTGCATTCGTTTACTGGTAACAGACCTCCAGTACAACTATCCCAAATTAGTAAATAACAGATACACAGGAGTCCTGAACTTTCAAAAATAATGAAAGCACAAGAACACTGGGGGAGGGGAGACCACTGGCAATTCTGATGCCCTGTAGAAAGGAGGTCTTCTGCCACCGATGTAATCAGAAGGGGAGCTTAAAGGCCCTCCAGTCCATCTCTCCAGGGTGTAGAATCTGTACCCCCTTAGATGTTCCGATCGAGGAGAATATGTGTAGCTCAGGGTTGAACTGCTGAGTTCTTGGTAGTCCCTGAATTTGGATGTTTATCTGCAGACATTTTGTTACAAGGCTAGGTAACATCAGTGCATCGTTCTCCTGCGTTACATCCTGGAGCTGCACCTTCTATCCAAAGGTTACCATGCCGATTTCCTCCCCCACCCCCGCTTTCGCTTCTCTCCCCCTATTATTCTGCTCCAGCTCATCCGAAACGGGGAAGGAGACCCTCACCTGCGGAAAGCTTCTTGCAACAACGAGCAATCCGGCCCCTCCGAGGATCCAGGGCCGTGGACGATCCGAAACTGATTGGGCGCCACCCGGAACCTCTCCGGGGAGATGCGCAGCGACTGAGGCAGCGGCCAAAGCGAGCCGAAGGGGGACGCGTCCAGCTGCGTCCTGGGGCTCAAGAACAGCAGCTCCGCCAACGTTGGATTCCAAGGGGAGACCCCCAGGACCGCCGAAATGCCCAAGAACAACCCGAGCAGCCCCATGCTCCCCATCGCCCGTCCAGCCACTCGGCTGTCGACACCGACACCTGCACCGCGCGCGTCGCGGTCCCTGACCTCCAAGAGGCTGGCTCTCCCTGGCAGCTCCCAGCCCCGCCCTCTTCATCCCGCCCGAGATGGGGACCGGGGAAAACAAGCTGCCGCGCTTGCCAAGGAGTTTCCACCGCAGAGAAAACCCCGAGCGGCTGCAGGGTCTGACGACAGCTGAAGCAGAGGGTCGGTCTGCGTCGCCCCCTTTCGACGGAGCCTCGCCCTGTTTTGCTTTCTCGCGCAGGCCGAGCGTTCCAGAAGAGCCGGGATAAGACGACGTTCGCCCCCTCCGCCCTCTCATTGGCTTCGCGAGCCCCGTTGCTCCGTTTCGCTCTTCCTGCGACGGTAGGAGACGGGACCGTCAAATGCAGAACAGGGGAAATGGCAGAAACGAATAAAAACAATACTGTAGTCTAGAATCTTCAGCGATGTTCCATCCCGCTTTTGGAAACCAATCCATATCCCTCACTGCAATTTTCGATGTCTAGATCAGAGGTCCCCAAACTGCTCAGCTCATCAACTGCTTCATGGAGTTTCAGATGGTTCATTGACCCCCAAACATTTATTGTATGTAAATACTTTAAGAAGTATTACTTTAACTAATAGTACTACGAATAACGGATAGTCCCATCAACTCTTGGGGAGCCCTGCTCTAGACTTTCCTTGCACACTCTTCGCAATGGAAGTATATTTGCAGAATTGTATACAGTAAGAGGTCCAGACAAACTCTTGCTCCATCTGTAAATTCAGTGCTACTTTTTACCACAAATAAACAAAACATCTTTTGGTGTATTGGTGGGTTTGTGCGCTGGCAGTTCTAGTAGACCAGTGTTGTCCAAACTTGGCCACTTTAAGATGAGTGGACTTCAACTCCCAGAATTCCCCAGCCAGCATGAAGTCCACTCATCTTAAAGTGGCCAAGTTTGGACAACACTGTAGTAGACGGTGCAGTAGGCACGTTGCTGTGTTAATCAAGTTGCTGTGTTAATCAAGTTAATCAGTTGCTGTGTTAATCAAGGTGCTGCATCCTAATGACATTTTTTTCCTCATCCCATCAGCATATTAATGTCCATTTGAATACTGCTTATTAAAACAAAGACAGAAGGACTGTAGAATTGGCACAAACCAAGAAGCCCATCTCACGAATGCCTGTACATCCCATCATATTAAGCATATTGCTCCCTTTTATACTGATGTTATCGTACCAAGTGATAGGTTATAAAATGTACATACTACAAGTTGTGCTGTATAAATAATATGTGATGCTTCAATTATTTGTTTTTATTCTTGGAGTGATAAATTATGTGTCATCCATTTGGGGTCAACTCTTAGCAACCACATAGATAAATTTTCTCCAGGACAGTCTGTCCCCAACCTGGTTGTTCATGTCATCTGAGGGGGAGCCCATCACTACTGTACATCTTGAATACCAGAGCTAATGGGTTTCTGATTTTTATTTCATTTTGAATTGTGAATAAATAATCACCCCTTTTTTCTTTATAAGATATATTTTACAACCAAAGCAGACCCATGCTTTTAATGGGGACGTCACAGCAGATTATGTCCTTTAAACACTATCTAATTCTGCCCCTCTATTATTGCATACATGCCCAAATATATTATCGATCACAATCACACTAACATACATTGTTAGCATTTTTAATTTATAAACCTATCCATTCTGTGTAAGGAAGACTTATCAGGTCTTTCTCAGATAACTGGAAAGGGTATAGAATTAAAGAGTGGAGGCAGCTGAGATGCTGGCAGCTCCTGAGCGCTACAGGTTGATTGCACTTTTGTACGGAGATATAGATGATCTCTACAGGCCCTGGAGGCGGGTTCAGAAAATAAAATGCCAATCCCTTAGGTGGAAGAGTCATGCCATTGCTTCAGGTGGAAGAGTCCTAGCATTTCTATCAGAATGGTATATACAGCTTACCTTCCCCATATACCATTCTGATAGATTCTAAATATTCCACAAACAGGGAGCCAATGAGTAGATCAGCATCTTCAATCCTCTCTGGATACAGAGAGGACACAAGATTGCCCAAGCTGTTCTCCTTACAATTGTTCCTCACGAGGAGACCTCAAGACAACAGTCTCCAGAGGGTAGGAGAATCAGGAAATGAGAGAATTTGCCATAATTGCTCCAGCAAATGAAGCAATTTTTAAAGGACGCTAAGTTCATGCTTCCCTTGCTAACCATTTTTGGAAATTGCCTATTAACTGCTTCAAAGAAGTTAGACTTCAAAGTGACAAGGTAGCAAACACCGGGTGTGTGCCTTCAATCCTTAATATAAGAAAATGAAGATGTATCTTTATACTCTTTAAGAATTTAAAATAAACAGCAAAGAGCAAGATAAGGTTTTGGCTTTAGAAAGTTTTAAATGGATTAAAAGCTCAGAAAATGTTGGAATATTGGATGTTGAATATTAAGACTTTGAAATTAATCTTAAAGAATAAATGCATTTTTGTGGGAAAGAAAAACTGTTTTTGATATTGAAGACATAACAAAACAAGTAACTTATAATGTTCAAAGATATTTTGGGAACTTGTTCTTTTTAAAGGAGAAATTATCCCTCTTTGTTATGTTAAATTTTAGACTTTAGTCTTTAGTCCCATGATACTGGGATTATTTTATATTTGCTAAATATGAATTTGTTTATGGTTAAGAGTTGAGATATGGAATGTTTATTTGAATGGGATATGTTGCTATTTGGGACGGTTCTCTTTGGAACTGTTGGCATTTAGAATAGAAAAACGTTGTGTATTGGGTCTGCTTACAGTTAACAGGACGTTTAAGCTTTTTTTCCTTACAGTTATTCTAAAAGAAGGGATATTTGTGAGCTGTTTTTTTAAAAAGGAGAAATGGTCCCTCTTTATCATGTTAAACTTTAGTTTTTTGTTTATACTAGGATACCAGGACCACTTTATGCCTTTTAAATATGGTTTTGCTTATAGCTAAGAGTTGAGATGTATCATGTTGAGTTTTATATATTAAAGTGCAATTAATGTTAATTAATATTATTATTTTAGGGCTCTGTTTGGACTTTTTGCTGACACCTGGATTGGAGAAGACATTATTTACTGGATTTGCCTATAGTTAAGAAATGAGTTATAGGATGAAGGGTTTTATATCTGTTAATTGAGAGGAGGTGAAGAGATTATGAAATTGTTTATACTTGTGATGAAGGTGGGAAGTTGCTTTCTTAGCATTTTTTTTTGCTTTTTTGCACTTTTTTCTTTTCTTTTTTCTTTTTAGTTTGTATTATCTTTTATTGTTATAACTAAAAATTAATAAAATTATTATTTAAAAAATTCCTTCCTGCAGGAATACTGAGCACCAGGATCAGGATAGCTCCTAAAGATAATGTACATTCTATAATAATCAAGAGTCCTTATGGTCCTTGAGTTCAATTCCCAATAGAGGGTTCTCTGTAGGAAAGATCTAACTATGTATGTCTGAGAATTCCTGGTAAGCATGGAACTTATTATGTAATCACTACTGAAATCTTGTCAAGAAAACTGCAGGAACTAGTCCAGGCAGTTGTCTGGAGTCAACACTGACTTAACAAGAACAAAAAAACACAACCAAAAAACCCTCAATACCTAGAGACAAGCAAGCAAGCAGGATTGTCTTGTGGAGGAATGATTTTGGGCTAGAACAAAAGCAAGAGCTATACTATTTTTAATTGCTTTCTACTGTATTTACGTGGGGAAGAGAGAGGGTTGTTTGTTTGTGTAGCCTTCAAGTCACTGTGACTCCTGGCAACTGCCTGGATTAGCACCTGCAGTTTTCTTGGCAAGATTTTCCAAAGTGGCTTGCCCTTGCTTTCTTCTTACGGCTGTGTGAAAATGACTGGCCCAAAGTCACTCAGCTGGCTTTGTGTCTAAGGCTGGATTAAAATTCACGGTCTCCCAGTTTCCAGCCTGGTGCTTTAAACACTACATTAAACTGGCTCTTGGAGAGGGATGAGGAAGCTCTAATTAGGGTAATTATAGTTAGAGGGAAATATGGCATCAGAGGAGCAAAACATCAAGTAACAAGAGAGGTGAGATATTTTGTGCCTCTTTCAGTTACTCCCTTGCCCGGATGCATGTGATAACAATAACAACTTGTCTTGTTAGTGTTAATTACTCCATACCAACTTGTTAAATAATAATTAATAAGGTATTTGTCATCTATGATTCCACTGTGAATGAGAAGGATTACCTGGAGTGTGTAATTGGACAGTTGGTGGTGAGCAAGGATGTTAGTTTCTTCCACTTCTGCCCCCGTAGATGTTCAGCACAGCACAGTTGCAGGGGGTCAGGGAGTGGAAGATGCTATAATCTTTTCCTCTCTCCAGGCTTCCTCTTTATTCAAATGCCAGTCTAGACTGAGGATTCTGCCGGTATATTACCTATCCCTCTGCCCACCAGCCTTTTTACTTGAGCTGACAGATTTTCTTGATCCATTTCCGTTGGGTTTTAGGCCTGGTTTTGGCACTAAAACTCCCTTGGTCACCCTGTTATGTGATCTTTGCCAGGAGAAAGGCAGGAGAGAACAATAGTTGATTCTCCTGGATCTCACAGTAGATTTTGATACCATCAACCAATTATTGTGAGAACATGCAACTGGGTTGTGTGAGAATGTGAGACTAGGCTGAAGTTGCCATAACCTAAAAATAGAAGTGGCACGAATGCAGAAAGGACAAAAGCAGGAATCTTGTCAAAAGAACCCTTCTGAAGATAGATAAGAAAGGGTCAAGTCATTAAGGATCAAAGGAGAAATGTCATCAGAAGATGGACAAAGAAGGCTGGGTGGTGAGCACACAGAACTGCCCCCCCCCCCAAGTCATTGGCAGCTACTAGACTTGTGGATCAACAAAGCAAGTAGGCAATAAAAGGGGACCTAAAGCCTGCACACTCTTTGATTCATTCTGGATCCAGACTTGGTGGCTTCCATCTCTCTAAGCTACTGATTGGACAGCCAAGTTGAAAAGGATGTGGGAATGAGAATGTGAGTATGAGAGAGCAAATGTACATTGTACAGTAACCAGTAAAGTTTAGCTGTGACTTTGAATTCAAAGGTCTCCACCTACAGGTAGCCCTTGGTTAACAACCACTCGTTCAGCAACTGTTCGAAGTTACAACAGCGCTGAATGAGTGGTACTTATGACTGGTCCTTGAAGTTCCAGCCATCCCAGCACCCCCACAGTCATGTGATCATGATCTGGGTGCTTGGCAACTGGCTTGCACTTATGATGATTGCAGTGTTTGGTGGTCACATGATCACCATTTATGACCTTCTCTGGTGGCTTCCCACAAGCAAAGTCAATGGGGGAAGCTGCCAGGAAAGGTTGCAAGTTGTTCCTGTAAGTCATTCCCACTCAGCCATTTCCCTGTGTGCCCTCCTGCCTTCTGCAGCATCCACCCCCTGCCCGGCTGCACTCCCACCGGGCTGCAGCAGCCACCTGCATGCCCTCCCACTCTCTGGAGCATCCACCCTGCACCCAGCCACACTCACACTCATGCTCACACTTGCACCACACCAGCCACTTACCTGTCTGCTGGCCTGCTTGTGAGCCACCCAGAACTTGTGACTTTCTGCTGGTTTCCGCATTGACTTTGCTTGTTGGCGGCTGGCAGGAAGTCACAAGGAGGCCCTTCCTTAATTACCCATGATTCTTGCTTACTGATGGTAACAGGGACTGCCGGGACTGCTATCACTAAGTGATGTGGTCATGTGACATCACGCTTTATGACCGCATCACTTAGTGATGGAAATTCTGGTCCCAATTACTGTCATTAAGCCAGGACTACCTGTATTCCATCAGAATCTTACTTGCCTGAGTGTTTGGTTAACAGTGATTTGCATGTGTTCCTAATTATTTCCTTGCTGTTGACTAGGGCTGTGTGTCTCATATGCTCTAGCTGCACTATCTGGAAAATCCTGGTAGAAATCAATAGGGCTGCAAGATCCATGTGCCTTGACAGGCTGTGTGTGTGCAAATGAGTCACCATAAGCCAAATCTGGGTGTGCATGTAATATTATCCTTCTGGCAAGGTTATCCAGGTAGGTGTGGGTGGAACAACTTTACAGTAGTTTCATTTATATCTTGGTGATCATCTCCAGAGTGATTCTGGGGGATTCCTGCTCAACCCTGTGGCAGTTATTCCCCAGAATCTACATGGAACTGCTATGTGAGACCATACAGAGATGGAGAGTAATATGTCAATATCATCAGTATGCTGATAACACCCAGCTCTTTTTTGTTGGGTCCAGGTGAAGCAGTGAAACTGAGGAATCAATACTTGGCCCAGTGGTACTATCTAGCCAGTTTGGCACAGTTTGTGAGACCTGCTGGTTGTTAAACTACTATACATTACTGTTAAATCAAAAACTCATATTTTTCCTGCTGTACTTGGACAAGTTGACTTATCTAGGCACAGCAGAAGAGAAAACCCAGAGCATGTCTGACCAAGATTAGACTTTGCATGCACAAAGTAGAGCCTTGACAAGATTGTGCTCTGGGCTTTTGGGACAGCCAACTTGTCCAACCAGAGTGGGAAAAATGTGAAAAAATTACTTCTAACTCTACTGAAAAGATTGGGACTTAAGCACACAATGAATTTAATTTCTATTGAGTCCTTTTAAACAGTCCTTTTGATATGCATCATTATGATTTATGGATGATTCATTCAATAAGAATCTGGGCACAAAATTGTGTAATATAAACCCATTTTTAAGCAGAAGTAGGGTTTAGGATTACGGGTGATACCTCTTAAGTAGTCAAGCCTTTAAAATTGTTTTAATTATCTATGCACAATATCAGTAATATTAAAAAGAGGAGTTAGAAAATAATCTTTATGCATTCATACTTTCATCATCCAGGAATATCAAGCTATTTCTCCTTCTGTCTTCAGTTCTCTGAGTAAAACAACCAGGACCAACCCTTTTATTATCCAGAAGTGTCATCTAAACTCAAAGGGAATTTTTGTATTGGAGATGATTTTCCTGACAGACTTACATTCCAAAACCACTGCAATTCTCAAGGGTTTCAATGTAACTTTAGTTAAACTGTATTGTTTACAGCAGGTACCTGAATTTGTGATATCAAGGTTTCTATTTGAAATGTTAGTGATTTGTGGTATCACAACACTCCTTACTGGTGTTTTGTGACCTGCTGTGTTTTTAAAATTTTTGTTGAATACAGCTTTTAAAAAGATGTGATGGTATGTCCTAATTGTCAATTACTTTGAGATTTGTAATTTTGAAAAGATAACTTGTAATTTATTGTTGGAATTGGGTTGTTGTGTTAGCAAAATTTGAGAGTTTCTGATTCTCCCCAGTTAGGATTCAGTCCGGCAGAAGATCAGACACAAAAGTACCAGCTGAGATTTTAAAGTTTTATTGAAAGCTTGCCAATAGGGTCAGCTGGGGTCTCCCCTTAAGACAGAGAAGAACCTGAGTCACACCCAAAGAAGAAGATTTTATACATGTTTCTTACAAAGAGATACAGCAATTAACAAATGACTGGCTGATCACCTCCTCCCACATCTCCACGGCCTCAACACTCAAGGAGACAGGATGTCTGCCTAAAGCCCTCCAACATAACAGAAATGAGGGAAATGTGTGAAGGTTCATGAACATCACTTTCCTTGTTATCCCTTTGGTTTTCAAATGTAAGGAAATAAATATGAGAGAAACTGGGAGCCCTTTTTCATATGGTTTCAGTTGTCTCATTTAGATAACACCCCTGCTCTGGCTGCAGGATTGGACTAGATAAAGGCCACCAAAATGAAGCCTGATCCATAGAGCTGCTGTTAGTAGATGGTTTATCTGCCCAGAGGTTTAAGTTTCAACCTGTTCTGGATGGGGCTGAAGTTCTCCTAAAGGATCAAATTCATAGCTTCATTTTTGACATTATAGGCAGTAGTAGCCTCTGTAGAGTGAAACACCTTTCACTGGTTTAGGCTGGTGTGCCAGTTATGGCCCTACTCTTACCTCACAGTGAGAATCTAGGCTTTGGTAATTTCTGACTTAGATTACTGCAATGTGCTGTAAATAGGGCTGCCTTTGCATTGGGCAATATGAACATATCACACCCATTCTTTGTGATCGTCACTGTTCCCAGTTTGTTTCTGGTCCCAATTCAAAGTGTTGGTTTTAACCTATAAAACCCTTAATAGTTTGGACCATAGTTCTGAAGGAAAGCCTCTTCTCATATGTTCCTAGCTATACTTTAGGGTCATCTTCAGAAGGCTAACTCAAGGTGCCCTCCCATAGAAAGGTATGGCTGATGGCTACCCAGGAGCAGGCTTTGTCAACAGTTGCGTTTCTGAGTTTGGAATGCCCTTCCCAGTGAGATATGCCTGGCATCATTTTTTTCTTAGCTATTCATTACTGGGAGAATATATTTTTATTTTCCTAGGCCTTTTAATAATAATGCTGCTGTGATTTTTAACCCTTGGTTGCTGCTGTTTGGGGTTATTGTTTTGTTACTTTATTCCTCATATTTGATATTTTCTGTATATTTTATATAAAATTTAAAGTACATTTTTATTAATTGTAAATTATTGTTTTATTGCTAATTTTTATTTGATTTTTTGGTGATATTTTTAAATAAGCAGCCGTATACAAATATTTTAAATAAATATAATTTAGACATAATCATGAAGTTTTTCCATAAAAATAAAATAAAGTAAGGGTACCTAGCAACTTGCACTAAATTCTAACTATTGAGTTACAATAAATCTGGATTTTAAATCTACAATTTGTATACACACACGCACGTGCACACACACAGATACATTTGTTTATAGAAATGTACTTAATTCTGAAAGCTGAACAAGTAATAACTAAAGTTCATATTCAGATAGAAAGACATATAAATATATATACTGTATGAATGTTGCACTGAACTGAGATGTGTAGGAAAAGAATGATATAAACAAAGTTCAGTTATAAGCCCACATAAAGATCTTAAAACTTACTATCCCTAAATATACATTATTACAGGTACATGAGTTACATTTTTCTGAAAAACAAGCAATCTGGAAATGTTATCTGCAGCTAATTGTTCCGAATTTATAAGCAGTTCCGAATTAATACAATTAATTTACTAAAATTAAATGAGTGTCCTCATCATACAACAGTAACTGTTTCTTGTAGCATAAGCTTACTCCTCATTTCTTCAGATAAATGAACTTTAATCAATTGCTTAGCCACAAGCAGTAAAATATCTGGAAAATTAGGTTAAATGGAGAAAATAACACACTGTTAGGAGTGTCTGGCATCCATACAAATGCCCTGTAATGCACATTTTTATGGACCAGATGTGATATTTTGTATTACGAAGAAAAGAGGCATGTTCACTCATACATTTTATTGCAGCTAAAATGTAATGTATATTTTAATAACTCAGAATGGAAATTCTATCACAGTAATTAGAAGATGTCAATATGTCACATATAAATCTTTGAACAATGAATCTGTCTGCTAGGAGATAATTGGTAAAATTTAACTGTACATTTATGTGAGCTGGCAAAGTTGAGCAAATGGAGTTTATATATTTTCACAGACTGTTCCAGTAAAGCTAATCCCCACATACTTTTGATTGGATAGGGTTCATGCCCAGGATAGGCCTGCGTTCTGTTATGTTTATTGCTATGTAAAATAAGTATTTCTTCATATTGATTTTTTTCAGCCTTTTTCATTTTATCATCAAGATAAGAACTTTGCACAAGCACCTCCAAAATCTCTATTTTAAAGATCTCCATTGGGCTTTGTGCATAGAACATTTAAAGAGCCACTCTGAATGTCTTAATTTTTGACTGCTGTTCTCCACTCTCATATTAACAACGAAGATATGGTCAATTGCTTTCTATTTTTGTTATCGTTCCCTATCCAGCTAGAGGCCTGTTAAGCCTCCTACTGGTAATACAACCATCACTCCTAGCTGGATGATAGGTGTTGCAGTTCAAAACATCTGGATTGCACCAGTTTTGGGAAAAGCTTCTCCTGCTTGAAAGGATCTCAGGAGGCAAGGAAGGAACCTCCGAGTGGTGCCCCTGGTAACAGCAAATTTATTTATTCGCTGGCTAATCCTTCCAACCCAGAATGCAGGAAATGTCTCTTGAAAACAAAGGGCTCTTCTCAGGGCCAATTTTAATAATGGCCACCATGAATATTGAAGGCATATCAGCAGATAAAGAAGTTTTATTAAGCAATTTCTGCAAGACCAGTAAGTGTGATATACTCTGTGTGCAGGAAACTCATTGAGGAATTTATCAACGGCGTCCCCATTCAGTAGCTATTGAGAGACCAAGTGAACAATATGGCAGTGCTATTTTTGTCCATCCTGATTTGATACTATCCTCAACGGCTCTTACAGAAAAAAATGACATTGAAATACTGTCAGTTGAATTAAATAATTGTGTGGTTACTTCAGTGTATAAGCCCCCGGATATACCGTTTAGTTTTATTGAGCCTGGGAATTTCCGCTCACAAAGGATTAATTTTATTCTTGGTGATTTTAATAGTCACAGTATTAATTGGGGATGTGGCAAAACAAATAGAGATGGGAAGAGGTGGAGTTGTGGTCGGAGACTAATGCCTTTACTTTAATCCACAATGCCAAACTTCCAGCCTCCTTTAATAGTGGTAGGTGGAGAAGAGGATATTGCCCTGACTTGATTTTCGTGAGTAATAATCTCAGAAATCAATGTATCAAGATGGTTTAGGACCCAATCCCCCACTCGCAGCACAGACCATTAACATGTCAGGTGCATTCTGTTATTAAGCTAAGAAATGTTCTGTTTCGACGTCACTTTAATTTTAAAAAAGTGAACTGGAGGGACTTTTCTGATGTACTTGATTCTGAATTGCGAAATATTAAACCAATTCCAGAAAATTACAACCTTTTTGTTAAAGCTGTAAGTTATGGATCCAGAAAATCTATTCCAAGAGGGTGCCGAACTCACTTTGTACCAGGGCTCTCTCCAGATATTATGCTTCATCTTAATAACTATGTCAGAATGTTTGAAGAAAATCCATTCTCCAAACAAACAATTGAAACTGGCGATAATATAATGTCATTCCTTGCAGAATCCCAGAGGGACAAATGGAAGGCCACCCTGGAGTCAATTGATTTGACAAAGAACAGCCAGAAGGATTGGAAACCTTTAAAACATCTGAATAATGATCCAACAAACCCATGCCAATATAAGAATGTCACAGCAAATCAAATAGCCCATCAGCTGTTGCTAAACGGCAGGGTTAAGGAGAGACTTAAGAAATGCAGGCCCCCAAGGGCAAAGGAAGGGGAGGCCAGTGTACTGACCTCACCCTTTGATAGAGAAGAACTGGAAACAGCAATTCATGAGATGAAGAATGGTAAAGCCGCGGGACTGGACAATATTCGTGTTGAACAAATAAAAATTTTTGGAGATTTTGCCAAGCAATGGTTGTTATCACTTTTTAATGCATGCGTGGCCTCAAACTATATTCCAAAGATTTGGAGGAAAGCCTGGGTTATTGCACTTTTGAAACCTGGAAGAGAACCGAATGACCCAAAGAATTTTCGCCCAGTTTCCCTCCTTTGCCATCCTTTTACACTCTATGAGAGTTAAATTTCTATTTCTATTAAATAGAAAGTTTCCTGTTATTGAACCTGTTCTTATTCCCTAAGAAGCTGGTTTCTGGCCAGGGAAGTCCTGCACAGGCCAGATACTTAAAACTCGTTCAGCATATAAAGGATGACTTTCAATTAGGTCTAATTATGGGAGCTGTTTTTGTGGATTTATCTGCGGCTTATGACAGTTAATCACAGGAAGCTTCTCTTGAAATTATATAATATCACACATGATCTTGCTCTGACTAAATGTATTGAGCCAATACTTGAAAATCTACGATTCGTCGTCGACTTCCAGGGAACAAAGAGCCAGTGGAGAGCCCAGCGATATGGCCTTCCACAGGGGAGTGTTCTTGCCCCCCTGTTATTTAACATATATACCAATGATCAGCCTGTTGGTCCTGATACATTGTCTTTCATCTATGTTGATGATTTGGCACTTACTGCTCAGGGAGCTAACTTCGAGGAGGTGGAGGTTAGGCTTACTCTGGCTCTTAAGAATATGTCAGAATACTATAACGAGAATGGACTAAAATGTAATCCATCAAAAACGAATGTCTGTGCATTCCATCTCAAAAACAGGCAGGCCAGACATAGACTTGATATTATCTGGGATGGAGTGAGTCTGGCACATTATGAGACACCATGTTACCTTGGCGTCACACTGGGCCAAACATTAACTTTTAAAAGACACTGTTGCAATTTAAAGCAAAAGATCTCCACCCATAATAATCTCAGAAAGTTGGCTGGAACTATCTGGGGTGCCCATCCCATTACTTTATGAATGGCTGCCCTTGCATTATGTTACTCAGCAGCAGAGTTCACCTGCCCCGTTTGGGGCCAGTCTGCGCACTCTATACATGTGGATAGGGCGCTTAGTGATACATGTCGCATTGTCACTGGATGTCTGCACCCCACTCCACTTGATAAACTGTATATCTTGATGGGAATAGCCCCGCCAGGTGTTTGAAGGAGTGTGGCACAAGACATGGAATATGGAAAGGTGTTATATGATCCGGCACACCCATTATTTGGCCAAGTACCTCCTACAAAAAGATTGAAATCAAGAAGGAGCTTTTTAGACTGTGCCGAGGAGATTGTTACCACACCTCAAACAGAATGATTAAAAAGATGGAAATCTCAAGCAAAACATCTTTATGATTGGATAGAACTGCTTGAGGAGTTGCCTGGAGGTTCAGAGGAGGAGTGGACGGTTTGGAGATATTTAAACAGACTGTGCACTGGTTTGGGTAGAACTAAAGACCATATGGAAAAAATATGGACAAGAATATTTACTGCGAATGTGGCGCTATTCAAACAACTATCCATCTTTTACAGTGTCCCTTGGGGCCGACATGCACACAGAATGACTTGCTGGTCGGAAATACTTTTGCCATCAATGTGGCCTAGCATTGGGCAAGAATTATACAAATCTATACTTTTATTAAAGTTTTTAATTTTTTAAATTTAGATTAATAATTTCCCCTTTTCTAGTTCCTGCATTTCTGACACGAGATGAGATGAGATGAGGATTGGATGGACAATTTTTATGAATTTATTCAGGGGAAGCAGAAATTCTCCAACAGTTTCTCAAAGACTACTCTGTTCCTTAGCATGCTACTGAACAACTATAATCAGAAGAATTTCCTCATATTGTCACTCCTTCAAGCACTGGGTCAAGACTTTCAGTGTGTTGTTGGCTTGGTTTGGGGTACAGTTATATAACTGGCTATCATCAGCATATTTTATTTATTAAAATTTACTGTGAATATTTTTATACCATCCACTCCCAAGATTCTGGGCAATATATAATAAAACATTGATGTAAGATATTCCATCAAAGGACTGTATTCTGTACATAAAGTTATCAGTGAAAACATAATAGAAAAATGGTCACCCCCATAGTCAATGGCTAGGTGTCAAGAGAGTTTAAAAAAAAAAGTTTTCGGTGCCTTCCCGAACAGCAGGAATGAAGGGGCTATCATCTTAATGGAAGAGCAGACCTTCCACAGGGACTGCATAGGTTGATATACATAGAAATAAACACTTTTCCAGAGACTATGTAATATTAGGTAAGTTAATGAACATTTGGGATAAATATAGAAAAAAAATCCCCAGTCTTCTCCCCTACTGAATGTCTACTTTTATGATGAAGAAAATACTAAGAAATTTGTTTAATGGAAAGACATTAATCCGTTTAGTTTACAGGATTTTATTATTACTATGACAAAATTAAAATCTCTTGAGTCTTTTGATAGACGATGCTCCTCAACACTCAACTGGTTTAAATACTCTCAGAAAAGCAGAAAAACAAGAGAATTAGGGAAATATTGAGGAATTTGCCTGAATTTGAAAATCTTACAGTCCATAATACTGAACATTTGCTGGACACAATTTTAATCTGTTAGTTGATATATGATTCAGAACCTCAACAAGATTGTATGATCAAATGGCTGCAAAATTTGAATACAGTTATTGTAATGGTATGTGGGAATGACCTTGGGAGACAGGGCAACAAGATGCAACCAAGGGGACAGTCAGATAAAAAGTAGCTTAGCCTGCAGCAGGAATGTGGGTAGGGCAAGATGCTCAGAAGAGACTCTCCCTAAGTTTTGGGCTATAAAGGGGACAGGGGGAAAGAAGTGTAACATTCACGCAGTTACAGCGGGCCTCTCACGAGTGAGGGGAAAGAAGACACCAAACTGATTCTCCTTTGAGGGGGATGAGAGTGCCCAGACCGGAGTCTGGAAACCTCTTTTATTGAGTACATCAGAGGGATGGGTTAGTACATCAGAGGGCTGGGTTAAGCATATATACGTCACACTACCTAATACAAGCCCATAACCATATATGATAATACATGAAACACAAGGGATCATGTGCTCCGATTGAGCACGTGACAAGCTGCGGGGGCTTGCCTCCTGAAATTTGAGGCTTTTCCCCAGGTTGTTGCTGGTACTTTCCATGCTAGCTTCCTTGTTAGTGTACGACTGATTTTACTAGTCTGCACTAACAGAAATGCCTAGCATGTGATGGGGTGTTATAATGCAACAAAGAAGTATTTTCAGACTTGCAAGATTCTGTTAATGTAGCCTTACAATAAAGTAGAATTACCATATTTTTCTGTCAATAAGACGCCCCCATGTACAAGACGACCCCCACTTTTCCAACCCAAAATTAAGAAATCAATATTTTAAAGATAGTGCAGAACACATTTTTATTTAGTAATTAGATAACATTTACCTGATACACTCGGTGGGAGGAAGTCCAAACCATCTCTCTGCAGCTCTATTTCTATGCTGATTACATTCAATCACGAGTGAAACTGCTGATAGCTTGTCTCTGCAAAGAGACTTCCTGTAAGTGGTTTGTTCAGCATCAGCTGACGTCAGTTACATAAGGCTCGTGATTGAAGGAAGTCTGTCTGCAGAGACAGTATGGGCAGTTTCACTCGTGATTGGAGGCTCGTGATTGGAGGAAGCCTGTTTGCAGAGTCAAGCTATTTCAGTCGTGATTGGAGGCTAGAAATAGGAGGAAGCCTGTTTGCAGAGACAAAGTATGGGCAGTTTTGCAACC
Source organism: Python bivittatus (assembly GCF_059951505.1). Lineage (NCBI taxonomy): Eukaryota > Metazoa > Chordata > Lepidosauria > Squamata > Pythonidae > Python > Python bivittatus. Next base: position 5,301,708 of record NW_028277112.1, read on the forward strand.
GCGCGGTTCTCTCCTCGGCTTACTTCCTTGAATAAGACGCCCTTCAATTTTTAGTGTAAGGATTTTAGAAAAAAGTATCGTCTCATAGTCGGAAAAATATGGTAGCTCATCTGGTCATGTTTCCTGCCTATCTTGATGGTGGATATCAATCTTGCAACTCTCATACTCTCTTCCAGAGAGAGGAATTTTAGGAATGGCCTCTGATCCCCAGGGGACTCTGCTATCCACCGAGCACCTCGCAGCAGTGTTGTTGCAACACCAGCAGTAGGTAGATGCACAGGTGACCAATTTGCAGAATTCCATGACACAACTAACACGACAGCTGGGGCAGAATTTGCCTCAATGACAGCAGCACAACTTGTGGCTCAGTCAATGCTATTGTGTTCTCATAGGAGCTTGCCAGAGAAGTTTGGAGGGGACCAGGATCAATTCCAGACATTCACAGCTCAATGTGAAATATTTATGGCAGGCAGACTGGTGGACTTTCCCACTGATTGCACCAAAGTGACATTTGTGCTAAGTTTGCTGAAAGAAGCTGCAGCTAAGTGGACAATACCATTCATTGAGGGGAACAATCTGGTGCTGGACAACTATCAAGACTTCATGTGTAAACTCAGAGGACACTTTGGGGATCCCATACAATGCATCACTGCTAGTCAAGAGATTCAAAACCTCAAGCAGGGACAGAGGAGAATAAGGTCATGTACTTTGAACTTTAAATTACTTGCTGGAGACATAGGATGGAACAACTTAGCCCTGAATGACCAGTTCAGAGAATGGCTGGCCAAAGATCTGAGTCATGAGCTATGGTGGCAAGGTGCCCCAAATATCCTGGAAGAGCTGTACCAACATTGTGTAAGACGCCTGACTGGAGGAATTAAGGCAGAGAAGGAACTGGAAAGAAAAAAGACCCTACAGCCTGTCTTCCCCCATACCGCCCCTCCCAATGGCCTTGGAATCCAGTGCGGGAGCACCCATGCAAATTGGAGCAGCCAAGAGATCCCTGTCATCAGGAAAGAAGCAAAGAAGGAGGGATCATGCTTTTACTGTGGGGCCCCCAGGCACATAGTCTGATCATGCCTGGTGAAAGCTCAAGTGTTTGACACAGCAATGAAATGCAGAAGTTGTAAATCAACAGAGCATGTAATCAGCAAGTGCCCAGCTTGCTTTGAAGCAGCACACCAGGAAAACTTCACCGCCCCCTGTCCCAGAAGCTCTGAAAGGGGTCCCTCAACTAAGGAGAGCTTGGACAGCTGACAGCAGGCAAGCATTCCTAATCACTGTTATTGTTACTCTAGAGTCCAGGCAGAATGTGGAACTCTCTGTTCTTGTAGACTTGGGGGCAACCACTAATTTCATAGATGTAGAAACAATACAAAAACTAAACTTGCCTACTCAAACTCTAGAAAGCCCAATGATCGTTGAGACGATTGATGGACAGCCACTAAGAGCAGGGCTGATTTTGCAGTGTATGGCCCCTTTGCAGTTGACAATCAAAGATCACAGAATTCATATCGCTCTATGTGACTGCTTTCCTGCAAGTGCCCATCACCTTGGAATGGACTGGCTTCAGCTACACAATCCAAATGTAAGTTGGGAGCACGGGACACTCTCATTTCCCTCCCCTAAATGCCAGCAGCATTGCTTACAAGCAGTGCAAGCTTAGCCCCCCCCCCCACTCCAATGCTGAACAAGGGAGGATTGGTACTACCAGAAAAATATTCAGACTTTGCAGATGTGTTTGAGGAAGAAGAGGCAGCTGTGTTACCCCCCATTGAACATGTAATTGCACCATCAATTTGAAGCCAGGAGTCCAAATCCCAGCAAAAAGACAATATCCCATGTCTACTCATGAGTTAGCCATCCTCAAGGAATATTTGGATGTCAGTGTCAAAAAAGGGTTCATTCACCCTTCCAACTCACCAGCACCGGCACCAATGTTTTTTGTGCCCAAAAAAACAAGGAGAGACAAAGCCATGTTCAGTTCACTATATCTCTCCCAGAAGTCCTCCATCAATGGAAGTTTTCAAACTACGTTTTGACAGCCATTTCTGGAATGGTATGAGGATTCCTCCCCTGGGCAGGGACTTGTACTAGAGACATCCAATGTCCCTTCCAACTCTGTGATTCTATGATTCTAAGTCCTATCATCTACAAAAGCAACCAATGCAATTTCTGTCCCATGCTCAGGCTTGAACCTTGACTAAAAGGGATCCTAATAATCTGTTTCATCCAGGGTTCCTTGTAATTTTGTTGCACCATGTGCAACACTTTTCCTAGAAAGGGAATGTTGGTGGCAATGATTTCCATGTTGACTGGTTCATGTGATGGCCTCTGAAGGAAGGGGCACTCTACTGCCTCTTTCAAGGCAAGCCACTCCCTCTCTCTAGGAAGCGTTTGCCACTTCTCAGAACCAGCTACTTATCCTTTCTCTGGCTGAACAAATGAGCTAGGAGAGGTAAGGATCCAGCCCGCACATGGTGATGTTCATCCCACAGAGCTCTGTCCACTTCAATGACTTCAGGTTCAGATGAATCCTGGATGATATTGCAAGACAACATCCCTGTTAATTCAGAATAAAGGTGAAAAGACACAAAGGAAGAATGACGATAGGTTTAATTTGTATCCCAAACTACCCTATTAAATATTTTCAAACTAACAATTTATAGGGTCATTATTCAGCCCTCACTGTAGTGATATATCATAATGACAATGAACTTTATACCATCACAGTGATAGCCACCCTTCCGAGCCTTGGACGCTGCTCTAAACATTTCTGCTAAATTATAATTTTTTTAACATGATGAAAGGGGCAACCTTTATTCATTGTGATTAATCCTCTTAATTATACTTAATTAACTGAATTGAATTGAATGTAGCTTTTGTTGTGATTGTTCACTTCTTTATCTTGACTTGTTGGAGGGCAGCATTTTTTGAAAGGCACGTTTACCTTGCTGTGGTAAAACCTGTGGAACCTGGATCTGAAAAACAAGTAACTCTCTGGCTGATATTTTTTAAACAGAGGTTTGACATTCATAAAACATCTGATTAACCTTTTAGGATATCACTAGAATAACCTACTAATTACTGCCAACAGCAATAGGGATCTGGTTCAGAAACTTCAGTCTACTTCATGCAGGAATTTATTTCATCAGTACCTGTGCTCCCCAATGAAAGAGATGTGCTGATGGATTTGTAGCACTGGTATAAATAAGAATAATATACAACCTCAGGTTCTCTGAGATTATTACCTGAAACTGCATGTCACTTTGCACCAATTCCTGAATCTTTCTTTGACCGCTAAATATTTAGGGACAACTCTACATTACCACTCATACTTGTTCTTTTTAATCCACTTTGGAAACAGTAGGGGGCGCTCTTGTTTTATCAAAAAAGTCTAAAGTACCATCCTATTACATTTTCAGTAACATCACTGCAAAGCCAAAAAATAAAACATCACCATGTTCTCTGCTTGCTTAGGTTAGATGTATGTTTCTCTGTAGCAGTGCCTGCCCTCTGGAATGAAGTTCCTCCTGAGATTTCAATGGCCCCCACCCTACTGGTGTTTCGAAGGGCCTTAAAGACCTAGCTGCTTGCCCAGGCCTTTGGAGAGGGAGACTGAGGCACCCTTCTTTTTTCTGTTCTCTTCTGGGTTTTCTTTGCCATCATTGTTCTTCTGTCTTGTGCTGTTTTTTGTATGTATGTGTGTCTGAATTTTTTCCCTATTGTTCTTTGTTTTTAAATGTTTTAATGATTATTAGCCACCCAGAGTTGGTGGGAGTCAGGCGGCATATACATTTAATATATTATTGTTGGTTGCACAGTCAGCCAGATGTTTAGACTGGATTTGACATTTTTATCCACCTATTGAGTTCTTTCCAAGGATCTGGGATAGGCAGATGTTCTTGTCTGATGGTGTTAAAGGTACCGTCGCAGGATATAAACTGTTCCAAGTAAAGCTGCCTTTTGCAATGGACTGATGGTGGTTCTGTCAGTGTTGATGGTCTTCAAGTGGTACTCCAGATGTTTTGGGACCATACGCAAGGCACCTATTACTATTGGTACTATCTTTGCTTTCTTTTGCCACAGTTGTTCTATTTCTATTTGCAGGTCTTTGTATTTTGTGATTTTAATTTTAATTTAAAGGTATCTATTTGTCCTTACAGGATAGGAAGAGTATTGACACCTTTGAACTTGGCGTTGGAGAAGACTCCTGAGAATACCATGGACAGCCAAGAAAACAAACTGATGGATCATTGAACAACTCAACTCAGAGTTCTCATTAGAGGCAAAATGACCAGGCTCAAATTATTCTACTTCGGACACTTATGTGAAGACCCAGCTCTCTGGAAAATATTCTAATGCTGGGAAAGGTGGAAGGAAAGAGAAGAGGATGATCAGCAGCAAGGTGGATGGACTTAGTTACAGTGGTGATGGGTGCACTGTTGGAAGACCTAAAAGACCAGGTTAGGGACAGATTGTCATGGAGAAAATTTATTTATGTGGTCGCTAGGAGTCAAAAACAACTTGATAGCATATAAACAATTAATCAATTTGTCCTTAGCAAGCATTAATACATTCACTGGAAATTAGTTTTACCCCTTCTTTCTGATAATAATTCTGCTCTGAATTTTGAAAACAGCTGAGGTGCAAGGCAGAAAACTGTTTTAATGATTCCTCCTGTTTGGCAAGGGTGGGTCAATCACTAGGCAGAACAGGCTCTCTCATATAGCAGTCAATAATTGGCAGCAAGCAATAGGAGGACAGAACTCTTTGTCCCCCATGGCCTTCTCCATGTCACCTAAATTAAGCCTTAATTTTAAGCTAAGACTGAACTCAGTTGATTTTGGATACAAATGCGATGAGGGTTCAAGAGGTATTTACAGCCATTTAAGATTTTAGTTAAACCTTGTGGCTTCAGTTATCTCATTCTCTAAGTTTCTCCAGCTGCCCCTCTATATTAACATGCTGAGTCACTGACTGCTAATTATTCCCCCCTCCCCATCTGTGTCACCAAGCTACATTACCTACCTGCCATCCCAGCTTATCTATAAGCTCCATATACATCATTACATGGGACATCTTAGATCAGTGTTTGCCAATCTCGGCAATCTCTAGATGTGTGGACTTCAACTCCCAGAATTCCATAGCCAGCACTGGCCACTTATGAGAATTCTTGGGAATTGAAGTCCATACCTCTGAAAGCTGCCAAGATTGAGAAGCCTTAGACAGTAAAATGTCCTGTATTAATTCTCACACTTGGATATTGGGAAAGTATTTATACTTCATGATATATCTTGTAAAATGAGATAATAATGCAAGACTGGGGCATATCTCATTTTATACCTTGTTTATGATAAAGAAAGAATACAAGGGCTAAAGTATTATTGTGGAGTTCTTGGTGCTCTCTGAGTTTGGTTGTTTCCTTGCAGACGTTTCTTTACCCAACTAGGTAACAACATCCGTGTCAAACATATTATTGCAATGGAATAAAGAATTGTTGTCCTACAGTAAAGTGTGCATGGATATTATTCAAGCTAACATTCCCATGGAGAAGTATTAAGAATCGCTTTAATCACATTTTTATTGTACAAAAGTTTTTCCCAATAAATTTCTTTCATTCTCATAATAACTCAGTGATAGAGTTTACACAACCTAATTTTACTAGTGATATTTTGACTTAAAAATACGCTTCTGTTTCTTTAAAAACTCACTAGCAAATTAAGTATGGATTTTAATCTGTATTCTCTATGACCGATAGCGGTGCTTTACTTGGCTAATGGACTACTTGAGTTCTTGCTCTAATAAACTGTGTGCAAGATAAAGGAGGGGAGAACCACAAGTGCTTAAAACTAGTGGATAAGTTTTGAATGACACCTTTTTTGTTTGTGCTACCATATTACTTAGATAAAAGGCCAGGCTCAAACCTCACCATCTACAGACAGAAGGCTTAGATAGCAAATGTCTGATTGGAACCTCAAACATTCCTGCCACTCAGAGAGAGCAGTATGCAACATTTACTGGCATATTTGTTTCAAAGCATGTCAGAGGCATTCAAACAATATTTTGCTATGGAAGGGCTTGCCCATTCAGAAAATGGACATTACAATTCCCCACCTCTATTACAGATGTTTGATCTTAGAGATGTTACTCAAAATGCAGAAAGCTTTTCTCTACTTTTTGCACTGGGAAAAACATGGCAGGATGGCAAAAGAAAGACAATATTCTCTGGACCATTTTTAAAATTTAGCATTTGAGGCAGAGCAATCACACAATAAATGCTTATGAGAAAGCATTCCTTGTGTAACAGTGAAACAGAAATCATATCCAGGATATATTTGTCCAAAAAGATCTATATATACAGTCTACATGCTAGAGGTG